>NC_083425.1:47723955-48043551 GCF_020745735.1 Hemiscyllium ocellatum | reverse complement strand
TTCTCAACAGCATCCTTCCAACCACACAGATTGCACTTTACATTAACATGCAAACCCTGCACCATGATAAAAATCAATTTAATTTTCAAAGTATCTCTGTGAAAACTTTCCTCACTGTAAAATGCAGTATTCTCTGACATAAAAACAGAGACGATTCTCAAAAGTACATAATTAGCTGTAAAGCACATTGGGATATCAGGAAGCTTTGAAAGGTGGGAGATAAATGCCAGTCTTTTCTCATTGTTGACTGGTAATCTCTATGGGGATTCTAAGGGGATTCACTGTAACTTCGACAATTGAAATGCAGTAACCTAAGAGAAATGGGATAATTGGATTTAGGCTGCTCTTCCAGGATTCAATACTTCTTCCAAGTTTATAAAAGATGGTTGGAGAACACACAGACTTATAAGCTGACAGTTCTATTGATTCTAGACTTTTAACATTTTTAATTTAGATTTTATTGTCACATATACTCTAGCACAGGAACACAGTGAAAAGTATATGATGTCACCACACACAGTGCCACCTTGGGTATAAAGGTCCCAGGTACAAAAACTTAGACACAAAGCAGCAAAAGAACCAAATTTTAAAAAGTTAAGCATTCCCTTCATTGAATAAAAAGAAGAATAAAGAAGTAAGGTAATAGTTTACATAAAGTCCTTCTTAATATAAACTAGGAAAATAAAGGAATTAAGTTAAAAATTCAACAGTCTTTGATGGGTCCTCTACTTCGTTTGCTCTCAGGGAAACCTCAGCTGCCTGTACTTGATGCCGCTGCTCCAGAAACTGGGGGGAGCTCCCACATCGCTAACTCTTCTTGCATTGATCCACAATGCCATTCACTGCTGCTACTGCTGAAGCTGCCCTCTCCCCAGTCTCCTCAAACTGCCTCCAGAACATGGCTCGGCAGGATCCACTTACACTCCGAGAGACTGCCACGCCAGGCCGAGAGACCACGCTGAAAGTCAACTTCTAGAGTAATTCACCTATAGCCCTTCTATCCATCTTGACCGGCTGCTATAGCAGCTCTTCAAAGCTGTGCCCAAAACTGTTGAACTCAAATTACTGATTTTACAACCTGCCGCCTTGCATTTAAACTCAAAATGACTGTTGTTTGTGCAAAGAAAAGCATTAATTGCAGAGCAATTATTTAGCTGGCAGTTTAGTAAGGCAATCATCTTTGAAGTTTGTTTATATAAGGGGTGATATTCCACACAGAAATCTGCCACTGTAAAGTTCTTTTCCACTGTTAGTCATTGCAGATCGTGCAACTAACATTTGGAGACTTTCAGAAGAGGCCATGAGTCACAGCACTTTGCCACAACACCCTGGAAGATGCAACGTTCCAAACTGTGATTCTGCTTCAGTGTGTACACGTCAGTCCTGGAATTGCAACACTGCCTGGGCTCACACAGCACTGTTAGACATCCTTTTACTCCCTAGATGGCAAGCCTGTGCTGATATACATTTTGTTAATCCTTTCCTGACAAGAATACTGCTGTGTACTTTGGCTGCTGTTGGATTGCAGATTGGATATCAGCTGCAGCTTGACAAATGCATGTAAAAGATATTGATCTACATTGTCCAAGTACAGACACTCAGGAGTTGAGTCATTTGCCAGCATTAGCTTAACATGTACTCAGAATAGTTTAAAATAATTGTCTTCTATGATCATAAATCTTAAATCTGTTCAGTGGTCATCATTATTTTTAATATATTATTATTATAATTTGCTGATTTACATTTGTCCTCATCTCGCTACAGCGTTCATCAGTCTTTAACTTACATAATGACTTATGAAAGATTACAGCATCTAATTCATATGATAGGGAACTTTATTGCTCCGTTCTCTGCAGTGACCTTGATGAATTACTAGATGTTGTACAATTAATTCTTTAAGATTCAAATATTGACTTCAAAAACTCCATGCTCTCGTTGCCAATTCAACCCTCCTTCCTGGCTACTGCCTCAGATTGAAACAGACTCTTCACAAGAGAAATGCTGTTTTGACTTTGAGTAAGCCATATTCTCTCAATCACAAAGACCACCCAAGCTTCATCTCTAGGGCGTTGCCCTGTTTCCCCTCCTCCATGGCCCATTGGCTGTGGAAAGCTCGCGTTTTGTTCGCTCTAAACTCCGCAATTCTTCTCCTGACTGGCCTCCCTTCTCCAACCTCCTATAGCTTGAGTTCATTCAGAGCTTGTATCATAACAGGCAGAATCTTCCAGGTGCGCTCAGAGCTGGTAGAAAGTCAGGCAGAGTCTTAACTAGGGCAAAGGTTTTCCTGATGGTTAGACAAACCTTTGTTGTAAAGCTCTCAGAAACTTTCAGGATGGCTGGCTTTTCCCATCACAATCAGAATTTTGCATTCATTAGCGCGTCATGAACATACATTAACATCTTAGCCCATTGCAGGTATGTTACACGCACAATTTTGTTCGCCGAAAACCAGAAACAAGTCCATCTAGTAACCCAACTGTGTAAACAAGTTAATCTACTCGGGTGATTAATTGCTTCCTTCATTAAGGCTAGAGATCAGAATAGTGCTGGAAAAGCACAGCAGGTCAGGCAGCATCTGAGGAGCAGGAAAATCAACGTTTCGGGCAAAAGCCCTTCATCAGGAATGGACTTCGGTAACTCCACCTCTCTTCAGGAACATGGTTCCTTCATAACAGCACTATGTCTTTACACAAACACAAAGAGTGTTAGGGATGCCGCCAGTCCATGTTCATCAGTTCAAGAGAAGTCTCATGCATTCACAGACGCCTGGTGTTGAAATGCCTGAGGGATGAATTGTCAATGGGAGCCTGAGCTTGGCCAAGCAAGGCAGTCATGTTGGCTAATTTGGCTGGGTCAACTTCTAAAGGAGATCAACTGAAATGGAGGATGAACGGAGAAAGTGGACAGAGAGGCAGTGTATGTAGATAGGTATAGGAATGCAAAGGGTATGATCGTTGGGGGCCCTGGGGAGAGGAAAGAGGAAACTCAGATGCAGACAGGAGAGGAATAGTCATGGAGCAAGGGTAGGAGCTGGATATTAAAGGTGAGGAACACAATGGGGTAAGTTGCTATGCCAGGGAGAGAGAGTGAGAAGTAGAATTGAATGCTGGGAGTTGGAACAAATATGAAGCTGGGCATCGAGACCTCAGTGGGACTGGGATCAGGGGGAAGAACAGGAATATCTGGGGGGATAATGCAAGTCAAATGGAAACTTTGAAGAAGACAAGAGAGAAGTTCAAAAAGGCTATTAATAGTAATGGCAGAGAATGTTTACTTGAAGGGGGGAGCTGACAGCTTGAAAGAGTTGAATTCAACATTGGTCGCCACCATCTTTCATCAAGTTGTTTTCCACCTGAGCACTTTGGAGACTGTGCAGTGCAAAAGGAAGGGATACCAAATTGGTTTGTACATGTTTACGCACAATGAAAACACTTCCACCTTGCACCCAAAGAAAACTGAACATTAAAATGCCAAAAACTATTGTGCAAGTGATACCTAACAGCCTTCGCACTGAAGCTAAACAATAACTGCACATTAAAGGTGGTTAAGGACTTGCCGCTGCAAATGTCTACTTCCCAACCATTTCCAGTCTTTAATTAACCTTTAGCAAAAAGGACAACTAAGATTTTTAAAAAAGGATTCAGAATCTTTATCGCTAGAATCATGGGTGGCACTGCTGCCTCACAGAGTCAGCGACCTGGATTCATTTCTACCCTTGGTCTACTGTCTGTGTTAAGTTTGCCCCACACTCTGTTTGGTTTTGTCTGGGTGCTTTGTTTCCCCCCCACAATCCAAAGGTGTGAGGGTTACATGGATTGGCCATGGGAAATTGCCTGTAGTGCCCAGGGATGTGAAAGCTAGGTAGATTAGCCATAGGAAATGCAGGGTAATAGGGTGGATGGTGGGTCTGCATGGGATACTCTTCAGTGAGTCGATGGTGCACTCAGTGAACGAAATGGCCTGCTTCCAGCCGTAGGGATTCTATAAGATGAGTTGATGTTGGAGGCTTGCGGGTGGCAAGATTAATATATAAATGACCGTGCAGGACCATTCATAAACTTAAACCCAAGAGTTTTGGGCAAGGGGCTAAAGCCATTATGCTGCCTAATGTATAGGGAAGATAGTCATAAAGAGCAACTAGATGCACATAAAGAGGTATTAAGTTAATGAACACAAATACCTTACACCTGCTAGCTTCAAGAAGAAAGTGAGAACTAACCTTGTGCAATACTTCATCTGTGGCTGCACAGTCTGAGGGTCCTTGCACATCACTCACTTGTTGACACTATTCCCAGCATTAGCTTCTGGTTCTTGGAAATCACTGCAGCATATGGACCTCAGCACAAAACAAACAAAACTGGAGGGACTATAAATCATTGGGTATTGAAGTTGCTCCTTTCCATTTGCCAGGGGCACCAGGGCAAACTTCCAATGGAGGAACCAGCTGACAAGGTCTGAAGTTGTGATTGATTATGACAAGATGCCAAATGCATTCAGAATAACTGAATGAATTAATGGCACAAATATAAATTAATAATGATGACTTTGTTGTCATTTGGAGGCATAGTTATACAAAGATCAATGCTGGGAACTAAATATTCAGAGATATGTGAATTATGAAAGAAAGAGGCAGGAAGGAAAGGGTGGTGGAATAAGTAAGACAGCAAGAAATGACCATGGATTGGATGATGTAGAATCAATATGGATGGAGGTAAGAAATAAAAAGAGTACTCTGGTAGGAGTAATCTGTCGGCCCCCTAACAGTATCTATAAGGGAGGATAGAGAATCAATCAGAAGATAATGAAGACATATAACCAAGTACCCACATTAATTATCAATGACTTTAATCTTCATGTAGACTGGGAGAGTCTAAATTGGTTGAGGTAACCACAGGAAGAATTTGTAGTTTGTATTCCAGACTGTTCCCTATGATGGTATGTTGTAGATGCAACAAAGGATCAGACCATTTTGGACCTGCCAATATGCTGTGAGGTATATTTAGTAAATGATCCTGAGGAAGCAGCGACCATAACATGTTAGAATTAGGTATTCAGCTTGAGCGAGAGAAACTTGGGTCAGAAACAACTGTGCTCAGCATAAATAAGAGCTATTACAAAGACTGAGGCCAGGCAAGCTGGAGAGGACTGGGAAAGGAGATGACCTGGGGGCTGCAGTGAGAGAGAGACTTACTGAGATCTTTATAGAGAGAGGTGGAGAACTTCTTCAAGGGAGGTATCCTTGCAAGAGGATTCACAGTAAGGTTAAAATCAACTCGGTGAAAGTGGGTACTGCAGGTGCCGGAGATCAGAGTCAAGATTAGTGTGGTGCTGGAAAAGCACAGCAGGTCAGGCAGCATCACAGCAGCAGGAAAATCGACGTTTCGGGCAGGATCCCTTCATCAGGAAGGGCTGATGAAGGGCTCCTGCCTGAAACGCGATTTTCCTGCTCCTCGGATGCTGCCTGACCTGCTGTGCTTTTCCAGCACCACTCTAATCTTGACTCTGATCTCCAGCACCTGCAGTACCCACTTTTGCCTAGGAAAGGAGTTTAGCAACAAAAACAGTTGACAAATAATGGCAGAAGTTAAAGAAAGCTATTAATAATGTTAAAACCATGTTAATTATGCTTTATGATTTATGCTTTTTACCATTTTTGATTTGGAGATGGAATATGTGAGCTGAGAGCTGAAAGGTAACTTTTGAATTATCAGCAGCTTGCGTTAAAACCAAAGAGAGGAGACTGTTTGCTTATGAAGCCAGTCCTGCAAGTCTAGGAGAGACCCTGTGCTGAAGCAGATGCCATAAGACCATAAGACATAGGAGTGGAAGTAAGGCCGTTCGGCCCATTGAGTCCACTCCACCATTCAATCATGGCTGATGGGCATTTCAACTCCACTTACCAGCATTCTCCCCGTAGCCCTTAATTCCTTGTGACATCAAGAAATGTTGAACAGTGGCTAAGACCTCACGGCGAGGTTAGTCTAACAGAGAGAGGCCAAGGTTTGAATGGTGTTTGGGCTGTGATTGGGTCAGAAGAAATGTTGATAGTACAGCATGAAGACTTGAAAGCTCTCTACCTAACTACCTAGCACTGAATATTAGAGGTTCTGAAAGTAGAATCTAAAAGTTATAAGTACTATTGAATCTTCATAAAATTGTACTGGAAAAGATTGCGTTGTTCACTGTCTTCAGAAAATCAATGAGGAAACAATGTTATGTTCCTGTGGAACAATGCAGTGTGAAAACTTCTCAAGTGGATAATCTGCCCACCTTTCCTGAAGAAGGGCTTATGCCCGAAACGTTGGTTCTCCTGCTCCTTGGATGCTGCCTGACCTGCTGTGCTTTTCCAGCAACACATTTTTCAGCCCCCTTCATTATATGTTTTACTTTAGCCCTTATCTGTGTTTGTTTGTCTGTCTAACATTTGTTTGAATGGGACTGATAACAAAGGTTATTACATTTAAATCATAGACATTAATTAGATTGCTTTGTTGTTCAGTTTTGCTCTGCTAAAGTTACTGTATTGTTAATAAATTGCTAATTCTTTTGTTTAACTGAAATAACTGAAATCTGGAATCAATACTGTCAATGTTTGGGATTGGTTATTCAAAACATCTGGTAAGCAACCAGTGGGGTCAATTTTAAAGGTTTTGAAGGCTTTAATTTTACAATGTTGCAAAGATAGTTGGAGGGAGGCTGATTTGACCTGGCTGTCTGACTCTAAGTTCTAACAATGACTCACAGCAAAAGCATATTCCAGTGAGCAAAACAAATTCAGGGAAGGGGGTAAGCCAACCATTGTTAACTTGTGAAGTTAAGTGTAGCATCAGGTTAAAACAAAAAATATATAATGTGGCAAAGATTCATGGGAACCAAAAGTTTGGGAAAGTTTTAAAAAAAACTACACAAAATGACCAAAATAGTAATAAAGAGGGAGAAGTTTAACTATGAGATAAACTTGCAAGTATTGGAAGGTGGACAGAAGGAGGTAATTTAAATATATTAAAAAGGAGAGAGCTGCCAAAGTGAATATATGGCACCTACAAGAGCAAGGCTCAGGAAATAATAACAGGGAAGCAGGAATGGCAGAAGAGGCAAATAAATACCTTGCTTCAGTCTAAACAGTAGAAGACCCTAACAATATTAGAAAAACAATGAATTATCAAGGGGCAAAAGGGGAATTAAATACAATGTCTACCACAAGAGAAAAGGTCCCAAGGAAACAAATGAGGTGAAAGAATAAGGCTAACACGAGAGACCTTGAAGCAACAAGGGAACAAGCAATATTGGATTCATAAATGAGTTGGATTTATTTAGTAATGTAATTGCAAGTGAACGTCTATCGAGTAGTGATCGTAATATGATCGAGTTCAATGTAGTTTTTGAAAGAGAAAAGCATGAACTAGCCATTTTAGATAAGTCTAGTTTTAATGAGTCGAGACAGAGTAAATTGTAAATAGTGTACTGGGAAAAATCTGCTGGTGGGTAAAACAATTGAAGAGGAGTAGAGGATATTGAAAGAAGCAGTAAACACAATACAAAAGCAATTTATATCCCTAAGAGGGAAGAGCTCCACTTCACTGAGAAAACATCCACGGACAACTTAAGAGGTAAAAGGGTGACAGCATAAAACTAAAAGAAAGGGCTTACAAAAAAAAAATCAGCAGCACAGATCCCGCTGAGTGGGAAAGACACCAATACCAGCAAAGGGCCACAAAGTAACTTTAAGAGTTATGAAAAAGGAATTATGAAAGGAATTATCAGTAAAGTGATGGAGGGTTGTCATTAACAGTGCTATCAAACAGCACCTGCTCAGCAATAACCTGCTCAGTAACGCCCAGTTTGGATTCTGCTCCTGACTTCATTACAGCCTTGGTTCAAACATGGACGAAAGAGCTGAATTCCAAAGGTGAGGTGAGAATGATAGCCCTTGACATCAAGGCTGCATTTGACCAAATAAAGCATCAAGGAGCCCTGGTAAAACTGGAATCAATAGATATCAGGGGGGAAATTCTCTAACTTGTTGAAATTATACCTGGCACATAGAAAGATGGTTGTGGTGGTCGAATGTCAGCTATCTCAGCTCCAGGGTAAGCCTGCAAGAGATCCTCAGGATAGTATCCTAGGCCCAACTATCTTCAGCTGCTCCATCAATGACCTTCCCTCCATCATAAGGTCAGAAATGGGATGTTTGCTGAGAAGTGCACAATGTTGAGCACTATTTGTGACTCCTCAGATACTGAAAAACCCCATGTTCAAATGCAAAAACATATGGATAATATCCAGGCTTTGGCTGACAAGTGGTAAGTAATATTCACAGCACACAAATTGCAGACACTGACCATCACCAATAAGAGAATCTAACCACTGCCCTTGACATTCAATGGCATTACCATCATTGAATCTCCTACTGTCAACATCCTGGGACTTTCCATTGACCACAAACTGAAATGGATTTGTCGCATAATCACAGTGGCTACCAGAACAGGTCAGAGGTTAGGAATAATGTAAGGAGCAACTCACCAACTGACTCCCCAAGTCTTTCCATCATTTACAAGATACAAGTCAGGAGTGTGATGGAATTTTCCCTACACCAACAACACTCAAGAAGCTTGACTCCATCCAGGACAAAACAGCATGCTTGATTGATACCACTTTAACAGCATTCATTTCTTCCACTGCTGATGCTCAGTAGCAGCAGTGTTTATTATGTAGAGGATACACTGCAGAATTTCACCAAAGATCCTCAGACATCACTTTTCAAACTCATGGCCACTCCCACCTAGAAGGACAAGGGCAGCAGATATATGGAACACCACCACCTTCAAGTTCCCCTCTAAGCCACTCACCATCCTACCTTGGAAATATATTGCCATTCCTTCAGTGTCGTTGGGTCAAAATCCTGAAATCACATCCTAACAGCATTAAGGGTCAACTCACAGGAGGTGGACTGCAGCAGTTCAAGAAGGCAGCTCACCACCATCCCCTCAAGGGCAAATAGAGATGGGAAATATATGTTGGCCCAGTCAGCGATGCCCATGTCCCACGAGTGAATTATCAAATCATTTTAAGAAGGTACTGTTATGAGGGTGTAGGTGTGTACTGTACCTTTAAGAGAGAGAGGAAGCTGGCAAGGACTGACTGAAAGCTGGGGTTGAAAAAATAGTTGGGGTTGCATTGTCATGGATTAAAAAAAAATCAAATTGGGCTAATCAGTTTAAATCATGCCCCAGATACCAAAAACCAATCGAATTTGAATTTTGGAATGACATCAAACCAATGAAATGAACCGATGTTTTGGGATTTTGAACAGTTAGCGGGAGAATAGCAAAAGGCACCAACAAGCATAGACTTCTAGCTGAATGGCTCTCTGGAAGGTACCTGTGCATGAGAAAGCTGTGCAGCAGAAGGTGGCCCAGGGAAATACAGAGGAAAATCTACAAAGGAGAATCAACAAAGCTGACTGGTTTTGAAATATGATTTTTTTTTTGTAAATCTTAATCAGGGTTTTTATTTTTATTGGGTTGGGAAGTAAAGGGCAGGTTTAAGAGAAAGGAATTGTAAATAGCCCATGTTGTAATAGCAGCCCAGACCCTAACTTGTTATTGTTTTTAGGCAGATGCATTGTGGATATTCCAGGAGTGATACTCAGTATGAGTCAATCCACTCATCTTTAAATAAAACAGAATTTATTTAAATGCTATGGATGAAACACAAACAAAAGAAAACAGAATTTAGAATGACTTAACTTATTTGATAACCCAACTGACACAATATCACAACTTAACGTAACTGTTCCAATCCCTGCAACATCTCATAAACACATCCCTTGGAAAAAGGTAAACTCAAACACAGGTTCTTACAGGCAGGAGAGGATTCAGAGAGAAAGTTCAAGCAAGGCCTCTGTTAAAATTTGAAACCTCTTTTCAATGTAGCTGCTTCTCTAGGTCCCAGTAGTTTTTGACTGCTTGCTAAAATAGACCAAACTGGAAAAAACCTGAAATGGGAGAACTTACTACTCCTCTGCCATTGTTTAAAGTGGGTATTTCCAGACATATCAGAACCTCTGCCTTTACAACCCCTCTTGAGAAAAAAAAACGAGGACAATATAATCTTGTTAAAGAGGTAGTATCATCACAATAGTTACATAAAGAGAAAGTGGGTGCTCAGGAGCAATGATGGCTCACAAAAGACTAAAAGTGGGAATATTGTCAATGACTATGAGAAGATGGCAGACACACTGAATAGTTACCTTGCCTCAGTTTTTACAGTAGAAATAGAGGAAGTCCTGATGAAATCAATGGTGGATCAGGAACAGGGACTAAATAAAATTTACATAAATAAAATATCAATAATAAGGAAGTTAATGAAATTAAAGAATAACAAATCCCTGAGACCTGATAGTTACTATCCAAGGCTGTTAAAGGAAATAAGTAAACAGGGGAGCTCATCATAGACAAACCAAACTATAATCTTTCAGACTTCCCTAGATATAGAAGTTGTCTCTCTCGACTGGAAAAATGTGCATGTCACTTAGCTTTTTAAGATGGGTGAAAGAGGAAATCCAGGAAATACAGGCCAGTTAGCCTAACATCTGTGGTGGGGAACTTGTTGGGGTCTATAATTAAAGATAGAGAAACTGAACACCTTGAAAATGTTCAGTTAATCAGGGAGAGTTGACATAGATTCATGACAAGTAGTCATGCTCGACAAAGCTCAGTGAATGTTTGGAAGAGGTCACTAAGGTAGTGGGCAGGGGAATGACTATGGATTTTGTTTATCTGGACTTCCAGAAGGCAGTTGGTAAAGTCCCACATAACAGACTGTTCACTAAAGTAGAAGCCCGTGGAATTGAGGAAATTACTGATATGGCTGGGAAATTAATTGAGTGGCAGGTGACAGAAAATACCGGTATGGTAGGTACTCATATTGACAGGATGTGACCAGCAGTGCTCCACAAGGATCTGTGTTAGGACCTCAATTATGCACACTATTTATTAATGCCTTGGATAATAGCGTAAAAAGTCATATATCTAAATGTGCTTTTGACACAGCTTTAGGCAGCACTGTAATCAATGTAGATGATAGTATAAAATTATGATGAGATATTGATAGACTAAATGAATGTGCAAAACTATGGCAGATGGAGTTCAATGTAAACAAGTGTGAGGTTATGAGTTGTAGCTGTATAGAACTTTATTATTAGATTCCCTACAGTGTGGAAACAGGCCCATCGGCCCAACAAGTCCACACCGACCCTCTGAAGAGCAATCCCCATTCCCTATATTTATACCTGACTAATGCACCTAACAGTTCGGGCAATTTAGCATGGCCAATTCACCTAACCTGCACATCTTTGGACTGTGGGAGGAAACCGGAGCAACCCATGCAGACACTGGGAGAATGTGCAAACTCCACACAGACAGTTGCCCGAGGTGGGATTTGAACCCAGGTATCTGATGTTGTAAGGCAGCAGTGCTAACCAATGAGTGCCGCCACACTTGGAATATTGTGTACAGTTCTGGTGACCACAGTATCAGAAGGGTGTGGAGGTTTTGGAGAGGTTACACAAACAATTTACCCGGATGTTGCCTGGTTTGGAGGATATTAATAATGAAGAGAAATTGGAAGAACTTGGTTTGTTTTCACTTGTAAGTCAGAGGCTGAGGGCTGACCTGGTAGAAGTTTACACATTTATAAGAGGCATGGATAGAGTGCGGAGTTGGAGTTTTTATTCCCAGGGTAAAAATATCACTCACTAGGGGGCATAGGTTTAAGGTAAAAGGGGACAAATTTAAATGAGATGTGAGAGACAAGCTTTTTATGAAGAGGGTATTAAGTGCCTGGAATGTTCTGCCAGAGGAGGTGATGGAGGGAAATATGAAGGCACCATTTAAGAGGCACCTTGACAGATGTATGAATACATCTGGGGCGGCACGGTGGCTTAGTGATTAGCACTGCTGCCTCACAGCACCAGGGACCTGGATTCAATTCCCACCTTGGGCGATTGTCTGTGTGGATATTGCACATTCTCTCCATGTCTGCATGGGTTTCCTCTGGATGCTCCGGTTTCCTCCCACAATCCAAAGATGTACAGGTCAGGTGAATTGGCCATGTTAAATTGCCCATATTGTTAGGTACATTAGTCAGAGGTAAATATAAGGGAATAGGTCTAGGTGGGATACTCTTCGGAGGGTTGGTGTGGACTTGTTGGGCCGAAGGGCCTGTTTGCATACTATAGGCAAAGTAATCTAATAAGCAGTGAATAGAGGGGCACGGACTGCATGGAGGCAAAAAGGCATTTAGTTGAAAAAGGTCTCAAGTGTTAGTGCAGTTTTGGTGGACCAAAGAGCCTGTTCCTGTTCCTGTGGTTAGCACTGCTGCCTCACAGTATCAGGAACCTGGGTTCAATTCCAGCCTCAGGTGACTGTTTATTTGAAGTTGGCACATTCTCCCAGTGCCTGAATGGGTTTCCTCCAGGTGCTCCGGTCTCCTCCCACAATCCAAAGATATACAGGTCAAGTGAATTGGCTATGCTAAATTGCCCATAGTGTCCAGAAATGTGTTATTTAGTGATAAATGTAGGGGAATGGGTCTGGGTGGGATACTCTTTGGAGGGTCAGTGTGGACTCGTTGGGCCGAAGGGCCTGTTTTCACACTGTAGGGATTCTATTCTATGATCTCTGCTGCTTTATATGCCAGAGACCCAAGTTTAATTCCACCCTCGGGTAACTGTCAGTGTGGAGTTTGCACATTCTCCCTGTGTCTGTGACAGTTTCCTCCCACAGTTCCAGGATAGGTGGATTGGCCATGCTAAATTCCCATTGTGCCGAGGGATGTATAGGTTTGGTGGATTAGCCATGGGAAATGCAGGGTTACGGGGAATAGGAAAGAGAGTGTGAGTCTGTGTGGGATGGTGTTTGAAGAGTTGATGTGAACGTGTTGGGCCAAATGACCTGTTTCCACACTGTAGGAATTCTAAGTCTGAGATGAATTTTTAGGAGAAGATATTAAGAAATGTGGGCCAAAAGCAGGTACTTGAAGCTCGGTCATAGGGCAACCATGATCTCATTGAAGGTTGAACAGGCTCAAGGAGCTGAATGTTGCTATATTCCTATGTTGTAATGCAGGCTCAGTATGCCACCTGGACATGAAGGGATGTATCCTAGGATGTTCAAAGGAACTGCAGAGGAATGTCCGTACGTGTAGCATTTTTCCAAGGATTCTTAGATTCTGGAAGAGTCCCAGAGGTTTGTAAAACTGCCAATGTAACAATTTTAATTCGATAAGGAAGGAGACAATAAACAGGTAGCTATAGATCATTTAGCTTCACAGTTGCTATTTGGGGAATGTTCGAGCCCATTCTAATGTATATAATAGCAAGGCATTGCAAAGTACACAATATGATCAAGCAGAGTCAACATGGCTTCATGAAAGGGAAACCACACCAGAAAAAATTGTTTGAATTCTTTGAAAAGGCAAGAAGGGGAAGCAGTGCATGAAAAGCATTTGGATTTCTAAAAGATGCCCAATATGGTACCACACATTAGACAGGTTAATGAAAGCCCATGATATTGAGGGTGGTATGGACTCAAGATTGATTAACTAATAGAAGTCAGAATTTGGATAAAAGCAGCAGTTTCAGGATTGCAATCAGTGAATAGAAGACTGTCACAAGGATCAGTGGTGGGGCCACAATTAGAGTCAGAGAGTCGTAGAGATGTACAGTATGGAAACAGATCCTTCGATCCAACTCATTCATGCCAACCAGATATCCCAACCCAATCTAATCCCACCTGCCAGCACCTGGCCCATATCCCTCCAAACCCTTCCTATTCATATACCCATCCAAATGCCTTTTAAATGTTACAGTTGTAGCCCAACCTCCACCACTTCCTCCGGTAGCTCATTCCATACATGTACCATCCTCTGCATGAAAACATTGCCCCTTAGGTCTCTTTTATATCTTTCCCCTCTCACCCTAAACCTATACCCTCTAGTTCTGGACTCCCCCACCCCAGGGAAAATACTTTGTCTGTTTATCCTATCCATGCCCCTCATAATTTTGTAAAAAGTTAAAAATCACACAACACCAGGTTATAGTCCAACAGGTTTGATTGGAAGCACACTAGCTTTTGGAGCCTCGCTCCTTCATCAGGTGATTCACCTGAATCACCTGATGAAGGAGCGTCGCTCCGAAAGCTAGTGTGCTTCCAATCAAACCCGTTGGACTTTAACCTGGTGTTGTGTGATTTTTAACTTTGTAAACCCCAGTCCAACACTGGCATATCCAAATCATAATTTTGTAAAATAAGGTCACCCCTCAGCCTCCAATGCTCCAGGGAAAACAGCCCCAGCCAATTCAGCCTCTCTCTATAGTTCAAATCCTCCAATCCTGGTACAACCCTGTAAATCTTTTCTGAACTCTTTCAAGTTATTATGTACAATATAACTAATAACTTGGAGAAGGAAAGTGAATGTACTGTAGCCAAGTTTACAAACGTATGCAAAAAGGCATATGGTTTGACATTAAGAGTCTTAGTGCAGAAGGACATAGACAGGTTAAATGTGCAGGTAAAAACCTGGCAGTTAAAATATAATGTGGGAAAATGTGACGTTATGCAGTTTGGTGGGGAAAATAAAGGTGTTTCACATCATTTTCATGGAGAAAGACTTCAGAAAGCTGCAGCACAGAGTGATTTGGAAATCCTCGTGCATAACTCACAAAGAGCTGACAGATCAGTTCAGCAGGTAATCAGGAATATAATTGGAATATTGACCTTTGTACCAGAGGGAATGAAGAATGAAAAGAGGGCAGTCTTGCTAAAACTGTACAAGGCACTAGTTAGACCTCATCTGCAAAAGTGTGAACATTTTTGGTCCCCTTATAGAAAAAGAAATCACTGACATTGGAGGCAGTCCAGAGAAGATTCACCAGGCTGATACCAGGTATGGGAGGGATTTTCTACTGAAGAGAGATGGAGTCGATTGGGCCTGTATGTATTGGAATTATAAAAGAATGCAAGGTGACCTTACTGAAACATATAAGATTCCTACTGAGGTTGAGAGGATAGATGTGGAGAGGTTGCTTTGCCTTGTGGGAGAATCTAGGAACAGAGGTCATAATCTCAGAATAAAGGGTCACCTATTTAAAACAGATATGAGGACTTTCTTATCTTGGAAAGTAGAAGCACATCAAAACACCAGGGCATGCAGAAGACATGTACGAGGGGAATACCCAAGTAAAATTAGCGTGCAATTTGGTATTATTTAATTTCAGAAATTTGGCTTGGAATCCTTGGTCACTGGGGGATTTTATTTTTGTGTTGTAGTCAAGCAGTTCATATAATGGTCAGCCAGAGATGGATGGTCAGGTGTTGGACTATGGATGAATGGGGAATTGGGATAATGGTTATAAGTACCGTAGGTTTGCCTCACTTGGGATGAAAAATCAGAGTTAACATTTTGGGTCCAGTGACTCTTCCTCAGAAAGTCTCCAGTTCCCGGAC
Organism: Hemiscyllium ocellatum; assembly: GCF_020745735.1. Lineage (NCBI taxonomy): Eukaryota > Metazoa > Chordata > Chondrichthyes > Orectolobiformes > Hemiscylliidae > Hemiscyllium > Hemiscyllium ocellatum. The sequence goes on along the minus strand of NC_083425.1, from coordinate 48,028,042 downwards.
TCGAAATGTTAACTCTGATTTCTTATCACAGATGCTGCTGAGCTTTTCCTGCAATTTCTGCTTTTCTTTCTGATTTACAGCATCTGAGGTTCTTTCTGTTATAAGGATTGCACTGGGCTGAGCTCCTCACACACAGCTTTGGGATAAAATCCTTGTTCAGATTGCCCATCCTTATTTCCTTCCTCTGCTTGCTGTAAAGCCAATCCCACTCGATGATCCCCTTATGATGGTGAGATGGTACAGCATGCAGTAGACACACCACGTAACTTGCTCCACCAATGCTAATGAAGCAGTAGTAGAACATTTTCAGCACACTGCTGAGTTGTCCTAGCACATTTTGTGGGCTAGCTTGGTTTCTTTGTAAGCACAGCACTCTTGTACGCCTGGGCTTCATATCACAGATATAGCCACAGGTAATCTTGTCCCCAGATAGTCACTCCTTGACTTATTATGGTGGCATAAATACAGCAGACATAGTGGACTGCCACAGAATGAAGGTAATATGCCTGCTGTCAGGATATTGGCGTTGATCTGCATGGTGTGCTATGAGTGATCATACAAAGGTGAAGGCTAAGGGACTGGGATCCCTCTTAATTCAGGTATATGACAGGATGGATCTAATGTATCTGTACAACATTGCATTTGCAGTCAAAGGTACTATGGGGAAGACTGTAATCCAAGTAAAGCCAATTGTATACACTGTCCATGGCCTCCATTAGTCTGCAATGAAATGGAGCATGAATGGCGAATTCAAGGATATTCCCAACATGGTGCTAGAAGGAATCTAAAGGGATGTTGTAGGAAATGTAGTTAGGGTACGACAAACTACTTTAGAAAAAATGCTTTATTAACCTTACGGTTCATTGCTTAAAAATATACAGTTGTACATAAAAACATTGAAACTGTTCCACATGGATGTTTGATCAATATGCAGTACAGTGACTGAAAATTAATCATTTACAATATTATAAACCATAATTAATATTTAGAAAGTACATATAATTATTTATGCCATAAATATCTATGATGCTGTCCAAATTCCCAAAACAATGTGGTGGTGCAGTTTTTGTACCGATTCAAATAATCATTGTGTTTCAAAATAGAGGGTGGAAAATAATCACAAGACCATGGCTCATAACATTGATATGATGCACTTGTCTGGGCCACTAGCTCCTGCCAGGGAAGAGGGAAAGGGCAAAAATAGCCTAATTCTAGAAAACAAGGGAGAGATTTATTCAACTTGATCTGAGCAAGGAGTCATTGATCTGTTCTGTCCGAGGGGGACACTTTATCTGTTCACTGTGTGTTAGCAACATTGTAAAGTGACATTGTGCACTGCACCATAACTTCCTGCTAATGCCTAAGCTGGTTCAACTGATTGACAATTCCTCTGAAAGAATGTCACACCTTTCATGGATAGAATTTTTTTTTAAAAATGCCATGCAGCCGAAATACTTTCTGAAATGCAGTCATCCTAACATAGGAAACAGGGCAACCAATTTGAGCACAGAATGCTCCCACAAACAGCTCGGTGGGGTCTCAGTTGTATACTCCCCCGGTTGCTGGGCTTGAAGACATGGGGAAGGTGGCTTAATATCTGGCCCCTTACTCCCTCACTCCTGCCCCACTGCCATTAAAGGGGGAATGAGCAAGCCCCTAGGGCGGTTCGCTTGAGGCCCTATAAATGGGCTATTACCCATCCAGAGCCTCAATCCACTTCTGCAGGGATAAGGAGGGATGGCCTCTTCCTGTTGGCAGCTTCTGTTATGTAGCGAGAATTGTCTGAGGTGAAGGGAAGGAAGAGGTCTTTGTGACGCCATTGGGCCATTGGTGGTCTTTCCCCCTCCCCAAAACAATATCCTTGCATTAATCCTTCTCTTCTATCCTCTAGGAATTCTCTCGACTCCTCCTCCCTGGCCCTGTTGAACATGTAGCCCAGAATTACTTGAACTCCCCAATATGGTGGAAATGCCTGCTGTTATTATTTTTTCTAGTGGTACTGCTGGGGCTACAGCGCTGACAGGACTCTCATGCAGCACTTGCACCTCTAACTACAGAGTGCTGTTCTCATTGGGATTGTGGATGGATTCCCCTGAACCTTATAGCCACTGGGGGTGGGCACCTGTTTAAGTCACGGTTTGAGTAGGACCACAATCAGTTTTAGTGACTGAAAGTGGAGGGATAGTTATTGATCAGGACACATTGATCAGATAGTGCCCTTTGACTTAGGATCCCTGTAGTGTGGGAGCAGGCCATTTAGCCCAACAAATCCAGACCGACCCTCCAAAGAGCATCCCAACCAGACCCAGCCCCCTATCCTATCCCTGCATTTCCCATGGCTAATCCATTTAGCCTGCACATCCCTAGACACTATGGGCAACTTAGCATGGTCAATCTGCACATCTTTGAACTGTGGGAGGAAACCCATGCAAACACGGGGAGAATATGCAAACTGCACACAGACAGTTGCCCAGGGCTAGGATTGAACCACTGAGCCACCGTGCTGCACTTGAGAAGCATCTCGATTTAATATCTCTGTCAAAGGTCGTTCCTCACCCAGTGCTACAATCTCTCACAGTGGCAGAGAGTTGTCCAATCTACCTGGCGGCTCAAGCTTAAGGACTGGAGTTTGAACCTGCAATCTCTGGACACATGGGTGAGCCCTGCTTAATATTCTGCTCATTGAATCTCACTAACACACAGTGATGAGAGGAAATCTGCCCTCCACTACCATTGTGAAATTATCTCAGTTCAATATACAGTAAGCACACATAAATAGATATGTGCACACCTCATACACTGTGTGCTCAGGAGCTCAAGCATTGACAAAAATATCTTCCCCATTTCTGCTCATGATGAACTCCTGCAACTTTAAAACTATGCACAAAATGGAGCAATGCAAGTTGAAAAAGGATTGAACAATCACATTCCAGTACAGTGGGGGCTGTCTAACATATGAGAAACCACAAAGCTATTACATCTTAAGCCTTGTTATGCATTAAAGTATAAAAGCCATTACTATGACTGAGATTATTTTGGATCATTGATTTATACCTTGGGTATATAACTATAGAGAATTGCAACTGAATGGGAATATATTTGAAGGCTGTAACATAGTTGAGGGTTCCTAGGATTATTAAATAAAAAGGGAGATTTTCATAATCTCTTAGAGGTCTTGTGTCAACGTCCTGTTGTAAACTGACAGGATACAAGTAAGATCTAGTAGGAAACTTAGATTGGGTAGCAGCATTTTTCACTGGGTGCACATCTCTTTCTTAACGAAAACCTGTCAGTTCGGATGCAAAGTATTCAGCCTCGGATAGCAAGATTCCAGTCTTATCTAGTTGACTGCAAAATCTCAATGACACACTGTCAGATAGCCCTTCAGTTATAATTAAGTGATACCTTGAACTTTGGCAACATGTCTGATCTAAATTCAGAAGTAAAAGCTGCGTAAGGACTAGAAAATAAGCCAACAATACTTCACGTTGTTGGACTAAAACATTTTTTAAAAATCCCAGGTAAGGCTAAGTATTCCATTGTAAATGGAAGTGTAGTATCTAAAGCAGGACTTCCTTTTCAGTGATGTCCCAAGAGGATCATGAAGGGCCTGCTTTTGCACGGATTTGTGGATGATTCTAACAGAGAGCTGTTTCATTCAAATCCCAATTAATACAACAGCTCAAATGTTTCAATGACTTCGCACTACATTGGGACTTGCATATTTTGGAACACACAGGAAAATGAGCTTTTGGTCAGGATTGGAACCGTCTTAACAAAGGCTAACACAGACTTAACTGTTTGGCTTCATTAGAAACAAACAGTTGAGAAACACTACAATTAGCAGCAGAGGGGAGAATTACACCGTTCAGTACTTAATACTGATCATACATAATTCTTCACTATTCTAACAAGTTATCACAAAAAATATCGTTTGCTCTATTCTTCCTTGGAAATGTTCAAGCTGTTAAAGGTACAAAACTATCTACAGTAGCACAAAACAATGCATTTTAACAAGTATTCTGATGGAGCTAAAGTATATGTACAGTATGTCACACCGCCTCATAGTTTTGAGATCCAAGAGTGAATGTCCGTTTGTCCAAGGTGTTTCGATTTCCATTGAGCTCTTTCAGGAGACATCACCCCCAATGGGCAAATGGAAAATGGTCAGGTTGCATGGTGGACATGCCCACCCTTGGCACGTTGGCTATCCAGCACCATTGAGCAGACATTGGGACTCAATTCCATGATTCAAAAAAAAGGGAAGGGAATACAAAGTCCTGTCAGTTATCCAAACAGGCCATGTTCTGATAGCCAGGCCCATGAGGATTGGGATGTAAACAGACTTTGTATGCACAGCCATTTTCCAGTCATCCTGTTCAATTTACTGTCTGTATGTGCAAAATGACCAGTGTGCCTCAAGCTGTGTGAGGTGCCCTGCGCTATGTAACAGTACAGTCGAGAGGTTAGAATTATTCCCTCTCAACCAAATTTTCATCACACCTCCAAAATGTGGTTTGTAAATGTAGAGCAGGCACTATTAGGCAAAAGTTTCCTTTCTCTGCAACTAAGGTTTGTTGACGATGTCAAGTGAAATTAGACTAGACTATCCAATTGAAATTGCTGTAATTCCACAATATTTGGCACAATTGTACAAAGTTGGTCCCACTCAGAAAGGTCACAAACATAGGCAGCATGACAAATGGAAAAGTCATGCTGGTGCAATAAACTCCTGTTCTGTGGAGGTTAAGCTTTAGACATTGGCCGGGCATTCTATACTGCATCTAACTCATGGTATAAGTCATGCTTCTGGGTGGAAAATGTCATGACTCCCAAACTCCAATGTTGCATTGTATTCTTTGGTGATAGACATAATAAACAAATTAACACAACAAACATCTTGACAAGTAATTGCATTATCAGGAAAGTGAAGTGTTATGAAATGTTTGCATCATTGTTGGACTATTCTCTATTAAGCATTTCTCGATGGGTTTGGCATTAGAAACCTAACAAACGCCACTAAGGCATGCAGCTTCCCCTCTAACCAGTATTTTGGCAGCTGGAGAGAGAGAAGCAGCTATAACAGGCTAGATAGCATGAACAGGAAAGCAAAGCTGACTTCAAAGTAATCTGGCCAGAATATTCCACAATGATGTGGATTTCTCTTTTCCTGACATGGATTTGAATCTGAAACCCAAGTCAAGAGGAATCTCTAAGCAAGGAAGTGGAGTAATCAGCAAATCACATTGAAGCATTCTCATAGACAGCAAACCAGCAAGTAAAATTAACTGAAACGAAGTCAGAAATTGCTGGAAAAGGTCAGCAGGTCTGGAAGCAACTGTGGAGAGAAATCAGTGTCAACATTTTGGGTTCAAGACCCTTCCTCAGAGCACTGAGGAAGATGCTGTCATTCCCATTGAGTTTTTCCAGCAATTTTTGTCTTTCTTTTTGATTTACAGCATCCACAGTTCTTTCAGTTTTTGTTTTTTATCTTTTCTTTTTTTCCCATGTTGTGTGTGTGCAGGTGTGAGATACAGGGAAAAATAACAGGTGTATAAATCTTTGTTCAGTTTCCAACACCAGGAAGAAAGGAAACACGCCAGTAGCCTGTGACAAGCAGTGCCCTTCACATCAAAGGGCAATGCTGTGTGATCAAAAAAAGTGAAGGGGAGGGCAGGGATTAAATCAAAATAGAGTTGGAGGGGGAAATAATATACTCCACTCCCCACAGTGCCCATCTCTCCCTGAACAGCTGCGAGGGGATTGGTAGACAGTGTGTGCTCCTTCTCCAGGAACGCCCGGGCTCGAACGTAACCACGAAAGGCGGTAGGCAATCGGCCATTACGACCCCCTCCATGGCCCACTGCCTGGACCTGTTTATGACCAGTTTATTCTTTCGGTTTTTTTATTAAGTAAAATGGACTGACCATCTCCTAATTTGAATCTAAATTCACAGAGTGTGAAATCAATAATTGTGACGTAGATATGGGGTGGAAGCTAATGTTTAATCAACAAATAAAAGACCTTTTTAAAAATATGTATACATTTTTTGTAATGGAGAACATTAACATTCCACAAATATCAAACTAATTTCTCAAGGCGGGAGGATATTTCGCCATCAATTATTAAGTTAACGCACTGTAGAAAAAAAAAACCCAGTTAGGAAGATAGAATTGAGAATTACAGAAATTATGCTGAAGTTGGACTGAAACTTGGTGAGGCTACACTTGAAGTACTGCATACAGAGCTGGTTTGCCTGTTACTAAAAAGTGGTGCTGAAAAGATGTTTGAAAAGATGCAAACAGAAATAGGATATGGGCCAAATGCTGGCAAATAGGCCTGGATTAATTTTGGATATCTGGTCGGCATGGACGGGTTGGACCGAAGGGTCTGTTTCTGTGCTGTACAACTTTATGACTTTAACCCATGACAGATCTTATTTATTTCTAAGTTTGTAGGTTGTGGAGAGACTGAGTAGAAGCAAACAGAGAGAATGTTGGAGAAATGTGGCAGGTCTGGCAGCATCTGTGCAGAGAGACGTTGGTGTTTTCAGTCTGGTCTAACTCTGCTTCAGAAACAAGTTGCGGTCTTTAAAACGATAACAGGTTTTGATCCAGCGGCTAGAGGGAGAGTGTTCCCACTTGTGAACAAAAGCTAAAATAAAAGGCAATCAATTAACGATTGTCAGAGAAAAAAAGTCAAATGGAGACTTCTGTCTGAAGTTCTTTACTCACAAAATGATGAGAATGTGGAACTCGCTACCACAGGGAGTGGTTGAAGTGGATCGCATTAATGTATTTAAAGGGTGACTTCACAATCATAAAGTCAGACGGGAATAGAGAATTATGATGGTAGGATTAGTTGTGTGAAGACTTGAGGAGGGCGACATGGAGAATAAATGCAATTTTGGTCGAGCTGGACCAGCTAGCTTGGTTCACTGGCACAATCAACGCCCTTTCTCACTCCAGAGACGGGATTCGGTCCCAGTAGCATGGATCGCCAGCAGTTCTAGGAATGAGTGGGATTTCCATTCCCAGCCGGAAAGGCTAGCCGCAATGACATGATGGTCAGCGAGTTAGTTATAAAGAAGCCTGGACCACAATAGTGCGGGCCACAAGTTCTGGCATCATTTTAAATGGCACCTGAACAAACTTGCATTCTCACAAGTCAGTATAGTCAGTCAGGCCATCTGACAGGAACCTGCTGCCGCCTTCTGTACACACCTTGTTCGCAATTGCCTGTTGTCACCACAAAACGGGTCAGAGAGATGTCACAGACTAGGCAACGTTTGGTGCCACAGTGTAGTGAGACCTTCCTGCCTGATATTCTCCAGGTTTTCTTGGATTGATGCTGTGCTGCTCTCCTGCGAGCACATCGCAAAATACACCATCTCACCTCATGACCTGACAAAAGTGGCAGCAGAAGTTGGAAGTTGTGGGGCCAATAATAATGTGAACATATGAGTCAGGAGCTCATGGAGGCCATTTGGCCCCTCAGGACTGCTGCACCTTTCAATGATGTAATGACTGATCACTTTGTGCCCTAAATTCCACTCAATGGCCTAGTTCTGATCCTACATCTTATGGTCTTATATTTTGCCCAATGTTGTGACCTTCCACTAACATTTGCTGAATTGTACATTTTATCAAGTTAATGCTAACTTTAACTTCCTCAGGAGTATATCATAGAGTCATGGATATGTACAGCACGGAAAGAGACCCTTCAATCCAACTCCTCCATGCCGACCAGATGTCCTAAATAAATCTAGTCCAGTTTGCCAGCACTTGGCCCTTATCCCTCTAAACCCTTCCTATTCATATACCCATCCAGATGCCTTTAAAATGTTGTAATTGTACCAGCCTCCACCACTTATTCTGGTAGCTCATTCCACACACACACCACCCTCTGTGTGATTAAGCTGCCCATTAGGCCCCTTTTAAATTTTTGCTCTCTCATCTTAAGCCCATGCCCTCTAATTCTGGACTCCCCCATCCCAGAGGAAATACTTTGTCTATTTATCCTATCCATGCCCCTCATGATTTTATAAACCTCTATAACGTCACCCCTCAGCCTCCAATGCTCCAGAAAAAATAGCCCCAGCTTATTCAGCCTCACTCTGTAGCTCAAATCCTCCTACTCTGCCTACATCCTTGTAATTCTTTTCTGAACCTGTTCAAGTTTCACAACATCCAATAGGAAGGAGACCAGAATTACACACAGTATTCCAGAAGTGGCCTAACCAATGTCCTGTACAACCGCAACATGACCTCCCAACTCCTATACTCAATGCCCTGACCAATAAAGGAAAGCATACTAAATGCCTTCTTCACTATCCAATCTACCTACGACTCCACTTTCAAGGAACTATGAACCTGCACTCCAAGGTCTCTTTGATCCGCAATACTCCGCAGGACCTTACCATTAAGTGTATAAGTCCTGCTCTGATTTGTCGTTCCAAAATGTAGCACCTCTCATTATCTAACTTAAACTCCAACTGCTACTTTCTCAGCCCATTGGCCCATCTGATCAAAATCCCATTATAATCTGATGTAACCTTCTTTGCTGTCTATTCCACCTCCAAGTTTGGTGCCATCTGCAAACTTACTAACTATACCTCCCATGTATGTGTGCCCCTCTGCTAGAATCTTTCTCACTTGAATGTGTCTTTGGGGAGTACTCTGAAATATCCTCTTTAATATTTGCCACTGTATCTTTACTCAGCTGTCCCTTAACATATCTTCCCAGTTCACGTTTGATAGGTCTGTCTTCATTTCCTTATAACTGTCCTCATCTGAATTGAATACATATGTTTAGACTCATTCTTATCTCACTCAAGCTGAAAATGAAATTCAATCATTTTATGATCACTGTTCCCTACTGCCACTTTTATTATTAATTAGTCCCAGCTAATTACATATTACCAGGTTAAAAACGGCCTGATCTCTAGTTGGCTCCAGAATGTTGATGTAAGAAAAGTCTCCTGGCAGACACAACATACAGAGGGAAGGTGCGGGAGGTATACTATCCCACTGTGGGAGCTCCTCCCTTCAGTGCAAGGCCCAAGCAGTTCCTGCCAGCCAATGTCCTGGCAGAGTCCAGCAGGAAGTGGTGTGGCTCTGTAAGATGGTGAGAAGTTTCTGTTCTAGCTGTAGGCACCAGCAAGGAGCCAGAGTAAGAGGTGGGGAATGGAGGGTGGGCACTGACGTTTGGAGGCTGGCAGCTAAGAATAAAGTGAGGGTAGTTTCAGAGGACAATGCTGAAACGATTTGCCTCCCTTTTCTGCCTTTTAAGCAGACTACTCAGCAGAAGTCCCACACACTCTGCCCACGTTAATTTTATTATGATGTGGACAGAGTGTTATCTGGATCAAACCTTTTAGTATTATTTGTCCATGGGTTGTGGATGTCACGGGTTGGGCTGGCATTTGATGCCCTTTCCTCACTGCCAACAGGGCAGTTGAGTATGAACCTAGATTTGTTGTGGGTCTGGAGTTACGTGCAGATCAGGCCAGGTAAAGATGGCAGATTCCCTTCCCTAAAGGACATTAATGAAGCAGCTGGGCTCAGATCAGATAAAAAGTACAAAATTGCAACACGGAAGCAAGGGAAAATACTCAAGCAGAATGTTTGGCAGAAAGAAGGAAGCAAAATCCTATCACAAATGTGCAACATTTGAGAGCTTTGATCACGAACTGGAATTCTGAATGAATTGGTAATGAATGGTCTGCCCCTTCATGATTTTAGAAACAGCCTCTGGTATAATCCTCAGGCAATATTGGTCTCTTTGCTCTTTCTAGCAGACACACCACACGAATAACTGATTATTGTTTTCATTGATCTTCGGCTTTGTAACTAATATTGTTGCTGGGGAACACACTTCAAATGCCAATGTTAACTTTAATACGTTAAAAATGGTTCCATTTACAGTAAATCTTCAACTTGTTGAAAAATTATTTCCTGTCCTTTGCCCATCTGTCTAACACTGATGGGGCTCTTGTTGCTGTCCACTTACTGTGATCAGTTCATACATAACCTTTGCTTCAGAGCAGGAACATCCCTTCCAGTGCATGTAACCAATGGGGTGATGATCGTAACAACAGGGAGTTTGAGTCAGTCAGTGAGTCACTCTCCTGTCTTCAGCCTGGGTTCAAGCCCTAGCCCAGGTCTGAATTGGTTGCCATTGAAGAATCCAAGTCATTGTATATTGGTGCTGGTCTGCAGCCTGGATACGTGTAGGGAATTCCTGATGAAGGGCTTTTGCCCGAAATGTCGATCTTCCTCCTCCTAGGATGCTGCCTGACCTGCTATGCTTTTCCAGCACCATTCTAATCATGAACAAACTCACAGTGAGTGGACTGCAGCAAGGGAACTATTAGCATCACATGGATGTGGGGAGGAAAGGACAGGAAATAATTTTTTAGCAAGTTGAAGATTTTCTGTAAATTAATATTTTTTAATGCAATAAAGTTAACATTGACATTTGAAGTGAGTTTCCCAGCAACAATATTAGTTCCAAAGCGAAGAGTGATTGCCCAGCATTATGGCAACCTTATCCAAGATGGGGTAAGTTAAAAGAGGAAGGAAGATGATGGCATTGATGTAGCTGATCCTGTTCGTTTTCACACCATATCAACCTGTTTGATGTCCCAATTTGAAAAAAAGCAGGAAACCACAGTCTGAACGAACAAAGGAAAAGGGGAGATTATGAAATGTGGAGGATGGAATATAAAATATGAACTTAATATGTGTAATAGTTTTGAGCTATCGAATAAATTTTGTGGTCACATTTTTGTCGCCACATTTTCACTCAAACAGTTGTACTTGAGACCTTTCACTCTCCGAATTTTGGCTCTCATAAGGGGGGATAATGTTTATAGTGAGGAATGAAACACTATTTTCAACTCAGGTAGCCTATGCTCAGGTTATTTGTAATGGGGTAAAGTTCTTCACTCTGCTTCAGTCCAAAAAAACATGCCAATCACAGCCTCAGAAAAGCTGCACCTTCAGCAGCAGGTCCCATTCTGTGGCCTGTCTGAGTTCAATTGAAATTGAGGGCTAGATTTTCCAACTGTTGGCTCTGGAGGCTCCGGTCCTCATGTGAGATTAGCCCCGTTTTGTGCTTTAGTTCTGACCAACCCCATCTTACACATGACTCTTATTCATAGCAAACAAAGGAGACATTGATTGCACAGCCTGAGATGAATTATAATCCAGCTTGCAGTGATGGAAGACAAGTGACTAACACTCTGTTGTGTGTGTGTGTATGTGTTTGTGAGAGAAGGAGAGAGGCAGAGAGAGAGTCACTCACATAATCTATCCACTGTCCCACAGGTAAATGTTAGCACTGCCTGCATGGAGGTGATTGCACACAGCAGTGATCCCCCAAGAACAGTCCAGGGATTAGGACCAATAGGACAACACTGCTTAACATGTGTTGGTGGTTTGTGAAATACATCTTTGAGACATTGGGGATTCTCTCTTACACCATGCAGCAACAATGAACTCAGCAGGATCTGCAATAACCAGCGATTAGATGAGCCCATCTCCTTCCAGTGCCAGAGTTCTTTGCCAACTGCAGTGTAATATAACAGTTGGTTAGAGAAGCAGAGTGTAACAGAAATACTCGCTGCGTTCTGCCATGATAATGCCTGATGTGTGACATCATAAACCTGCGCAGAAAAGGAAAGAGTAAGAGAGAATGGTCTGGAACATACAGGTGATATCTAGAACCGATCTGGCACAATGTCCTAGGAATCTCAGCAGTACTCCTCACCCTGTGCATCCAGGATGTCGTTGAGATCTGCGAAGACCGAGCCACTGGACATCTTGCGGCCATTGCTGGAGAGATCGAGGAACTCCTCTGTTGAGCTGGGCACCGAGCTAATGTATCTGTCCCAGACTCGGTCTGCTGGCACTTCATGCTCAATCAGTTTGGATTTCGTTTTTAAACTTCTTTCCAAGTTCTTCCTTTTGTGCTTGAACTCTAGGATGGTCTTTGTGTATGTGTTTATTGTTGTCACTGAGGCAGCCATACAGCATGTGAAGGATCCCCAAGCGAGACTGAGGGAAAATATATGTCTTAAAAGTTAATGCATTAAAATAGAGGTTTAACATAGAAGGAAAGTCACAAGGGAAAAAGAATGGGTTACCCGCAGATGTTTAGAAGAATAGAGAACAATTAGACTTAACTTTTTCAGTGCCTTCACTTCAGTAGTGTGTACTATCTACAAGGTGTGAAAGTGCCAGTGTTGGGCTGGGGTGAATAAGGTCAGAAGTCAGATCACACCAGGTTATCGTCCAACAGGTTTGCTTTTTCATTTGTCTGATAGCTTGTGATTTCAAATAAACTTGTTGGACTAATAGTTGGTGTCATGTGACTTCTGACCTGATACTGCAGAAAATCACCAAAGATTCTCAGAAGTTACCTTCTAAATCCAAGACCACTTCCATCTAGAAGGACAAAGACAGCAAATATATGGAAACACCACCACCTACAATATAATAAACTACAAGGTACCTTTGCTTAATACCCCAAAACTGTTTAAATGTGAGCAAGAGTTGTTACACCATTTCCTAGGGATACTAATGCATTGACTAAGTAACCACTGTTAGTGACATGGAAACAGGCCCTTCGGTCCAACCAACCCTCCCAGACCCATTTCCCTCTGACTAATGCATCTAACACTATGGGCAATTTAGCATGGCCAATTCACCTGACCTGCACATCTTTAGACTGTGGGAGGAAACCAGAGCACCTGGAGAAAACCCACGCAGACACAGGGAGAATGTGCAAACTCCACACAGATTGTCACCCAAGGCTGGAATTGAACCTGGGACCCAGGTGCTATGAGGTGACCACTAACCACTGAGCCACCATGCCACTACTTGAGTTACCTGTCAGTCACTAACAGTGGTTACTTGGTCAATGCATTAGTATCCCTGGGAAATGGTGTAACAACCCTTGCTCACATTCAAATAGTTTTGGGGTATTAAGCAAAGGTACTTTACAGTTTATCAGAATTAGACTTGGATTTTTTTTATAGAATCCCTAGAATGTGAAAACAGGCTACTTGGCCCAACAAGCCCATACTGACTCTCTGCAGGGTAACCTGCCCAGACCCATTCCCCTACCCTTTTACTCTACATTTACCCCTGACCACTTATCCTACACATCCCTGACCACCTTGGGCAGTTTAGCATGGCCAATTCACCTGACCTGCACATCCTTGGACTATGGGAGAAAACCCATGTAGACATGAGGGGAATGTGCAAACTCCACACAGTCACCCGTGCTAACCACTGAGCTACTGTGTCACCCAAGCTCCCCTCCAAGCCACTTACTATCTTGATTTGGAAATATGTCATTGTTCTTTCATTGTCACTGGGTCAAGAGCCTGGAATTCCCTCCCTAAGGAAATTGTGGGCCAACCCACAGCAGGTGGACAGCAGCCGTTCAAGAAGACATCTCAATGCCACCTTCTCAAGGGAAACTAGGGACAAGCAAGAAATACTAGCCAGCCAGCAATGTCCACATCCCACAAGTGGATAAAAACTGACTCTCCAGAAGTAACAATGAGGTTAATATCCATTAGCAAAAGATCCATTCATATCTTTGTACCACTTGGTCAAAGTAAAATACTACCTGTATTGGTTTGGAATCATAAACATTTTGACAGCATGTCTAAATGAGAAACCAAATAAATTAAATGAATGTAGCCTAACTAATCCGTTGCCCTTGTTTGAGAATGAGGAGCTACTTCTGTTATTCTCTTACATTGTCCTGTTAGTTACTTTCCTGCATGCTTGTTGTCACCATTACAACACTGATGTATTCTGAGGTTTTGAGATCCCTTCACTTCAACAATTGGAAATTACTCTCTTAGATGGATCATCCAAGATGGAGGATGGGAAAAATTTCTGACTGTAAAGCTGCCAATTTTTTGAGGTATTTTAGGTGTTGGAGGTGATTTCCTTGAATTCCAGGAGCAGCAATTATTGTTTTACATGCTGTTGCATTGGTTTGGAACTTTGGAGAAAAGAAAAATCAAAACAACAGCACTTTTAAAAGTCAGTGCAGGAGAGAGAAAGGGAAAGAAACCCACATTGCTAATTGACACAGCACTGAACCTGCACAGTTACTGCCTTTGCTGTTGAATTCATGTATCATTGGATATCGGAGTGCATCTGGGAAAATTGAAAAACACAGCAATATTCACAACTGATCTTGGAGGTTTGGGAGAGGTCATAGCACAAACACAGATAAGTAGATTTTAAGTGTGGCCTTACAATACATCTACAGTAGTAAGTAGAGTGGGTTCTTTCTTGATTATATGTTTTATTGAGCTATGTCTCCTGATTAAACTTAAAATATAAGCCATAAGTATTAAGTTAGGCTGGAGCAGTGTTTTGTAAAGGAATAAGACAGTGCTATTTTCTGGGTCTGTAGATTGAAAGAAGCAAAAATGGCATTTTGTAGAGTAATATGCCTTTCTTGTCGGATGTGGGAGTTTAGTGAGAGTTTACGTGTTACTGTGGATTACATCTGCAATAAATGCTGTTGGTTGCCAATCCTATCAGATCGAATGGATCGTTTAGAGCAGCAGTTAGAGGCAGTGAGGAATTCACAAGACCAAGGGGATATGATGGATGCCAGTTATAGGAAGGGAGGAAAGTCACAGATACAGTTACATAGATGGGTTAACTCCAGGAAAGGTAAAAGAGGAAGGCAGCTAGTGCAGGAGTCTTCAGTGGCTATCCCCGTTTCAAAAAAGTATGCTGGTTTGGAAAATGTATGGGATGATGGATTCTCAGGGGAATGTAGCATGAACAGCCAAGTTTCTGGTATTGAGACTGGCTCTACTGCAATGTGAGGTATGTTGGGTTCCAAGCGATTGATTGTGTAAGGGGAATCTCAAGTGCAAGGTACACATTTACGTTTCTGTGCCAGCAGTGAGAAATCAGAATGGTGTGTTGCTTCCCTGGTACCAGGATCAAGGATGTCTCAGAGAAGGTGCAGAATGTTTTTAAGGGGGAGAGGACCCAGCAGGAGGTCATTGTGCACATTGGTTCCAATGACCTATGAAGGGAAAAGGTTGAAATTCTGAAGGGAGGTTACAGAAAGTTCAGCAGGAATTTAACAAGGAGGTCCTCAAATGTAGTAATATCTGGATTACTCCAGGTGCTACGAGCTAGTGAGGGCAGGCAAAGGGGGATAGAGCAGATGAATGTATGGCTAAGAAGCTAGTGTATGGGAGAAGGATTCACATTTTTGGATCATTGGAATCTCTTTTGGGGTAGAAGTGACCTGTTCAAGAAGGACAGGTTGCACCTAACTTGGAAGGGAATGAATATACTGGCATGGAGATTTGCTAGAGCTGCTCAGGAGGATTTAAATTGTAAGGTGAGGCGGGAAGGGGGTGGGACTCAGGAGATTGTGAGGAAAGAGATTATTCTGAGACTGGTACAATAGAGAACAAAGGCGAGTCAAACAGTCAGGGCAGGCAGGGACAAAGCAGAGAACAAGGCTAGGGCGGCACGGTGGCACAGTGGTTAGCACTGCTGCCTCACAGCGCCTGTAGACCTGGGTTCAATTCCCGACTCAGGCGACTGACTGTGTGGAGTTTGCACGTTCTCCCCGTGTCTGCGTGGGTTTCCTCCGGGTGCTCCGGTTTCCTCCCACAGTCCAAAGATGTGCGGGTCAGGTGAATTGGCCAAGCTAAATTGCCCGTAGTGATAGGTAAGGGGTAAATGTAGGGGTATGGGTGGGTTGCGCTTCGGCGGGTCGGTGTGGACTTGTTGGGCCGAAGGGCCTGTTTCCACACTGTAAGTCTAAGTCTAAGTCTAAGATAGCACTGATCAATTAATCTGGACTTATTTCAATGCAAGGGGCCTAACAAGGAAGGCAGATAAACTCAGGGCATGGTTATGACATGGGACTGGGATATCATAGCATTTACAGAAACATGACAGGACCAGGTTACAAATGCTACAGGAAGGACAGAAAGGGAGGCAACAGAGGAGGGGGAATGGCGGTTTTGATAAGGGATAGCATTACAGATGTGCTGAATAAGGATATTCCTGGAAATACAACCAGGGAAGTTATTTGGATGGAACTGAGAAATAAGAAAGGGATGATCACCTTATTGGGATTGTATTATAGACCCCCTAATAGTCATAGGGAAATTAAGAAACAAATTTGTAAGGAGATCTGTTATCTGTAAGAATAATAGGGTGGTTATGGTAGGGGATTTTAACTTTCCAAACATAGACAGGGACTGCCATAGTGTTAAAGGTTTAGGTGGAGAGGCATTTGTTAAGTGTGTACAAGAAAATTTTCTGATTCATTATGTGGATGTACCCACTAGAGAAGGTGCAAAACTTGACCTACTCTGGGGAAATAAGGCAGGGCAGGTGACTGAGGTGTCAGTGGGGGAGCACTTTGGGGCCAGCGACTATAATTCTATTAGATTTAAAATAGTGATGGAAAAGGATAGACCAGATCTAAAAGTTGAAGTTCTAAATTGGAGAAAGGCTAATTTTGACAGTATTAGGCAAGAACTGTCAAAAGTTGATTGGGGGCATGTTCGCAGATAAAGGGATGGCTGGAAAATGGGAAGCCTTCAGAAATGAGATAATGAGAGTGCAGAGAAAGTATATTTCTATCAGGGTGAAAGGAAAGGCTGGTCGGTATAGGGAATGCTGGACGACTAAAGAAATTGAGGGTTTGGTTAAGGAAAAGAAGGAAGCATACGTAAGGTATAGACAGGATAGATTGAGTGAATTCTAAGTAGAGTATAAAGGCAGTAAGAATATACTTAAGAGGGAAATCAGGAGGGCAAAAAGGGGACATGAGATAGCTTTGGCTTTGGCAAATACAGTTAAGGAGAATCCAAAGCGTTTTTACAAATACATTAAGGACAAAAGGGTAACGAGGGAGAGAATCGGGTCTCTCAAAGATCAGCAAAGCAGCCTTTGTGTGGAGCTACAAGAGATGGGGAGATATGAAACGAGTATTTGCATCAGTATTTATTGTGGAAAAGGAGATGGAAGATATAGAATGCTGGGACGTAGATGACATCTTGAAAAATGTCCATATTACAGAGGAGGAAGTGCTGGATAAAAGTGGATAAATCCCCATGACTTGATCAGGTGTACCCTAGAACTCTGTGGGAAGTTAGGGAAGTGATTACTGGGCCTCTTACTGAGAGATTTGTATCATTGATAGTCCCAGGTGAGGTGCTGGAAGACTGGAGGTTGGCTAGCGTGGTGCCACTATTTAAGAAAGATGGTAAGAACAAGCCAGGGAATTATAGACCAGTGAGCCTGATGTCAGTGGTGGGCAAGTTGTTGGAGGGAATCCTGAGGGGCAGGATGTACATGTATTTGGAAAGGCAAGGACTGATTAGGGATAGTCAACATGGTTTTGTGCATGGAAAATCATGTCTCACAAACTTGATTGAATTTTTTTGAGGAAGTAGCAAAGAAACTTGATGAGGGCAGAGTGATGTGATGTTGGGTGAGGGGGCATAATAGGCATGATAAATGATAGGAGGGTCCATGGGTATTGGGAAATGGACAATAAAATGCGGTTATAGCCATGAAGACCAGGATGATCTCGGAATGGCAGAGCAGGCCCAGTGATTGATACAGATTACATCTGTTCACATATCTATGATCTTATGAAATATTAAGCAATAACTACTATGGGTATGTAATGAGTAAAAATGCTCCGTAACAGGCAGGGTGTATACAATTAGGAGTCAATTTTTAGAACAGTTGAAAGATGGAATGTATATTAGGATTGAATCTAAATGGCATGACATACGATGGGCAGAGAGGAATGAATTGAGCATAAAGAGGAGTTGAAGTCTAATATTAGGCATGATTATTTTGAATTGTGGAGCAGGCTAAATGTTCAACTTAGGCTCCTATCTCTTGTGTTCGTATGTTCCCTAGTCAGCTGACACTCTCCGTTACAGACTCAATACCTTCTCCCATTAACTCCTCCCTGACTCCCATCCATCTTACTGAGACTTATCACTTTCTTTCATTTATAAGTCACTGAAACTGAGCATTTATACGGATCTCTTTGGAATATTGGAATTGTATACTTTTCTGAAGCTGTCATGGGACTTTTGATCTCAAAACATGCATAGTATTCAAGACAGACTGAGAAGCATTTATTATTTTCAATGTATTTTCCATGTGTTAAGAAATCCACATTATTAATGAATGGAAGAATAGAATTTATATGCGCAATGTACAACATGAAAATGCTCCACTTAGCACAGAGAGTGATTAGAATGTGAAACTCGTGACAATAAATAATAGTTGAGATTAATGGTGTAGATACATTTAAGTGAAAGTCAAATGAACACAAATGAGAAAGAAAGATTGCTCAGTTCAAAGGAGTAGTGGAGGCTTGTGTGAAGCACGGAAAAAACAAGCATGAACTATGGCTTGTTTTTGTGTCATATCTGTTATGCAATATAACAGCTGACTGTCAGCCACACACAATGGCACTGAAGATGGATTTTAATTGGAATCTTTCGTACAATTTGGACAATGTCACTTACCAGTAAGACCACCCATAATCCCAGGTCTGTGGCCGCCAGTCTTCGGGGCCAAGGTTGACGGTCATTTGAAACACAGTCGTATACATCATGTGGGCAACCATTCCCAAGAGACCTGCAACAGCAAATCATAAAAATATTGTGTGGTCAGCAACACATAACACAATTGGTACTAATTATTTTTATGTCAATGGATAGAGTTTATGCATTCCCCTCACTTCCCCATGATCAGTACATTTAGACAGTTGTGTTTTCTTACCAAGTAAATTAAATTGTCAGTAGCAAACTTTTGTGAATTTAAAACAATTTTTTTTTATCCATTCACAGGATGAGGGCATCATTAGCTGGGCCAGCATTTATTGCCCATCCCTAATTGTCCTGACGGCAGTAGAGAGTCGGTGGGTCTGAAGCCACACGAAGGCCCGACCAGGTAAGGATGGCAATTTCCTTCTCGAAAAGACATTAATGCTATTTATTCTCGTAGACTTACTGTAAATTTAAAATGTGACAGCTCACATACTTATTCCCAGATGTACACTCATGCATGCACAGATTGATTACAGGTAAACATGGCACCTTGATACAATGGTTAAACCAGTCATTGGCCAATAGTCTTCTTCTTTCATGCAGGTTTCTCAAATAACATTGATGCTTTGAAGCTGATGTAAGGTTTTTGCAAATTAAAGAACTCTCAACAAGCTATGAAGGTTCCTTCAGTTAAACTTTTATGAGGTTAGCTCTCAAGCAAACTTTAATGGGAACAAGTTTGGGGTGGGAGAGTATGACAGTCTTTCTCCATCGTGCAATATCCTCCTTTCAGGTTACTGTTGTTAACTATCTTAAGTGTATGGAATACTTGCAGCTAATTTGATGACTTTTGGTAAGACTTAATCTGCCATCAGCTTCTCGCTGATTATAAAAGCAACAACAAAAGTGCTTCCTCATTTTGCGACTTGTGCAAATACAAACTCTTTTCCGTAAAAGGAAGGTGATATTTATGTTGATTTCAACTTTGCGGACTGTTGTTCAATCTCTTGAGACTTTGAGGCAGTCGATGTCTGTTTTTTTTTCCCCGATTGACCTATTCATTTTGATAACCCTCTTTTAGACTGAGTTCAGGAAAGGACATTGATCCTTCCCAGTCGGGACTCTTGTCCTCGTTCACTCTTGAGTGAGGGGAGTGGTTTAAATTCACAAAACAAATCAGGGTGTAACCTTTTGTGTCCAGTTGTAAAATATCCTGTAAATTTTGAACTTCAACATATAGTAAGGCATGGTGTTCATCTAGCTTTAATATTACAGTAGAGTATTTTCTGTCTATAGCAGGTGCATCCAAATCTTCTCAGAAACAAATGTCTTACCACAGGACTGTCTGAATTTCAATCATCTGACTTCACAGAGTTAGATGACTGTGTGAATGCAGTCTGCATATGTGTTATCCCACTGTTAATGTTGACAGATGCCTGGATTCAATCCAAATGTGATCTCATTAATATTGAGAACTAAACAAATCCAATGCATGTGTGATCTCCCAGTATTATTACTGAAGGATGCCAAGATTCAATTCATTTATGGTGCCTCTGAGTTAATGCTGGTGCTGCCTAGATTGCGCTCTGCGTGTTTGACCTGTTTATGCTTGCAGATGGCCAGATTAAGTTCCCATCAGCTTGTCTGGGTTTGTATGGGACAGGTGCCTGAATCCATCTGATTGTCCAATGTTGCACTTGGCTGATGTCAGAAATCAGTTCATGCATAAACCTCAGAGGAGCAGTGAGCATATCGGAGCTCACTTCTAATGCAGTCTCCCAGAACTAATACTGAGAGCTGTCTTCAGAGACAGAAAGCAAGAAGCAACTGATAGCTTGTGAAGAGATAGAAGAAGACAGACAAAGATACAAGACAGGGAAATGAAGATTTCTGACAGGAAAATAAATATGTTCAAGCTGCCTGACTGTTCCCTGAGAGGGCATGATCTGTTGCTGTGGAAAAGGCTAAATCACAATTGAATAATAGAAGCTCTCAAATGTTTTGGATGAAACATAAAAATACACTAGAATGGAGCAGCTACTCATAAATCTAGACTATACGAAATTCAATTGTGATTGCGTAGAAAAACTTTCCTCAAGCTAGGTTCCTTCTCAATTGCTATAATCTTTTCCATTTGGAGAAAATCCTGTCCCTGCTATGTTAATTTTTACACTGTGCCTCTGGGAAGCTCCTTTGATCACATTGCCATGATAAAAGCAACATATATAGTGTCAGTTGTGGCTTGGGGATAGCCCTCACACCTCTGAGGTTATAGATTTTCAATCTCACTTCAGATCCAGGACACAATCTAATTAACCCAGACTGACATTGCCACGCATCAGGGAGGAAATGCTACAGTACTAAAGGACTGTGCAAATAAGATACTAAAAGACAGTTATGTTTATACTTCCAGTTGGAAGTAAAATACTATTTACTTACTGAAAAAGCCTACCACCACAGTCAAACTCCCATTACATTCTGCACTTACACTTTTCTTTTACATTTTAGAACTGGATATTAAAGTCTGCAGATGATGTTATCTGAGGTTCACCTGAATTCTTTTATGGATTTGAGCTTCTTCCCATCTCCAAAGGGAACAAAAGAAACAGTCAGACTGACATGAGTCAATGCCCCTCCCAATCCAAAATGCTTCCACCAAATGGAATGGGTCATTCAACACAAAGAACCTGACTGTACCATCCTCAGAAGATGCTCAACAACATATCAACATGACTCCCTGTCATTTTTGGAATGGGGTTCTAAACTCACAAAGGTCACATGGTGAGGAAGACTTAATATTTATTTGCTTTTATTGAGTTTCACTGGAAGGCCACCAAACTCATCCAAGGTTGTAAACCAGAATACCTTGAAAATCTGAAATTTAAAGAGAGATGGACACCCCAAATTTCCCAACTTCAGATTCACTTGATAATGACTATGATTGAATTTATCAGTCCACAGTCTGTTATCCTTGAATGAACAAGTCCTAACTTTTCAAATTCATCTAGTGAGGAAGTGCTCCAACCTCACAGTGTCATGTGATTATGAAAAGCCTAATTGAGGTATTGCTGTCGTGAAGTTTGTAGAGGAGCAGGGAAAATCAGCCAAAAAGCTTCATTTTCAGGATTTAACTACACATTTGTGGATGAGAGAAGTTTCTGTCCAATTTAGGGAGACTTTATCATTACTCTTATCATAAAGTTGGAACCACTGTCGATGATCTCAACTGCATTAACATTTGACATTATTTGCTGTGTTATTTCTTATAATGGTGGTTGCTGTAGCTCAATTAGTCGCATTTTCATGTATAGGTCAAACATTATTAGTATATCTAGGCTAAAACGTGATAGAATACTGCTTGAACACTATCTTTCGGGTAAGATGTTAATCCTTCTTGAGAGGTTTCATATCATCCTGTTTCAGAGGGGAGGAGTTCTGCCTAGTGTCTGAGCCCCCATTTATACATTTGCCAAAATTGCTAACAGCAAGGGCTTTTTTGGCATCACTTCATTCCTATTTGATATCTCTTTGCACAAATTGGATTATACTTAGCGAGTTTTGAGAAGATTTATAGCTCAGGTTGAGGTTCTGGATGTAGGTTTGCTCGTTGAGCTGGAAGATTCATTTTCAGACATTTTGTCACCCTACTAGGTAACATCATCAGTGAGGCAAAAACAATGACTGCAGATGCTGGAAACCAGATTCTGGATTAGTGGTGCTGGAAGAGCACAGATGTTCAGGCAACATCCAAGGAGCAGCGAAATCGACGTTTCGGGCAAAAGCCCTTCATCAGGAATAAAGGCAGTGAGCTTGAAGTGTGGAGAGAGAAGCTCAAGGAGGGTGGGGGTGGCGAGAGCCGGTTCTACCTCCTTCCCAAGATCCACAAGCCTGACCACCCTGGCTGACCCATTGTCTCAGAATGCTCCTGCCCCACTGAACTCATCTCTACCTACCTCGACACTGTCCTAAACCCCTTAGTCCAGGAACTCCCCACATACGTTCGAGCCACCGCCCACACCCTCCACCTCCTCCAAGACTTCCGTTTCTCCGGCCCCCAACACCTCATCTTCACCATGGATATCCATCTGCCATGACCAGGGCCTCCAAGCCCTCCATTGTTTCCTCTCCAGACGTTCCCAACAGTACACTTCCACTGACACTCTCATTCGTCTGGCCAAACTGGTCCTCACCCTTAACAATTTCTCCTTAGAATCCTCCCACTTTCTCCAGACCAAAGGAGTAGCCATGGGCACACATATGGGCCCCAGCTATGCTTGTCTCTTTGTTGGCTATGTAGAACAGTTGAGCTTCCATAATTACACTGGCACCACTCCCCACCTCTTCCTCCGCTACATTGATGACTGCATTGGTGCCACCTCGTGCTCCTGTGAGGAGGTTGAGCAATTCATCAACTTCACCAACACATTCCACCCTGAACTTAAATTTACCTGGACCATCTCTGACACCTCCCTCCCCTTTTTGGACCTCTCCATCTCCATTAATGACGACCGACTTGACACTGACATTTTTTACAAACCCGATTCTCACAGCTACCTGGATTACACCTCTTCCCACCCTACCTCTTGAAAAAATGCCACCCCGTATTCCCAATTCCTCCGCCTCCGCCGTATCTGCTCCCAGGAGGACCAGTTTCACCACAGAACACACCAGATGGCCTCCTTCTTTAGAGACGACAATTTCCCTTCCCACGTAGTTAAAGATGCCCTCCAATGCATCTCCTCCACATCCCGCACCTCCGTCCTCAGACCCCACCCCTCCAACCGTAACAAGGACAGAACGCCCCTGGTGCTCACCTTCCACCCTACCAACCTTCGCATAAACCAAATCATCCACCGACATTTCCACCACCTCCAAAAAGACCCCACCACCAGGGGTTTATTTCCCTCCCTACCCCTTTCCGCCTTCCACAAAGACCATTCCCTCCATGACTACCTGGTCAGGTCCACGCCCCCCTACATGCACCCTCCCATCCTGGCACTTTCCCCTGCCACCGCAGGAACTAGAACATAGAACATAGAACATAGAAAAATACAGTGCAGTACAGGCCCTTTGGCCCTCGATGTTGCACCAACCCAAGCCCACCGAACCTACACTAGCCCACTATCCTCCATTTGCCTATCCAATGCCCGTTTAAATGACCATAAAGAGGGAGAGTCCACCACTGCTACTGGAAGGGCATTCCATGAACTCACGACTTGCTGAGTAAAGAATCTACCCCTAACATCTGTCCTATACCTACCTCCCCTTGTAATAGCTGACTCCATATGTGGAAAAAGGTTCTCATTGTCAACGCTATCTAAACCCCTAATCATCTTGGACATCTCTATCAAGTCACCCCTAAACCTTGTAAGCCCCAAGTGCCTTAGCCTTTCCTCATATGATCTTCCTACCATACCAGGCAACATCCTGGTAAACCTCCTTTGCACCCGTTCCAGTGCCTCCACATCCTTCCTATAGTATGGCGACCAAAACTGCACACAATACTCCAGATGAGGCCGCACCAGAGTCTTATACAACTGCAACATGACCTCAGGACTCCGGAACTCAATTCCTCTTCCAATAAAAGCCAGTACGCCATATGCCTTCTTCACAGCACTAGTTAGCTGGGTGGCAACTTTTAGAGATCTGTGTATATGGACACCTAAATCCCACTGCTCATCCACACTACCAAATATCCGGCCATTAGCCCAGTACTCCATCTTCTTGTTACTCTTACCAAAGTGAATCACTTCACACTTACCTACACTGAACTCCATATGCCACATTTCTGCCCAGCTCTGCAGCTTATCTATATCCCGCTATAACCTGCCACACCCTTCCTCACTGTCAACATCTCCACCGACTTTCGTATCATCCGCAAACTTGCTCACCTAACCTTCCAGCCCCTCCTCCAGGTCATTTATAAAAATGACAAACAGCAATGGTCCCAAAACAGATCCTTGCAGAACACCGCTAGTAACTGCATTCCAAGAGGAACCTTTACCATCAACTACTACATTCTGTCTTCTTCCAGCCAGCCAATTCCTAATCCAAACCTCTAATGCACCCTCAATGCTATACTGCCGCATTTTTTGCAGTAGCCTACCATGGGAACCTTATCAAACACTTTACTAAAATCCATATACACCACATCTACCTCTTTACCCTTATCCACCTCCTTAGTCATCTTCTCAAAGAATTCAATAAGGTTTGTGAGGCACGACCTGCCCTTCACAAAACCATGCTGACTATCCTTGATCACATTATACCTATCCAGATGTTCATAAATCCTATCCCTTACAATTCTCTCTAAGACCTTGCCCACAACAGAAGTGAGACTCACCGGCCTATAGTTACTAGGGTTATCCCTACTCCCCTTCTTGAACAAGGGAACCACATTTGCTATCCTCCAGTCTTCTGGCACTATTCCTGAAGAAAACGAGGACATAAAAATCAAGGCCAATGGCTCTGCAATCTCCTCCCTTGCTTCCCAGAGAATCCTAGGATAAATGCCAACAGGCCCAGGGGATTTATCTATTTTCACCCTTTCCAGAATTTCCAACACCTCTTCCCTACATACCTCAAAACCATCCATTCTAAATAATTGTGACTCAATATTCACATTGGCACCAATGTCCTGTTCCTGAGTGTCTCTCCAATCTCTTCAGTCTCCACACACAACTTCACACCACTATCCTTGACTGGACCTATGCCTACCCTAGTCATTCTTTTATTCCTGACATACCTATAGAAAGCCTTTGGGTTTTCCCTAATCCTATCAACCAAGGACTTTTCATGTCCCCTCCTTGCTGCTCTTAGCTCTCTCTTTAGATCCTTCCTGGCTACCTTATAACTCTCAATCACCCCAATTGAACCTTCACGCCTCATCTTTACATAGGCCGCCCTCTTCCCTTTTACAAGGGATTCCGATTCCTTATTAAACCACGGCTCCCTCACATGACCCTTTCCTCCCTGCCTGACAGGGTACATACTTATCAAGGACACTCAATAGTTGCTCCTTGAACAAGCTCCACATATCGATTGTGCCCTTCCCTTGAAGTCTACTTTTCCAAGCCATGCATCCTAATTCATGCCTCACCGCATCATAATTTCCCTGCCCCCAGCTATAACTCTTGCCCAGCAGTGCACACTTATCCCTCTCCATCACTAGAGTAAAAGTCACCGAATTGTGGTCACTGTCCCCAAAGTGCTCACCTACCTCCAATTTTAACACCTGGCCTGGTTCATTACCCAGAACCAAATCCAGTATGGCCTCACCTCTTGTTGGCCTGTCGACATATTATGTCAGGAAACCCTCCTGCACACATTGGACAAACACCGACCTATCTAACGCACTCGAGCTATAGCTTTCCCAGTCAATATCTGGAAAGTTAAAGTCCCCCATAACAACCACCCTATTACTTTCACTCTTCTCCTGAATCATCCTCGCAATCCTTTCTTCTATGTCTCTAGGACTATTAGGAGGCCTGTAGAAAACTCCTAACAGGGTGACCTCACCTTTCCTATTTCTAAGCTCAGCCCAAACTACCTCAGATGGCGAGTCTTCATCCATCGTCCTTTCAACTGCTGTAATACTATCCTTGACAAGCAATGCCACACCTCCCCCTCTTTTACTCCCACCTCTGACCCTACTAAAACATTTAAACCCTGGAACCTGCAACAACCAATCCTGTCCCTGTTATACCATGTCTCAGTAATAGCCACAACATCGAACTCCCAAGTACCAACCCACGCTGCAAGTTCACCTACCTTATTCCGTATACTTCTCGCATTGAAGTATACACACTTCAAGCCACCTTCCTGTTTATAGGCACCCTCCTTTGAGATTGATGCCATGTTCCTAACCTCCCTACACCCAAGGTCCTGCACCCTAAAGCTACAGTCCAGGTTCCCATGCCCCTACAGAGTTAGTTTAAACCCCCAAAGAGCACTAGCAAACCTCCCCCCCAAGGATAGTGGTGCCCCTCAGGTTCAGGTGCAGACCATCCTGTTTATAGAGGTCCCACCTTCCCCAGAAAGAACCCCAGTTATCCCTCCCTCCTGCACCATCCCTGTAACCACGCATTTAACTGTTCTCTCTCCCTATTTCTCAACTCTCGATCACGTGGCACGGGTAACAAACCAGAGACAACTCTGTTCTAGCTCTGAGCTTCCAACCTAGCTCCCTGAAAGCCTGCCTAACATCCTCATCCTTTTTCCTACCTATGTAGTTGGTGCCAATGTGGACCATGACTTCGGGCTGCCCTCCCTCCCCCTTAAGGACCCGGAAAACACGATCAGAGACATCACGTACCCTTGCACCTGGGAGGCAACATACCAATCGTATGTAAAACCTGCACCCACACCTCCTCCCTCACCTCTACCCAAAGCCCTAAAGGAGCCTTCCACATCCATCAAAGTTGTACCTGCACATCCACTAATATCATTTATTGTATCTGTTGCTCCCGATGCGGTCTCCTCTACATTGGGGAGACTGGGCGCCTCCTAGCAGAGCGCTTTAGGGAACATCTCCAGGACACCTGCACCAATCAACCACACCGCCCCGTGGCCCAACATTTCAACTCCCCCTCCCACTCTGCCGAAGACATGGAAGTCCTGGGCCTCCTTCACAGCTGCTTCCTCACCACCAGACGCCTGGAGGAAAAATGCCTCATCTTCTGCCTTGGAACACTTCAATTCCAGGGCATCAATGTGGACTTCAACAGTTTCCTCATTTCCCCTTCCCCCACCTCACCCTAGTTCCAAACTTTCAGCTCAACACTGTCCCCAATGACTTGTCCTACCTGCCTAGTTCCTTTTCCACCTATCCACTCCACCCTCTCCTCCCTGACCTATCACCTTCATCCCCTCCCCCACTCACCCATTGTACTCTATGCTACTTTCTCCCCACCCCCACCCTCCTCTAGCTTATCTCTCCATGCTTCAGGCTCTCTGCCTTTATTCCTGCTGAAGGGCTTTTGCCCAAAACGTTGATTTCGTTGCTCGTTGGATGCCGCCTGAACTGCTGTGGTCTTCCAGCATCACTAATCCAACATCATCAGTGAGCCTCCAGATGAAGCACTGGTGGTATGGCTCACTTTCTATTTATGTGTTTAGGTTTCCTTGGGTTGATGACGCCATTTCCTGTGGTGATGCCATTTCCTGTTCTTTTTCTCAGGGGCTGGTAAATGGGATCCAAGTCAATATGTTTGTTGATAGAGTTCTAGTTGGAATACCATGCTTCTAGGAATTTTCACACGTATCTCTGTTTGGCTTGTCCCAGGATGGATGCATTGTCCCAATTGAAGTGGTGTTCTTCCTCATCAGTATGTAAAGATACTAGTGAGAGTTGGTCATGTCTTTTTGTGGCTAATTGATGTTCATGTATCCTGGTGGCTAGTTTTCTGCCTGTTTGTCCAATGTAGCGTTTGTTACAGTCCTTGCAAAGTATTTTGTAAGTGACATTAGTTTTGCTTTGTGTCTATATAAGGTCTTTCAAGTTCATTTGCTGTTGTTTTAGTGTCCAGAGTGTGGTGCTGGAAAAGCTCAGCAGGTCAGCAGCATCCAAGGAGCAGGAGAATCGACGTTTCACGCAAAAGCCTGCCGCCAGACCTGCTGTGCTTTTCCAGCACCACACTCTTAACTCTAACCTCCAGCATCTGCAGAACTCACTTTCTCCTTGCTGCTTCAGTGTGTTGGTGTGTTTGTGGCCTACCAAGATGCCAAGAGCTCTGAGTAGATTGGCAGTCATTTCCGAGATGTCTTTGACGTAGAGGAGAGTGGCTTGGGTTTCTGGATGTATTGTGTCTGCTTGTTTGGGTTTGTTGCTGAGAAATCGGTGGACTGTGTTCGTTGGGTACCTGTTCTTTTTGAAAGCATTGTATAGGTGATTTTCCTCTGCTCTTCATTGTTCCCCTGTGCTGTAGTGGTGTGGTGGCTTGTTGAAATAATGTTCCAATGCAGCTTTGTTTGTGGGTGTTAGGATAATTGCTTCTGTAGTTCAGTATTTGGTCCATATGTGGTTGTTTTCCTGTATTATTGATAGTCTTGAAGGTTTCCTCTAATTTGTTACATTTAGTGATGACAAAGATGTCATCCATGTAGCGGACCGAAAGTTTGGGTTGGGTGGTTGGCCAAGTTGTTTGTTCAAGTACCTGCATTCCTACCTCTGCTAAGAACCCTGCTGTTCTTTTTAATGCACAATTGCGCTCCTCTACTCTTAAAAAGCATTGAATTGTCAGCACAGTGCTTTATGATATCCAGGCCTTGTTAACGTTGCTCCATAAGAAAGATTTTGTTTTACTAAGTACTGTGGCTAGCTACAAAATCAGGTCAGATGCTGGGAATCCTGCAGCAAGTAACTCACCTCCTGACTCCCCAAAACCTGTCCACCATCTACAAGACACCAGTCAAAAGTGTTATAGAAGACTCCACACTTACATGGACAGGTGCAACTCTGACAACACTCAAAGAAGTTTGATATCATTCAAGACAAAGCAGCCCACTTGAGTACTACCACAATGGGTGGCACGGTGCCTCAGTGGTTAGCACTGTTGCCTCACAGCACCAGAGTCCCAGGTTTGATTCCAGCCTCAGGCAACTGTCTGAGTGGAGTTGGCACATTCTCCCCTTGTCTGGGGAGTTTCCTCCAGGTGCTGCAGTTTCCTCCGACAGTCCAAAGATGTGCAGGTCAGGTGAATTGGCCATGTTAAGTTGCCCATAGTTTTCGGTACACTAGTCAGAGGAAAATGGGTCTGGGTGAGTTACTCCTCGGAGGGTCAGTGGGGACTGATTGGGCTGAAAGGCCTGTATCCACACTGTAGGGGATCTAATCTCATCCATAAACATCCATTCCCTCCAGCAGCAGTGTGCAGTATGTCCAAGATGCAGCAATTCAATCCTTGGACAGCACCTTCCAAGCCCAAGATCACTTCCATCCAGAAGGACAAGGGCAGCAGATATATTTCAGCAAGTTCCCCTCCAAGCCATCCTGACTTGGAAATATTTCTTCAGTGTTGCTGGGTCAAATCCCAGAATTTCCTCCCTGACAGCATTATGGTTCAAACTACAACATATGGACCGTTATGGATAAAGAAGACAGCTCATGACCACCTTCTCAAGGACAACTGAGAACAGGCAGTAAATGCTGGCCCACCCAGCAATACCCGCATCCTACAAGTGAATGAAAAAATAATCTCTAACATTGTGTATGACTCAAAAGGTTTAAAACGGAAAACTCTCTGTTGTAATACGTATGATTGAATGCAATCTATCAGCAATCATTAGAAAACTTAATAGTAAGCCTGGGCTCAATCCAAGTATAGTCCCTGGGATTAATGCAGGTAGTGAACTGAATTCAGGTCATGTCTGACCTCCCAGGGTTAAATAGTGAGAGCTGCATGGATTTATGCCTGTGGACAGTCACCCAGGGTTAGTAATGAGATTGTCTGAATTCCATCCATGCATTACCTGGTGCTAAATTACCGGCCCTATTAATGCACCAAATTGCTCTGTTCCAAAGACATCAGCTGACATTTTGCATCAGGCCCTTCATACCAGGCTGGTCAGCAGCCCAGGTGGTCAGGAGGTCAGCCCTCATCACTTTGAAAAATGTTCAGAATCAATATCTCTGTACTTCTTAATGGCAATAGTACACATTGATAGCAGATAGTGCAAGTGGAGCTGCAGTTTTGATCAGATAGTCCTTGGTGACACAATTATGTTTTTGATGCGCAAGGTTTGGGACAGACAAGTAAACACAGCAGACACTCACTTGATGAAAATGCCAATGGAGCAGCTTATTCTAAGTCGAAATCAATTCTCCTAGACTAGGGATGAAGTGATTATTTTGTATTTGGCATTGGAAGTACCTTAGCTAATTAGTGTGTCATATATTCAGGTCTGTGTTTGCATTGGGTGGTATTACATTAAAAGCCCAAAACAATCTCTGAATGTTTCTCTGACAGAAATCAATAGAAACCTGTTTTTTGGTGTTTGAGCCAAGGTTGATGCCAATCTCCTATCCTGTGAGTTGAACTTCTGACAGAAATTAAATAGCAGTTCCTTCCAGCTAGCTTCAGTCAAATTCTGCTTGAATAATCTAGTTGAAGGAGCAACAAATCCGAGAATATTGTCTCCAACTCCTTCTGGTTTCGATGAAAGCTTATTGGCCCGAGAATAATTTTAACCTGGGTTTGTGAGGGGGTTTCCAGATGTAAATGGGCAAGCATTCCAAAAAGCATTGGGAAGCTGGGTCCAATACCTGTGTTTTACTGAAGTACAGTGTGGGCAGCCAATCGACTCCAGGAGACAAGAGGCCTAATTCCAGGGCCTCAGGATATTCAAAAACTGCAGCAAGGACAGTATCTCTTTACATAGAAATGTAAAAAATAGGAGCAGGAGTAGACTATTAGAAGTAGGCTAGTTGCTCTGGCCTGTGAGTTTTGTGTTTTGCAGTGATTTACGGAACCCATTGATTCCCTTGCATGTAACTGTGGGATGGCTATGAGTGCACAGACAGGATGTGACCTAAAAGGCTGCTCCACCATTTTATATAGTCGTGGCTGATCATCCAACTCCTGCTTTCTCCCCATACCCTGAGAGCTAAGATCTATATCTAACAATAGATAAAAAGATTTTAGAAAGAATGAGACAAGTGTAATCGCAGGACTGCTTGAACCTCATTCCCTCAAACCTCTCATCTGGGCCTCCCCCTGTACAAACCTCACTTTAGGATCAGAGGCCTCTCTAGGGTTGGGACTTAGATCCTACCCACAACCTCCAAGCATCGAATTCTCTCTCCTAGTCCCCTGCATTACTCCTTTCAGCCAGGACAGGACAGTGCCTAAGAACTGAAGCCCAGGATTCTAAGGGCCATTGTGTTTGTGGGGTTCAGTGCTCAAGACAGGAGCAGGGCTGTTTTGCTAAGGAAGACATGGGGTCAAGAGGCCCAGGCCAGAGCCGCACTGGGCCCTGAGATTTCTGACCTTGATCCCATCACCTGTATTGCTCTCTAGTCTGTCCCTTACTTCTGGACCAGCAACTTCCTAGAGCCAAAAGTCAATAGCTCACAATTGAATTTATTGTCACGTGTACCAAGGCACAGTGAAAAGCTTTGTCTTGCGAGCAATACAGGCAGATCACAGAGTTAAGTAGCTTAGATAGTAAATAACAGGTAAACAGCAGCAAAAACAAAAACAATGTTAAGAGTTTGTGAGTCCATTCAGTATTCTAACACAGTAGGGTAGAAACTGTTTCGAAACCAGCTGGTGCGTGCGTTCAGGTTTCTGTACCTTCTCCCCGATGGTAGAGGTTGTAGAAAAACATTGCCATGGTAGGATGGATCTTTAAGAATGCTGGCAGCCTTTCCTTGACAGCGGTCCTGGTAGATAGATTCTATAGATGGGAGGTTGGCCTTTGTGATTATCTGGGCTGAGTTCACCACTCTCTGTAATCGTCTCCGATCTTGAATGGTACAGTTGCCATACCAGGTAGCGATACATCCAGACAGAATGCTCTCAATGGCACACCTATTAAAGTTGGCAAGGATATTTGCTGTCATGCCAAATTTCCTCAGCTGTCTGAGGAAGAAGAGACATTGTTGGGCCTTTGTAACCAATGCGTCCACATGAAGAGTCAAAGAGTCCCAGGAGCTTGACACTCTCCACTCGTTCCACCTCTGTGCTGTTCAAGTGTAGGGGGGCATGAGAGTAACATCCAGCCGAAAGTCAACAATGAGTTCCTTGGTTTTGCCATCATTGAGAGCTAGCTTGTTCTCATTGCACCATTTTTCCAGGTCTTCCACCTCCCATCTATAGTCTGTTTCATCGCCATCTGAGATTTGACCGACTGTGGCAGTGTCATCAGTGAACCTGTAAATGGCATTAGTCTGGTGTTTGGCAATGCAGTCATGGGTATACAGTGAATACAGCAGGGGGCTGAGTATGCACGCCTCCGGGGCTTCAGTATTGAATGTTAGTGAGGATGAAATATCGTCCCCAATCTTCACTGATTGTGGTCTGTGGGCCAGAAAACTGAGGATCCATTTGCAGGGAGTGGGGCTTAGTCCAAGATGACTAAGATTAGTAATCAGTCTCAAGGGGATAATAGTGTTGAAGGCTGAACTGTAGTCAATGATTAGGATTCTTACATAGCTGTTCTGGGTGTCAAGATGTTCTAAGGAGGAGTGAAGGGCAAGTGATGTGGCATCTGACGTGTATCTGTTGGTCCGATAGGAAAATTGGAGTGGGTCAAGAGAAATGGGGAGGCTGGAGTTGATTTATGCCATGACCAGCCTTACAAAACACATGAGCAAACATTGGCTTTACTGCATGTGACCAGACCTCTTGGGTCTCTCCCACTTTTCTCAGAAGTAAAAATTATTTATTTCCCTCTCCACAAGACCTGTCTGACCCACTGAGTGCTTGAGACACTTCCTGTGTCTATTGTTGTAGAAATGCAAGTTTTTTTTGCAAGCAGTGAAACCTCAACTGTCAGCAACTTCAGGGAAATGGTAGTCTCCCTGGGATTCATCAGTTCTCAGGTCACTTACTGTGACATTGAAATCTATTTTAATAAATACATACACTTTCAACTTTCTGTATACTGGCTTTGATATTGTGCAGTTTTTTTTGTGGTGATGTTCATTCTATGGAATCGATGTAAAAACCACTTCAACTAAAAAGTAAATATATGATCATGTTCCTTTTCCTTCATCATGATTTTCCTTTTCTGTCAGTTATTTTTTGTTGATTTTCCCTTGCCCATTTCTTTGTGTTCGGTTGCAATGCATAACAAGCTCTTTCTCACTCCCAAAGACCGAGGGATGTCAGCCTAGAAGATGGGACACAGTAACTCGAGATGCAAACCTTGTTGTGCTTGGGCCAGGGGCTCTGTGGTGGAGTTGGGAGCTCAAGTTAGAAACAAGACCAGCTCCTGTGAATTCTTCTGTTCCTCCCCTCTCTGATTGGGAGCCCAAGGTTTTGGCTGAACGAGGTCAGTCTTTAATATGGTTTGTACTTAGCGATGGTCAAATGTATCACTTTAGCAGCCTCCCATGATTAGGGGGTGGGGGGGTGGCGGCTGGGGAAGTAAATTCATGGTAATTCTTCAAGTCTTGAAAATAGAAGTTGGATGAAAGAAATTGGAATCACAAGTTCAATGAGTGCGTAGATGGGAGATAAGTGAAGATGCACTTAACTGAATATCACCCCTATGATGAAGCACTTAGCAGAATGGTTTCCATGGAAATGAAGTCAGGTTACTATGTGGATGCTTTACACATAGGAGCAACCTTTAATACAGGTGGAGGCTCTGACTGTGAAGTACTTTATTATCTGACATGGTTTCTGAGAAATCATTGTGTGAGAAATGTTTGTTTCATTCATGGGAGAGATGGTCACCGCCTGACATCAGTAAATTGGTTGGTGCTGTAAGTGCATCCATTACACGTGTGTCCGCCCATTACAATATATGGGAGTGTGCGTCTGTGTGTGTGCAAAAGTACCTGCATGTACGTATGAGGCTTTATTTGAGTGTGTGATGCATATGAACCCTGTGTGTGTGTATGCAAATATGGATCTGTTTATTTCTGGCTGCATACATCGGTGTATAGTTTCGAAGGAGTATGTTTATAGATCGTGTTCAGTATATATATATATATATATATATATATATAATTTCTCCCAACTGTCTCCATATTGACAAAGAACTCATTCAAACACTTATTCTACACTTGTCTTAAAAGTGACTAGGGTTTGATTCTTATGCAACATATCCAAGTTATCATCCTGGGACTGATTTTTAATTGGAAAGGCCTGGTGGAGGTGTATTTTGAGAATCACATTCCGTAACAGGGTTCCCGTGTTTTGATGTTCCAGGGCATCTTGCTGTTTTCAAAGAGCGGCTAGAGTTGGGTGATTAACTGCAATTAGCTGCTCAGTAAGTGCCTTGGGGGTGTTTATTCACAGGCTGTGGAGGGCCAGAAAGAGACTTCCAAATTACAGGGTGGTAAGATCAAACGTTGGGAAATGTTCGAGCCTATTATAAAGGATGTAACAGCAGAGCAATTAGAAAAACACACTATGATCAAGCTGAGTTAAGGAAGTAACAAGCAGAATAAATAAAGGGGAAGCAGAGAAGGTTGACTAGACTGCTACTAGGTACGGAGGGCTGTTATATGAGGAGAGGTTGAGTAGGTTAGCCCTAATTGGAATTTAGAAGAATGAGAGGTGACCTTATTGTAACCTGTGATTCATCAGTGAGTTGTCAGAGTAGATGTGGAAAGGGTGTCCCCATGTGTGAAAGTGGAGAATCAGAGGCATAATCTCAGATTAATGGATTGCACCTTTAGTGCAGAGATAAGGAGGAATTCCCTCTGTCAGGAATAATGAATGTGTGGAACTGTTTACCACAGAGGGCTGTTGAAGCTGGGTTGTTAAGTATATTCAAGCCTGAGATCGACAGATTTTTAATCAGTAGGGGAATCAAGGGTTATGGCTCAAAGACAGGAAAGTGAGTTAAGGATTATGAGATCAGCCATTATTTAATTGAATGCTGGAGCAGATTCAATGGGGTGAATGGCCTACATCTGCTCCTACGTCTTATGCTCCAACTCTGATCCACGACAATGTTGTCAGGTTTTTGGGAATGCATATTTACATTAAGAGACTTTCTGGGAAATACTGGAAAATTTTGTGCTGTTCAGATAGTTTTCAGATTGGAAAGTGTTGTGCCATGACTTTTCCTGGAACTTGAAGTCAAAATTTTACAATGTGCTGTATGCCACACATGTTTTTAATGGAAATTAGCTGACTTTGGAGTAATTATGAAAACTAAAAGTTCACAAAGTTAAGAAACATTAACTAATTCCAACAATTACTAAAATAAAGCATGGCTTTAAGAGGACAATGTTCTCTCACCCTGGAATTCTGTTTTGCGGACCCAGCAATCAGTGAGAAAAGGTAACATCCCACAGCTACAATCTCTCCCCTGAAATTCTGTTATTGAGAAAATGCCCCAGGAATATGATAGTGTTACCAAAAAGCTTTTATTTTCTATACCTGATAGAACCTGAAGTTGTGGGCTGTGATTAACTCTCAACAACTCAATTCCACGTTTGTTAGAATCAGCTTTGAACATTTATCATCAGTCTACAGCTGTCAGTAATTCAGCGGGCATGAGAAATTATCACATTTTAAGACCATAAGACCATAAGACATAGGAGTGGAAGTAAGGCCATTTGGCCCATCGAGTCCACTCTGCCATCCAATCATGGCTGATGGGCATTTCAACTCCACTTACCAGCATTCTCCCCTTAGCTCTTAATTCCTTGTGACATCAAGAATTTATCAATCTCTGCCTTGAAGACATTTAGCGTCCCGGCCTCCACTGCACTCTGCGGCAATGAATTCCACAGGCCCACCACTCTCTGGCTGAAGAAATGTCTCCACATTTCTGTTCTGAATTTACCCCCTCTAATTCTAAGGCTGTGTCCACGGGTCCTAGTCTCCTCGTCTAACGGAAACAATTTCCTAGTGTCCACCCTTTCCAAGCCATGTATTATTTTGTAAGTTTCTATTAAGTCTCCCCTTCCAGGCCTTTGGCTCAC
The DNA here is from genome assembly GCF_020745735.1 of Hemiscyllium ocellatum. Taxonomy (NCBI): domain Eukaryota; kingdom Metazoa; phylum Chordata; class Chondrichthyes; order Orectolobiformes; family Hemiscylliidae; genus Hemiscyllium; species Hemiscyllium ocellatum. The sequence goes on along the minus strand of NC_083425.1, from coordinate 47,991,836 downwards.
AGGTGTTGTTTTAACTCTTTTGCTTAAGAAAAATATCTGCAGAATTGTCCTGTTCTTTATTATGGGAGTGTACCTGTAAGATTAATGGGAAATACATTAGATTCCCTACTGTGTGGAAACAGGCCCTTCGGCCCAAGTCCACACCGACCCTCCAAAGAGTAACCCACCCAGACCCATTCCCCTACATTTACCCCTGCACCTAATTTAGCATGGTCAATTCACCTGACCTGCACATTTTTGGACTGTGGGAGGAAACTGAAGCGCCCAGAGGAAACCACACAGACACAGGGAGAAGGTGTGAACTCCACACAGACAGTTGCTCAAGGTGGGAATTGAACCTGGGTCCCTGCTGCTGTGAGGCAGCAGTGCTAACCACTGAGCCACCATGCCACCCATTGTTCTAAATTATAGTTTAGATGTTAAACAGAGAGAGAATCAGGTCTTTTCACAGTAAATATGTTATTTTAAATTAATTTTAAAAACCTGGGAAGATTGTTTTATCATTGATTGTAATGCTAAAAAGAAATAACTAGTCATTTGGATAATTGCATGGAGTAGTTGGAGTTCATTAACACCACATTCCTCCGCCAGAGTCATATTTAGGCAAAATGCAAGGATCTGTTGTGCAATATTTGTCCTGAGCAAATTTTTGTGGAGAAAAGATTGAATCCGCCACCACTGTTGTGATCATTTGGCCGCTTGTCCATGTTTTGAGACAACTCACCCTCTCACTCCTACTGCCTTGATTGAACAAGACGATGGCTATCCATGGCTGCCAACTGCCTTTCAGAATTGCACTCCAGAGTCAGGTCCTGCTAACTAGGGATCTGCATTTAAAGATACTGCCATGTGGCCCATGTAGGCAGGGGGTCTGGGTCAAGACCCAGTAAATATCTGGACAATGAGATTGTGCTACTGAATTGAAAATCCAGTCCATTGACCTTGAGGCAGCAATAGCCAGCTCACCATGACAAAAGAATATATTGCAGTCCTGCCCTCACAAACCACACTTGCAAAGTTTCCCCAAGAGCGGCACAAAATAACCACCAAATAAAAGAAACATTGACTAATTTTCACCTCATTCTCAGCCTGAACCAACACCAGGCCCCTATTGTTGCCCATCTGGACTTAGTTAACAAAGCATTGACCAATTCATAACTCCATTCTATGGACAGTACTCTTGATTACACCTCACATGGTGTCCAGTTGCATTCAAACTCTTCGGACAGATATGTAGCGTTTCTCTTTCACTGCCAAATGTTTCATTCGTTGGAGAATATGGAAGCATCAACATCTTGCTCACATCTTAACCAATAAGATTGAAATCTGATGCCCAGATTTTACAAAGAGGTCAGAATGCAGCTAAGGGAAAACCACAATCTATTTATTTTACTTTTTTTATGGACCAGATTTCCACCATGAGATGCAGTGTAGCATTCCTTGAAGGGAACAACAAGGAAAATCTCCATCGAATACAAACATCTTTTACAACACTAGTGCTGTATTCCAGTAAGTAAACATAGTTCAAAGGTCCCAAAGCCTCTTTAACAATCCACTGACAGAAGCTAAGTGTTTACTGGATGAGGGGAGTAGGATGGTAGGTGTGTGAGGGAGTAGGATGACAAGTGATTGAAAGTGTAGAGTGCCAGGTGAGTAAGGGGTAGGTGCCAGGTGAATAAGGGGTAGAGGGCCAGATGAGTAAAGGGATTGGTACCAAGTAAGGGGATGAGTACCAGCTGAGTAAGGGATAGAGTGCCAGGGATGTAAAGGATATAGTGCTGGTTAGGGTGTGAGATGTTAGGTTGGCAGGTAAGTCAGCATTAGGTTGGGTTGTGCGAGGCAGCAAAAATAGATGCAGTGGTGTCAGGTCGAGGGGAAGGGGGTAGAGAGGAGTTGGGTCTGGTTGGGGTTGGGGACTGGTTGGGATGGTAGCTGGAAGGTCAAGGGTTACTCAGATAAAGAAAGGAGGATAGCCAGGATTTTGATACAGTAGTCAGAAGATCAGGTGGGGCCTGTTCCAGTGGATACTCAGTATCATAGCTACCCAGGAGTTGGAACCAATTTTAATGCTTCCCATATTTCATGGGTAACTATCCAGTAAGTAAGATGGGAACCTAGAAAGTCTTCACTTCTAAGTCAGAGTTGGAAATGGTTATGAGGAGTATGGGGATAATTGCCCATCAGACATTTAAACTTCTAAGGCAATTCCCTTGCAGTCAGTGCATTGGGACTTCCAAAGACAACGGGAATGTATGTTTTAGATATACCTTATTTCAAACTATTGGAGGCGCTGCCTGCATAAGTGCAGGGTCAATGTGTCAACCGAATTTTCAAAAAGGTGGTGGGACACAGACCAACAATAATTAGAGGTATCCATGGGCTTTTAGTAAGATGGAGGAGTAATATGGCTCCTGATCCCACAGCTTGATCACTTCATTCACTTTCTTTTCATTTCTTTTCTTTTTTTTGTCTTTTTCTTGAACTTACCTCTCATTGAAGAACTTGGTCTCAGCAATGGCATGAGTGGGCCCAGTGCGGACTCAAAGTGAGCCCAGTGCTTCTGCGTTGGACTTGTGCCAACTCATGGTTGTTGCCGGGGAGATGGGTTTGGGTCAGCGCGGTACCCATCGGCAGTGGCCTGGTTCAGGGAGGACTCAGTGGTGAGCAGGCATCGATGGAGGCAAGATAGCGCCGAAGAGCGGCGATTGTTTTTCCAGCGGTGACGGGTGGGTGGGGATTCATGCCAGGCCACCAGGCCTATGATCCAGAGTGGAGCACTTAACAAGAAAGACTGCAAACATGAACACTTTTGCTTTAGTTGTTAGTTTTCTGCTTTTGTGTAGAATGTTCTATTTAATATGGTTTATTTTTCTGTATTTTAAGACGGTGCGGAGAGCAGACACTGTATGACACTTTTCACTGTATTTTGTAACAAAATATATGAGACAATAAATAGATAAACAAAGGTACACTTCTTTAGGCCAATACAATTCACAACCAATTACTTGTTCTGCCAATCATTCATCAAATGTTCACTCTGTAATGATGCTTCTCATGATTCAAGAGTTTCAATAAAGGGATTCCAGACTTTGATGAATTTGGACTCTGGAGAATTTGAGTTGTTAGGGTAAAGATCAATTACAAATGTTTTGAATAGATTGTTGAAGAACAAAAAACACACTCTCCAGCAGCACTCAAAATGATGAGCATACGATGAAGAGTCTAATTGATTTACCAGGGCTGTGTACTCTCTCCCTGCAAAAAACTGAACATGCTGGCAGAAAAAATAGCATTCAAAATGTTTAAATAAACCATTTTATGTTCATGGTCAGATTTGTGATGGATTGTGGCAAATTAATGGGTGTTCTCTATGTGTTGGTGTTTGCCTCTGTAAATGTGGCCGCTTCTCTTTCAAAGTTCCTGGGTACAGACAATCTGTGTTTCAGAGATATCGATGGATAAATATCAAATGCAAAATCAAATGGAAACAGCAAGTGGTGTGGGACTATTTGCTATAACTGTCATCACATCTCTTGTTTTAGTGCATTAGAGTCACATTGTGTCCGATCTCCCAAATGATACACTTCGACTAATGCGCAGTTGGGTTTGTTTTGCATTGATGGGAATGTGTCATACTTCTTATGGTTTGCAAGTGTCAAGTTTCATTCTAAATTAATTCTTTAATGTATTTATTCATTTTATAGTTTCCTCGCAGTGTTCTAATGCATGGAGACCAGGGACTAACCTTTCAATGTCTCAGGTTTTGATCTTGTTCTGGATCTTCAAACATTTGTCTCAAATGGATTTTTCAGTTTGTGACTGCATTTCAGCCAGGGCCAGAGTTTATTTCCCACCCGTAACTGGCCCGGAGAAACTGCTGGGAGGGTTGTCATCTTGGGCCTTTCCAGTATGTGCAATGTAGGGATTTCTGGAATAATGTAAGGAGTGGAATACCAGCCACAGCAACAGAACAGAAGAGGTGTAGGCAAGGTGAATTAGCCTTAGGAAACACAGGGTTATAGGGTAAAGGGGTAGGTCTAGTTGGACTGCTCTTCAAAAGGCCAGTGTGGGCTCAATGCACTGAATGACCAACTTGCACACTGTTGGCATTCTAAGACTCTATTGCAGCATACCCTGACAGGGTTTGTACAGGATTATTACATCACACTCCTGACTTGTGCCTTGTAGGTAGTTTTAAGGAGCCAGGAGGTGAGTTACTAACACCAGAATTTCCAGCCTTTGACTTGCTTTTGTAGCCACAGTATTTATATTGCTGACCAAGTTCAGTTTCTGGTCAATGGCAACTCTTAAGAGTGTTGGTAGGGTTGGTGGTGTGAGGATGCAATGATCGTAATGTCACTGACCATCAAAAGACAATGGTTGGATTTTATTTAGTTGGAAATTGCCATTGCCTGATGGAGGGAGGTTCAATGAAGGAGCAGCTGAACATGGTTCGACCTATTTCTATGGACGTGAAGGTATCAATGAAGTAAAAGATATGTCTGAACAAAGGGTGCTAGACAGACATCTTGTAAATATAAGAAGTTAAATAACTTCTAGCAGCAAGAAAATAGGCATCAGGCTTAACAAGTTTTCTTACAATAAATCATATCATCTTACCAAACCCCTTCTTCACCACAAACAGATCTCCTTGTTCAATGACAAATGTTACTTTCATGTTTCATCCTGTATTACTTATTCTTTAATTCTGTTACTTTAAGTGTAACAACAGTCCCCAATATTGTATGGTGAATGATTTACTTGCGTTAATTTTTCCAATTCATAATCATGAACCTGAAGAAGCTATTGCTCAGTTTAGGTGTTGAGTCCTAGAACAGCACCATCTGTTGGATAGGTTGAATACTTACCTGTACAGGTACCTTCAATGTCGCTGCAGACATAGAAATAGTAAGATACTAAGCATTGACTTTGCATTCAATTCTTGTTTGGAACTACCATATCACAGAAATAACTAACAAAACAGTATCATCACTGTCACAATTCTCTAAGACAGTGTTGGCAATATTTTTGATTCCCAAAGGGAAGCTTGAAGTGTCAAGTAAAAGATCAATCATATCAATCCTGAACTTGTGATCCCGTTCACGTCTTGATACCTCAGTTCTTCTCAAAAGCAAGTTCATGTCTCACGCTTGATTAATTTGCAATTCAGAAGCGTATCAGTGTGATTTCATTGAGGTGCCAAGGGAAAAACATTCTATATTGTGGAACACATGTCTACTGGATAAAGCCATCCTTTGTACTCTGCAGTACAGGGAATCTAATATGAGTCAGCCATTGACACTATGGTTTGAGTCTCTGGATTTAAATCCAGAGATCTAAAATAACTTTGAAAGAAATGGAATAGTTGCTAAACATTTTTTGATAAGAATTCAATTCAGTCTTTGAAAAGAAATGTATCTGATGTTTGTGGTCAGACAATTTTATATTATTTATTGAATTGAGCTCAGTTAGTTCCGTTCAATTGACTGTGTAATAAATTCCCATAATAATGTCTGGCTGAGCTCCAAGTAGGTGTAACTCAGCAGGAGTTGTTTACACAACTGTGCATTTTATTTCATTGACGATTTCACAAGAAGCTAATAGAATTAAATCTTTTGAAACAGCTTCATTCCTGAGATGCTGCCTGGCCTGCTGTGCTTTGACCAGCAACACATTTGCAGCTGTCTATTTTGTCAGGTTAATAAGTACTTGAGATAAATGTGTGTTTTTTTCAAGGACAGTCACAATGATTTGAGAGCAGGTGATTAGGAAACCAATTAAGTGTTGGTCTTTCTTGCAGGAGGAATGGAATACAAATGTAATGAAACATTGTTGTAGTTGTTTGGGACATTGCTGAAACTACATATAGAGTATTATATAAAGTTTTGGTTGCTTTATTTAAGAAAGACCAACATTTCATTTGAAGCAAGGCAGAGTGGTACAATCAAATAACTCCTGCGATGATGAAGAAATGTTAGACAGGATGGCTAATATCCATTGAAATGTATAAGATTTAGGGGTCATTTTATTGAAATAGCCTGACAGAAAATTTGCTGAGAGGAGATGTCCCTTTACAAAAACACACTAGAACCAGGGACACACTTTAAAAAGGAGTATCGCATTTAAAATAGAAATTAGGATTCTTTTTCTCTTCTCAGCAAGTCATGAATGTGTGACATTCTCTTCTGACATAGCAGTGAATACAAGTTAATGTAATATTTTATAGACGGAATTAGATAGATTGTTGAATGACAAATATCACGGAGGGAAATCAAATATCCTGAATTGGATGTTTCTTTGTCCATACATATGTCTGATTGACTGTTTTATGAGCCCCTAAGAGAGACAATCACTTCATTTAGAATTTGAATACTTGAGTTTACTTTTTAATTTCTTGACAATTGTGCAGATTTTTCCAGCATTATTCTATGACCATGAGCTCTGTCCATAGCGGATTCTGGATCAGTGTGTATGAACAGGGCTATGGAATGGATTATGGGTAAGTGTTCGAGGGTTTAATATCTCGATAGAGACTTTATTTGAGGTCTCAGTGAATGGAAGTGGACCTTTGACCCTGGTGGCCTCATATTCATCGATTTCCATTGATCCTTTGGCATTCACCAGAATGTGGTGACCATAACTCCAAACACTGTCCAACTCTGCAAAATGTAAATCCTAGGAGAAGGGGTGACTGTCAGAAGTCAGGAATGCGCTGCTGGCAAATAACTTGATGTACGTTTCATGACTAGTAAGGGTTACCCCAGCCCATAGAGGAATGGGACCTCGAACGCCTTTATAAAATACATGTTCAACCTCAACTAGAATATTGGAGTATTGCATCCAATTCTGGACACCGCACACTTTTGTTGTGTTGCCATAATCTTACAGACCTTACGGGCTGCTCTCTCATTAGACTGGTGGTGATTTAATCTGAGGGTTAGAAGACCTCAGGCAAGGGAAAAGGTTGAGAAGCAGAGCCCTTCATCAAACTGGTGACAGGAATTGAACCCACGCTGTTGGCATCACATTACTCTGCAAACCAACGATCCAGCCAACTGCACATTAGGAAGGATAGAATGCATTTGAAAGGGTGCAGAAAAAAAACCCACAAGAATGATTCCACGGATGAGGAACTTTTATAGGTGAATAGATTAGAAAAGCTGGTGTGTTTCTTATAGAGAGCCAATGTTGGAGAGAACAGGAGGCGATAACCTGGTGATATTATCACTTGACTGTTAATCCAGTGAGGTAAAAATGAGGACTGCAGATGCTGGAAACCCGAGTCTGGATTAGAGTAGTTCTCGAAAAGCACAGCAGGTCAGGCAGCATCCAAGGAGGAGAAAAATCAACATTTCGGGCAAAAGCCCTTCATCAAGAATACATTTATTCCTGATGAAGGGCTTTTGCCCGAAACATCGATTTTCCTGCTCCTTGGATGCTGTCTGACCTGCCATGTTAATCTAGAGACCCTGGTAATGCTCTGGGGGGACCCAGGTTCAAACCCTGTCATGATAGATGATGGAACTGGATTCAATAAATATCTAGAATGAAGAGTCTCATGAAGACTATGAATCCATTGCCAATTGTCAGGGTAAACCCATCTGGTTCACCTAAGTTCTTTTAGAAAGAAAACTGCCATCATTTACTAATCTGATCCATAGCATTGTGGGTGATACTTCACTGCACTCTGTGCAATTTGGGAAGGGTAATAAATGCTGCCCTGGCCAGAAACACCCACATCCAGCGAATGCATAATAGAGGTGTTGAAACTCAAGAGAGTAGATAGAGAGAAACTGTCTGCATTGGCAACAAGATTAAGAACCAAAGAGCACTAATGTAAGGTAAATGGTAAAAGAACCAAAAGCAACATTAGGAAATATTTTTTTTTAGCAGTAAATCATTGGGATTTCAAACGCACTGCTTGAGAGTGTGGCAGGTTCAACCATGTTTTCACAAGGAGGCTAATTAGTCACTGCAGTTGAGGACAATGAGAAAAGAGGTCGGAGTTCGGATGAGCTGATTTGCTCTTGGAATGGACACAATGTCAGAATTCCTCCTTCAGTCCTGTCGTCATCCTGTGATGCACTGATCTTCATTTCTACTGTGACTACACTTCCAAAAGTGACTTCTTGTAGCCAAAGCATTTTGAGGTGTGAGAGATGTGACTATGTAAATGGAAACTTTTATCTTTTAACAACTTACATTTATCTCTAACAGGATGTACTGTGTTCGGCCAAATGTTCTTATGATGAAGGATAGTAGACGTGCAGGAGGAAGCAGGATGTTGGAAGTGTCAGGATAGCACACCAGGTGCCTGTGTATCGCAATTTCTGTTTTCTTTATATGTCTGGCTATGCTCCGAGCAAGTGCACTGCAGTTGGAGCGCCACTTAGGGATTCCAGCCCATTAAAGGTGGCAGCCTCATTTAAATGAAGCAGCAGGCATAGCAACGTGGGGCTAAACTAAGATTATCACTTGTCTGCTTTTCATTCATTCACAGATTGTAAACAACACAGCCACACACTTTTACAAATAAAAGACACGCTTTTCATCTTGATTTCTGTGGGTCAAGATTACTAGTTATTTATGTTTTCAATAATTTTTTTTATCACAGCATATAAAGCTGAGAATTTACAAATGATCTGACCTGGTGCTTGAACCTCTCCCATATCCAGCATGATCAGCTTTATCCTTGGGAACTGGAAAAGCATTGTCCATCTTCAGTTCTCATTGCCATGGAAAGACAGCCAACATCATCAAGGACCCCTCCCACCCTGGTTATGCTCACTTCTGACCTCTTCTATTAGGCAGAAGGTACAAAAACCTAAACACACATACCAACAGGTTCAGGAACAACATCTTCCTCGCTGTTATTAGACTGTTGAACGGACCTCTCAAATTTTGAATCTTCCTTTGTGCAGCCCTAACCTTGTATGCCTCACTCTGTTAAGCACCCTATGATCTGTTTGTCCTTGTACGCTATAATCGGCCTCTACTGTTTGCAAAACAAAACTTTTCACTGTACTTAGGTACACGTGATAACAATAAATCATATCAAAACAGGAAACACCAAGCTCTTTGCCATCTCACCTATTGCACCAAACGACTGTGGGACTGAAACAGTTAACTGAGAGATTCCATATCGCCAAGCCTTGGCAAGTGAACTCTGCCTGTGCATTTGGATGAATCTGTTGTCTTCACTCGTTACGATTCAGCTCTAGTTAAGATCACACACCTTCGGACTGTCGTGGGTGGGGCTGTTGAGGGAAAGGGAATGGCAGACCCCAGAACCTGTGAACACCATGGACCTTTGACCCGAACTGCTAATGTTGTGTATGACTCAGGGAATGAGTAGACAACAATTAGTGGATACCCTACCTTGGCATAAAACACAAGCTAATAATAGGGCAGGATGTAGAAGGCAATAAATCAAATTTAAAGTGACAATGTCATAATTCAAATGCAAAAAGCGGGGCAAAAACTGGTTAACAAAACAATAAAACTTGGAAGTCAACTTACTGATCATATTGGAGCTCTGCTCTTAGGATGCAAAACTCTTCAGACAAGCAAATATTATTGAAACACCTTTCTTCCAAAATAGCCTTTATCTCAGCAAAGAATCATCAAAATTACTTGTTTTTAAAATTACATGCAAGGATATAAATCTATGGAATGACATTGAAATTTTTTTATATATAGATTGAAATGAATAATATATATTCATCTGTATTTATTATATTTGTATATAATGGACATTAATATAAATCAATACATTTTTAATATTTCATGGGTTATGAGCATCACTGGTCAGGCCATTATTTGTTGCTCATCCTTAATTTAATTGAGTCACTTACTTGGCCATTTCACATAATTAGATTAGATTAGATTCTCTATAGTGTGGAAACAGGCCCTTCGGCCCAACAAGTCCCCACCGCCCCTCCAAAGAGAAACCCACCCAAACCCATTTCCCTCCCCTATATTTGCCCTTGACTAACGCACCTAATAAAATTAAGAATCAACCATGTTGCTCTGAGTCTGAATCACAAATAGGCCAGACCAGGTAAAAACAGCAGGTATCTTTCTCTAAAGGTCATTAATGAATTGGATTGTCACACATTAATGACAGTTAATGATAATTCCATGGTTGGATTTACTGGAATTAACTTCATATTCTGGATTTTTAATTAAATTTAAGCCTGCCAGCTGTACATTCTGTGCCACTCAATAGGTGCAGATCCCTGCTTACAAATTTAATGGAACAAAAATAGTTTTGAAGACTTTTGCTCTGAAATACAGAGGCTGTCAGATATATACCTGAACTGACAGAAAGCTGTTCAGCCTTCCACACATGAGATTCAAGGCAAATATATGGCAAATACACATCGGAAAGTCACTGAGGGTGCTTCACCAGAATTCTTGATTTTAAAAGTTTGGACACAGCACTGGATCCCCACCTCAGGCCCCCTACCAGCCCACTTCTCCCACTCCTCACACTCCCTATTCTTTTGGGGTCAGATATTTCATGTAGCTGCCCTAAGCCCCCATCCTTGACTTCCCCCTAACAAACGTACATTGCCAAGAAGCTGGGATTGCTTCTGATTCTGTGCACCTGACCTGGGAGCAAACATCTGGACCATCGGCATCAGAAATCAAATCAGCATTACCTTGATCACAAACACAGACATTCAATCACAACAGATTGAACGTGTAATGTCAAATGATAATTCTACAAATCAGACATTGGTTTATTGTGATTTTTTTATATCACACATGGAATACAACATGTATACTACAACAATTTGTGTAACTTAGCACTCAATAGAATGGTGACTATATGTACAGTGTTGAGTAAAACTGTAAATTAAGTCATGACTATGTCAGTACTACGTGTCATCCGAACTTTACCTTAAGCTGCTACTAAGTGCCTGTTCCATCTCAAGTTGGACAAACACTGTTTGATGTGACTCTGGTTACACAGTGGTGTCCTGTACTTAAGCTGGAATTAGTTAAGGATGAATCAATCAAAAAGACAACTGACTTCCACTGTCACACATGTTCCAGCTTCCACTCCAGTGGAGAAAGTTGAAAAATGAGGACTAAAAGCAGGAGACTGTCACTGCTGTGCCATGACATTTTAGCACAGAATTATCTATTTGTCAGCAAAACTAGAGCACTTAGGACTGAAGTTTCACTTGTCCATAAGCAGAATGGTAACTCTTGTTTGACTTAAATATAGTCATTCCATCAGAAAGCTTAAATTGTTACAGAATTGTTGCATCATGCTTTATTATGTCATCTCAAAATATTTCATATATGACAAGCTCTTCATGAAATGCAAGAGGCTGTGTGTAAACAAACTCAGTAACCTTTCCATGGCAATGAGAACTGAAGATGGACAATGCTTTTTCAGTTTCCAAGGATAAAGTTGATCATGCTCAGTAACCATATTATACATCAAAATCCCAGACATCTCCTTGGCCATTTGTTAAGAGATGAATGTTGGTGAGTGGACTAGGGTAGGTGGTCTTCTTCAGGTCATGGCAGATCATCTTAATTGACCACAATGAAGCAATATCTCACATGAAGGGCAGCACCATTTGATAATGCAGAATTGTAGTCTTTAGGCTTTATCACGAATCAACTATCCCTTCCACAAGTGTATTGTCTCACCTCACTGGGATAATACCCCGAAAATGAAGCACCTCCGTTCCTGAAATCATCACAAAAGTTAAAGATTTTAACAAGGTCTACAAAATTCCCCAGTTTTTAGATCCAGGTTGACAGACAATTTAGGACCAGCTTTTTGGACTTTCAAGAACTTCTATTCACTGCAAATAAGAAGGTTCTAATTACTTTATCAAATGTTATCATATAACTCTACTCATTAACCCCCTTACAAAACATCCCTTATTCTCACTTGCAGACAAATGCAAATATCTTTGGGGTTATGGGAAAATGGGGAAGGCAGTTCAATTGCTCCCATTCACTGATGATGCTTTTGGCTTGGCAGGACTTGTTTCTTCTTGACCACACTGCTTTAGGTATTTCCACTTGCTTTCAGGAGGCACAGAGTGACTGGTTCACAGCTTATAAAGTCTCAGACTTTTTTGATTAAGAGGAGCAGCGAATTGCATTAGTGAGCAAAACTAAACTGGCATTCTTCATACTTTGGGTGTTTTTTTTTAACTGCAGATACAATAACACCATCCAGTGGTCCAAAAGCTTCCATCCATATTATTTGCACCTACAAGCTATCCAGCTACTTGACATCCAATCACACAGTTGTTGGTAGGCAGAAGAAAATTGACAACCAATTGCCAGTCCACGCACCAATCAGCTACATGTTGCAGCCAAGATCTCACTTTGTACACACCTTTTGGTGCCAGTTCATCTGCAAATAAACTGGTTGAACATCTACAGTGTAAACAGCGCGTACGATAAGCACTAACATGTTACTTTTAAAGTGTACAGCAATCCCGATCTCAATTCTTAGTTTTAAAGATAATCCTTTTTCAATCCATGATCAAAATACAGAAAAATAAAAAAGTTCCAGTCTTTATAATAGTGGAATGAAGGTTCAGAGTGAATGCACTGGAGGTATAGAGCAGAGTTGACTGGAATCCCAGAGTAGAACAGGCTGGAGATATGGAGCAGCCTAGAGACATGGAGCAGTGGGGGCTGGAGACATGGAGCAGAGTGGAGACATGGAGCAGAGGGGGCTGGAGACATGGAGTGGAGTGGGCTGGATACATGGAGCAGAGTGGAGACATGGAGCAGAGGGGGCTGGAGACATGGAACAGAGTGAGCTGGAGACATGGAGTGGAGTGGGCAGGGGACATGGAGCAAAGTGAAAACATGGAGCAGAGTGGGCTGGGGACATGGAGCAGAGTGAGCTGGAGACATGGAGTGGAGTGGGCAGGGACATGGAGCAAAGTGAAAACATGGAGCAGAGTGGGCTGGATTCATGGAGCAGAGTGGAGACATGGAGCAGAGTGGAGACATGGAGCAGAGTGGGCTGGAGACATGGAGTGGAGTGGGCTGGAGACATGGAGCAGAGTGAGCTGGAGACATGGAGCAGAGTGAGCTGGAGACATGGAGTGGAGTGGGCAGGGGACATGGAGCAGAATGGAGACATGGAGCAGAGTTGGCTGGAGATATGGAGTGGAGTGGGCAGGGGACATGGAGCAGAGTGAGTTGGAGACATGGAGTGGAGTGGGCTGGAGACATGGAGTGGGCTGGAGACATGCAGCAGAGTTGGCTGGAGACATGGACGGAGTGGGCAGGGGACATGGAGCAGAGTGGGCTGGATACATGGAGCGGAGTGGGCTGGAGACATGGACGGAGTGGGCAGGGGACATGGAGTGAGTGGGGACCAGTGTGGGCTGTCAGTAGCTTGTGAGCATATATGGAAGCCCTCTGCGCTGATCTACTGCAATGTAGTGTTTATCTGTAATCTTTATGTGTTTGATTTTGTTTCTTATTTTCTAACTCATACTATGAATCATTGCAAGGTAATGTAAGTTTATTTTAATTTCTCGTTTTGGGCTTGTACCGAGGTACTTTCTGTCAAGATGGTTCTGTGTGGGGTACTTGAGTACATGTGACAATAAACTTAATTCTAATTCTAGACAGTAGAGAATCATCATCCGTTAGGTTCCATCATATCAAGTAGTTTTATGTGTGAGCAGTTTCAAATAAAGCCCTTTCCTTCTCTTACTTAATTATATTTCAACTTATGCATGTCCTATTGCAGAATTAATAAGTTTCATTTATCTGCCCATCATATTTCAACATGCTGTCAGGTTTCCCCACTAGTATATAATAACATCAGTCCCTATATTTAATTACTTTTCAAATGATTTTTTTTGATGAATTTTGTGTTTATCATTGTGAAATATATTACTTCTCAGAGTGAAGGAATCATATCATGAAATCTGGATGTAATGAGGGGTTTTAAGGTTTGAAGATTTTTTTCTTCCGATAAGGTAGAGCATGAGGAACTTAAAGGGGTTTATTTTTGTATAAGGTGAAATGACACAGAGACAGACAGCAGGACCAAATCAGCCTTTCACCCGGTATTCGCAACATCTTAAACTAAACCCTTCAAAGTCTCTCCAAATTGACCCCAATGATTCCCATCCAGAGTTTCAAATAACAGTTCCGGATGTTGTGAATAATCAATTCTGACACCAGTTTGTAACTTAATCAAAAATCTTAGCAATTTAGTAAGAAAACAATAACTTTATAGAACAAAGTCAAACAGCAAAGTCATCGAATTGTTCTATACTTTAAATCCAAATACACTCATTTCAGCCCCATTAAGGTGGCATGGTGGCTCAGTGGTTAGCACTGCTGCCTCACAGTGCCAGGGACCTGGGTTTGATTCCAGCCTCAGGTGACTGTCTGTGCGGCATTTGCACATTCTCCCCGTGTCTGTGTGGGTTTGCTCCAGTTTCATCTCACAATCCAAAGATGTGCAGATACGGCAAATAGGCCATGCTAAATTGCCCATAGTGTTCAGGGTTGTGTAGGTTAGGTGTATTAGTTCTGGATGAATGTCGGGGAATGGGTTGGTCAGTGTGGACGTGCTTGGCCAAATGTTTCCACACTGCAGGGATTCTATAATTTGCACAAAAGACAGACAGAAAAACATAGTTAGGGGATAAATAAAGAAAATAACAGAATTGGCCAGATTACTAAATTGTTTTTCATGATGCATTATTCCAAAGGCATCGATGGTGGTTTCTTGGCTGATTTTCTGAAGATGTCGATCAGGATCATCTTTGGTAGTGGTATAGGACACTCCTGCCGGAGCTCACCGTCTCTATCTGCTCCTTTTCTTTTTGTCTCTTTTCATCTCACCCATGTTTTTCTTTTCTCGGCTGCATTTTTCCTCCTCTGCCCAAGGACCTGGCAAGGAGTGGGGATGGCCAGTGGGCATGGAGAGGAGTGGGGATGGCCAGTGGTCTGGAGAGGAGTGGGGATGGCCAGGGGGCCTGGAGAGGAGTGGGGATGGCCAGTGGGCATGGAGAGGAGTGGGGATGGCCAGAGGGCCTAGAGAGGAGTGGGAATGGCCAGTGGGCCTGGACAGGAGTGGGAATGGTCAGTGGGCATGGAGCAGAGTGTAGATGGCAAAAGGGCTCAGAGAGGAGTGGGGTTGGCCAGTGGCTCTGGAGAGGAGTGGGTATGGCCAAAGGGTCTAGACAGGAGTGGGGATGGCCAGTGAGCATGGAGAGGAGTGGGAATGGCCAGTGGGCCTGGAGAGGATTGGGGATGGCCAGAGGGCCTGGAGAGAAGTGGGGATGGCCAGAGGGCCTGGAGAGGAGTGGGGATGGCCGATGGGCCTGGATAGGAGTGGGAATAGCCAGTGGGCCCAGGGAGGAGTGGGGATGGCCAGTGGGCATGAAGAGGAGTGGGGATGGCCGATGGGCCTGGATAGGAGTGGGGATGGCAGTGGGTATGGAGAGGAGTGGGGATGGCCAAAGGGCTCAGAGAGGACTGGGGATGTCCAGTGGGCATGGACAGGAGTAGGAATGGCCAGTGGGCATGGAAAGGATGGGGATGGTCAGTGGGCCGGAAGAGGTGTGGGAATGGCCAGTCGGCACAGAGAGGAGTGGGGATAGCCAGTGGGCATGGAGAGGAGTGGGGATGGCCAGTGGGTCTGGATAGTAGAGATGGCCAGTGGGTCTGGATAGGAGTGGGGATGGCCAAAGGGCTCAGAGAGGACTGGGGATGTCCAGTGGGCATGGACAGGAGTGGGAATGGCCAATGGGTCTGGATAGGAGTGTGGATGGCCAGGAGGCCCGGAGAGGAGTGGTGATGGCCAGTGGGCCTGGAATGGAGTGGGGATGGCCAGTTGGCCCGGTGAGAAGTGGGGATAGCCAGTGGGTATGGATAAAAGTGGGCATATCCAGGGGGCCCGGAGAGGAGTGGGGAAGGCCAGTGGGTCTGGAATGGAGTGGGGCTGGCCAGTGGGTCTGGCTAGGAGTGGGGATGTCCAGGAGGCTCAGAGAGGAATGGGGATGGCCAAAGGGCTCAGAGATGAGTGGGGATGTTCAGGTAGCCTGGAGAGGAGTGGATCTGGTCAAAGGGCTCAGAGATAAATGGGGATGTTCAGGGGACCCGGAGAGGAGTGGGGATGGCCAGTGGGCCTGGAGAGGAGTAGGGATGGCCAAAGGGCTCAGAGATGAGTGGGGATGGCCAGGGGGCCTGGAATGGAGTGGGGATGGCCAGTGGGCATGGAAAGGTTTCTGGATGGGCAGTGGGTCTGGAGGAGTGGAGATGGCCAAAGAGCCTAGAGAGGTGTAGCAATGACCGAAGGGCATTCTGAGGAATGTGGATGGCGGCCAGTGGCCCAGAGAGGAGTGAGGTTGGCTAGTGACCCAGAGCGAAACTGGAACATATGGAGACCGGTCAGACCAGATGGAAGCCCTTATAGAATGACAGTAATGTCCATCTTTTTAGCTTTACTTATTATTTTCCTAACGTACTATGTATAATATGTAATGTAATGTAACATTTGTTTCTTTATTTTCTCTACCTAAAACACATCTAAAACAGTGCCATGCGTTGATGACATTGTGCACTTTTCACTGTACTCCTGTCCTTACGGAACTTGAGTATATGTGGCAATAAACCCTAAATCTAATTAAAGTTCACTCAGGTAAAGTCAGTCATAGTTATATCTCAGTTTTTTTTAATTCTCTGAACTCCAAGAGCTGTTCATGGAGGTTAGGCAGGGAGCTGTCAAATGCTCATGCTGTAGTCAGATTCATTTTTCACGGAAACACCAATCAAACTTCGTCCACTATCTGACAGACTGATTCTGTCCTTCATGAGGTTCCAGTTACCCTTCGATTTCTACCATCATATTGAGCATGTGATCTTTTCCAGACTTGCAGGAACCAATTCCCAAGTACGGACCTTATTAATAGCCAAACTCTGCTGTCTGTTTGAACATAATGCTCTTCCCCGGTGATGAAGAATCTGCAGAACCATCCAAACGGGAACCAACCAGAAATTAACTTCCAAGCCTGGCCTCACATCATAGATAAAGAATCGCAGAATTCCTACAATGTGGAAAGAGGCCATTTGGCCCATCGAGTCCACACCAACCTTCCGAGGAGCATCCCACCCAGACCCAGCACCCCCGATGCCCGTAACTCTGCATTTTACCATTGTTCATCCTCCTAACCTGCACGTTCATCGACATTATGGAGTAATTTTGTGTGGCCAATCCACCTAGCCTGCACATCATTGGACCATGGGAGGAAACTGGAACACCCAGCAGAAAACCTACACAGACACAGAGAAAACGTGCGAATAAACAAAAGTTTGTTTGGTCTGTTTCTCTTTTAGCGCCATCTGTTATCCGCAGTCCAAAAATCATCTTTAACTCACAGTTCCCGGTTCTTATCCCCAAACTAAAACTGACAAAAAAATAAAATTAAAATAATGAAAAATCAATGAGGGTTGTAACAAAGGGTACTGATGCCTGACTACAGGACTCTACATGTAGGCACTGGTGTCTTCTTATAGCAGTGAGAAGATCATTGTTTGCACCTCAAAACTCCAGATTGTTGTAAACTGTCAGAAAAGGGAACACAATGTGAGATTTGACAAAATGAGTTTATAATGATACTCTTAGACCATGCACAACTGGGATTTGTTTCACAGCCCAGAATCACATTACAATCTTGGAATGCAAACTCCTGACAAACGTAAATTGAACAAAGTAATTTCTCAACTGTAGCATTTCCAAAATCCATGAGGCCTTTACTTTAGAATTTCACAGCTATGTAAAGTTATTTCAAATCAAAAAGGGCTGCCTTAAAATTGAAAGTAACAGCGAGCAAATTCCAATCAGGAACACATCAGGGTTGAAATTAATTACAATTATGCCATTACCCTAAGTGTAAGCCATTAGCTGCACACCCTCCAAAAACATGATAACAGTTAAAAAGGTATTAGATTTTTCAGATTTATTTAACCCCTCAGTTGAGGCTCAGCAAAGATAATCTCTCCCTGACTGGAATCAACCTCTCAACTTTTGATAACGATTCATCTTGTTAACTCTGTGGACTTCAGTCAGAGATTTAAAGTAAATATCATTTTAGTAATTGATGAGTGTCTAGGGGTACACAAATTAAAATATTTTACAATAAAAATAACTGAGATTTAAAATGGGATGTTCTGCCATAAAGAATATAAATTATATTCTGCCCCAACGGAGTGCCTCAGTGCTAGCATGAAAACAGTACAACGAGATATTTTTTTCCATTTCAAACACCAGCAACTGCTGACATCATTGAGTAACTTTGCTGGTTGCAGATCCTTCTGGTAGTTGACAAGAAAGCTTGAGGGTGGACTGTGGAACAGCAGACAAAGAGAGCATTCATCCTGTGAGCACGGACTGGGCCACACAATCACACCCGTTTTGATCTTAAGGATTTATGACTTGCTGTTACCTGCGATAGAATATTCATGGGAATTCTCGTCATCATCTGCCATTATTCCTTTAAAAGCTCTGGAGAAAGATGAAGATAATGGCTGTTTATCTCCACTTGCCACTGATTTACTAGTCGTGTCTTGTTTGTGTCAATATTGGATATTAGACTCAGATACTCAAGCAGTCCATTCCCAAATGCAAGGCCTGGACAATATCCAGACTTGGCTGATAAATGGCCTAAAACTTTTGTGCCACACAAGTGCCAGGCAATGACTGTCACCAAAAAGAAAGATTCGAAGCATCGTCCCTTAATTTTCAATGGTGTTACCATTACCGAATCCCCCACTATCAATATCTATTGACCAGAACCTGAACTGAACTAGTCATATAAATAGAGGAGCTACAACAGCAGGTCAGAGAGCAGGAATCCTGCACTGTGTATCTCACCTCCTGTCTCCCCAGATCCTGTCCATCATCAACAAGGTACAAGTCATGAGTGTGATGGAATACTCCCCATTTTCCAGGATGAGTGCAATTTCAACAACACTGAAGAAGCTTGATACAAGCTTCAGAACAAAGCAGCCACTTGATTGGCACCACATGCACAAACATCTGTGCTTTCCACCAATTATGCTTAGTAGTAGCAGTGATGTGTACCATCTGTAAGATGCACTGCAGAAATGCATGATATCTCTCAAATCCATGTCCAATACCAGGACTGAAGATACAGGAGGACTTTACTACTTTTCATGTTCCCCTCCATGTCATTCACCATCCTGACTTGGAAAATATCACCAGTCCTTTAGTCGCTGGATCAAAATTCTGGAATTCCCTCCCAAACAGCATTGTGGTCTACCTACAGCAATCCATTAGCAGTGGTTCAAGAGGGCACCACACCACTGTTTTCTCAAGGGCAGCTACAAATAGGCAATAAATGTTGGCCCAGTCAGTGACACTCAAATCCCATTATTAAATAAAAAAACAGTAGTGCACTCACTTATAGATTTGTTGATTCTAGTCCTGCTCCAAAGATCCCATGTTCACACATCAGTGAAATCCTGAAGAAGATGCCCTGTTGGGAGGGCACCCACATTAGAGTTACCAAGGTCCTCCCTGCTCTCTCAGGTGGACATAAATGATTCAACAGCGTCATTTCATGCAAGTTTGAAGCTACTGTCTTGGCCAACATAATCTCTGGGTTACTTTCAGATTTTGTTGAGCAAAATACCTTCAAGTCCATCCTCCAATGTTACGGTGGATAACCAGGCAAACTGTAGGAATTATTGAGAGCTGTCTTTAATTCACCATGCTTTATTTATATTTTCGTGCTAGTTCCCCAGTGAGTGGCAATGTTAAATAAATAGAAGATAATGGATGGTTGGCAGTTAACTGGAGCAGAAATTCAATTGTCCTGGTCCAGTGATTTCATAGCAATGAGAATTCAAGAGATTAATGAATATCAGGGGAACCCTGAGATCCAATTATTCCCCTAACTCCATGTCATTTATTCTGTCATTGTTGGTAGTTATTCTGTGCATCATTTGTAGTATATAATCCTACACAGTGAATGTAAGACTCAAAGTCAAAATATCACCTCAACTAGAGAAAGAAAAGAAAAACTTTCAGTTAGTTCAGCACACGGAGGTCCAGCAACATTTATGCTGCTACTTGCAGGATCCAATACACAATCAATGGACCAATCCACATTCTATTGCAGATCATGTGCATTGGTAAATAGGTAAAGGGAAAGTTGTCACAGTCCCATTGGAGCATGCAGAGAGAGGTTGAGAAGGACAGTCCTTCGTGGTAACCTCGTGGGAATGGACAAAAGTCACACAGAGGCTGGACAAGCTTTTGGATGAAAGGTTGAGGGGTTTTGTGTAAAAGAAGGAGATGGGATTACAGCATTAGGTCAGATCCCCCCATGACATTAGGAAGCAATATCCCTTGAAAACTGTACTTTCCCTGTTGTGTTCTGTTGTATTTTTCCCAAAGCTGAACAATTCCCGATGAAGGGCTTATGCCTGAAACGTCGAATTTCCTGTTCCTTGGATGCTGCCTGACCTGCTGCGCTTTTCCAGCAACACATTTTCAGCTCTCAATACCAGCATCTATTCCAGTCAGAGCTGAGCCATGATGTTGGGGTGCAATTTCTCATCTCCTGATGACACTTTCAGCCCATCAATAGCATGTACATATTGGCTGGATGGAAAGGAATGGGATGCATCAAGTTAACAAACTGTGGGTTAATCATGCTCCTTGATCCCCAAGCATAATTTCAGAGGATAATCATCAGAGATCATGGTTCATCATAAGCTTTGTTGATTAAACGCTAGTAATAGTAAAATTGGTGAGAAACTCCCCATCCTTACCCGGTCTGGCCTATCTGTGATTCCAGACTGCATACAACATAGTTGATGTGTAAAGATGTGTAGGGTGGCACAGTGGTCAGCACTGCTGCCTCACAGCATGAGTTCAATTCCACTCTGTTTGTGTGGAGTTTGTACATTCTCCCCATTTCTTCCCACAGCCCAAAGATGTGCAGGTTAGATGGATTGACTGTGCTAAATTGCCCATAGTGTTGAAGGATGTGCAGGCTAGGTTGATTAGCCATCAGGAATGTAGGGCTAGAGAGGTGGGATGTTCTTTAGGGTTGGTGTCGACTTGATGGGCCTAATGGCCTGCTTCCACACTGTAGGGATTCTAAATGACGCAGCAAAGCTTTGTATTATCCAAAAATTGATTAAGAAGTATATCAGGATAATAATTACGGGTAAGTAGTATCAAAGTTTCCACCAAAGCTGACCTCCCAGTAATGATATTGAAGGATATATGAAGTCAATTTACAAATACATTAATTCAAATTACAAGAACTAATGGGTTGACTAAAAACAGCGGGCATGAAGTTTGGAATGTAAGTGACAAACTGAAAGTGATGTGCATCACAAAACCATCAAGAAATTTCATATATTCATGGAAGAAAGTGAATTGGAATGGGTGTAAGAATTCAGAAAGCATGGCATCGACAGATGTAAGATAGAATAAACTAAGAAAAATAACAGCAACGGAAAAGGACCATTAGGTAAGAAGCGTTGGTAGCTGACTGAAAACCTAAATAAATGACTTGATTTGGGAGTCAGTAAAACAGACCTTTGACCTTTCAGAAAGGTGAAACTAATTATAGAATCCCTACAGGCCCTTCGGCCCAACAAGTCCACACCGACCCTCCAAAGAGGAATCCACCCAAACCCATTCTTCTACCACTCTGTATTTACCCCTGACCAATGCTCCTAGCCTACACATCCCTGAACACTGTGGGCAATTTAGCAGAGCCAAACCACCTAACCTGCACAGCTTAAGACTGTGGGAGGAAATAGGAGCATCCAGAGGAAACACACATAGACATGGGGAGAACATGTAAACTCCACACAGACAGTTGCCCGGGGCTGGAATTGAACCCAGGTCCCTGGTACTGTGAGGTAGCAGTGCTAGCTACTGTGTCACACTACTCAATGTACTCAATTGCTTTGAAATGTGGCTTTGGAGAAGGGTGAGAAGAATCAGCTAGGCAGAAAGAGAAACAAATGCTCAAGTGCTGAGGAGAGTAACCAAACAAACACGTCCTGAGCATCATTAAGAACAGACAGAAACATGTCCTGCTCTGTGTGCCTCTGGTCATTCTCCAAGTTGTGCTGCATATTTATTTTTGTGAAAGAAACTTATTTGTGCAGGGATCTGGTGGCCAGCAAAAAAACTGACCTGCCCCATCGCTCACTGTAAATTGTTACCCATTAAAACAACTTCAAAAAGCATCAAACAGCAATAGAGTGAATGTAAAAGCAGAAACCAACCAGCAACTGATCTGCTAATAGTTGGTGTCGGCTAGGGAACTTCTTTACAAGAAATGGATTTGTAAGAGATGTCACAAAGGATTCCATGGGAGAAGGGGTTTAAAAAAGATTATCAATGGTGGATGGCTTGAGGTAAATCATTGTCAACTGCAAATACTGGCACAGGTTAGGGAGTTATGGAGAGTCCATTCTATTTTTTTGGGCTAATGATAAGAATAATAAATTCAATGAAGCCTAACAAAATACAAAGCTAAGAGGTTTTGTGATGAAATGGATATTACTGTATTAGATAGTCAGGACTTGAAAGGGTTAACTGACAATATAAGATTGCCTCTGCCTATTGGGATGTGAAGGATTGTTCCTGTGAGGGGTAATTGAATGTTCAAATGCCCCAGTTGTTCACTTGGCACCTACTCATAAGTTGAGCCTCATGTCACACAAGAGGCCATCGCGTATCACAGATGCAATGTAACTCGCTAAAAAGTAGTATGTAACAAGCACATTTCATTTGTCAAGACCACAATATTCCTCTGTCTATGATATTGTGTGGGTATTCTTCCCCAGTTCGTGTTGGTTATATACACTGACACCAATGAGAAGATATCTCAGATGGTTCTGGCTGAAACCAACACATACAAGAGGTGGCATCTTTGGCTCTGAATGTCTGGACTTGATAACCAAATATCACATATTCAAACAGATATAGTATCAAGCTGTAAGTAGTTCCAACATATACACACGTGGCCAGTAGTAAGAACAGCACAGATTTCTGATCAGCATGAGATTGAGACAACACTGGAGCCTCCACTTTTAATGCTGATATGTAGGGACCACAATATACATGTAATCATGGAAATGTTGTCATGTCAACCTGGACTCCCGAGTGAATGAAAATACCACAATCAAATATAAAGCTGATTCCACGTATTTTTTCTATTCTGGTGATTTTCCAACAAAAGAAAAAGAAAACTGTTATTTTGATTGCAATTTCCATAACATTTCAGCCTAGGGTTGAGATACTGTCACAAAATTAGATTAGTCTTTCAATTCCTCACGAATGCAGTGTCCGAAACCCTTGCAGACCATTTTCTGGCTGTTGAGCCATTTCTCACTTTTTCCCAGGTCAGACTCACTTCAATCAAACCTCCCAGCATCTGCTCCATCATAATGCTCCTACCTCCCCTTCTGGAGATGCTGGGTACTTTAAGCGATGTGCACGATACTGGCATACCATCCATTTTCACCTCACATGCACAACTCGATCATCCCTTGCTGACGTGTCCAACCAACAACAGCACAATTCATGTTGATGGGAAATAGTGCTCATGATTACCTGTAGAACAATGGGCACGGGCAAGTGCTGCAATTTGACTCCCCGTGCCCATTCTAGATTGTGAATTTAAATTTGGTTCGTTAAAAGGCTGCAAAGACCTGGTCTTAGTAAATTTGAACATGAAACTTTTAGATTACAGAAACAGCCCTGTTGGGTTATTCACATCTTATAGTGAAGAAACCTGCCATCTTTACCCAGTTTGGTCTACGTGTGAATCCACAACCATTGCAATGTGGTCCCTGAAGTGGGTCATCAAAGCGCTCATTTGTATCAAAAGATAGTTCAAGAACTAGGGCTGCCAATAGAGAAATTAGGGATTGGCAAAATATTTCAAAATAACCAGTGCTGTGCATCTCCTGAGAATAATTTTTTAAGAAGTTAGAATTTGTGTTAAGGCTTGGTAAGCATGAATTTGATAGCGTGTTTTCCTCTGCTGTTCCATCGATTTTAGTTCAGTGAATAGAAAAACTGTTGATTTTGATGGCAATTCTGTTTCATTTCAGCCTTAGGTACGAGACAACTGGAGAAATGAGATTTGTATTTCAATATCTCAGTTTTACTGCTAGACCGTTTCCTGAGAGGATGTTGTTTCCCTTGAAACCCTCGCTCCTTTCAAGCAAAATATGTGTTTTGCTTAATGTCTCTCATTTGTTTAAGTTGCTGACTCAGCAAGATACAGTTGCTCACTCTAATAGCAATTCCTTAGACTGAGTTAGCTAGGACTTCACTAGATGATCCTTCCCAGACAACACCATTTTTCACAACCCTTACCGTGCCCCAAAAATTCCCCTGTTCTCCAGTATGTCATCTCTCAAACCAACACCACTTGGGGTCCACCTGCAGTGAGGGGCATGGGGCAAGTTTTCCATAGAAATGTAAGATGTATATTGAAGCCAGGCCCTAGGTATTACCTCCAGCAGGAGGGATAATTTGCCAGTGTGTTGCTCCATTAAATCCCCAGTGCCATTAGTGGGCCTTTGAAAGTACTGTTCCACAACCTTGCTTAAAGAAAGGGCTGGGGGGGGGGGGGTGGGAGTTTGGCTAAGATGGCCGTGGGCAGGGATATGGTGAGCAATGAGAGTAAGGGTGGGTATGGTGTCGGTATGGCTGGCATGGAGAGTCAGTCTGGTATTGTGTGTAAGGGGATTAGTAGGGGAGATGCCCTGGCACAAGATGTTTAGCATGAATGGGACAGCCCAAGAGACATATGGGGCAGAGTGATCAGAAACAGTTCCCACAGCTTCGTCCAGATGGCATTACTCTCCCCAGAGACGACTGAAGCTCAAGTCCAACAAACACCCTCCATGTACCAGTCCTTATCTGCACCTGGGAGAATGTGAGGTGCTGGAGATCAGAGTCGAAGAGTGTTGTGCTGGAAAAGCACAGCAGGCCAGGCAGCATCGAAGGAGCAGGAAAATCGATGATTCGGGCATAAGCCCTTCATCTTATCTGCACATGGACCACAACCCGAAACCATGCCCACCAGCACGCTCCCAACTCCATCACTCTCTTCTCTAAAAGAGATGAGCAGTAAAAGGCAATCTAGAGGCAAGACACACATATATGCATGAGACCTTGAAGATACTGGTTCACAGACACGGTTTACTGGAGCCTAGGATGAGGATCTGGGAGACTGTCCTGCCAGAGACATAGAGTCATCCAGTCTTACAGCATGGAAACAGACCCTTTGGTCCAATTAGTCCATCCTGACCATATTCCCAAACTAAACTAGTCCCACTTCCTGGTGTTTGGCCGGTATCACTCCCATCACCCATAAATCTTTCCTATTCACGTTCTTATCTGAATGACTTTTAAATGTTGAAATGTACTTGCTTCCACCACTTTCTCTGGGAGGTCTTTCCACATATGAGCCACTTTCTGCATAAAAAAGTAACCCCTCATGCTCTTTACACATTTTTCTCCTCTCACCTTAAAAATCTGCCCTCTAGTTTTGAACTCCCTCACCCTAGGGAAAAAGACACCTGCTATTCACCATATCTATGCCCCTCATGATTTAATAAACCACTACAGGGTCAACCCTCAACCTCCCACCCTCCAGTGAAAGAAGTCCCAGCCAATCCAATCTCTCGTTATAACTCAAACCCTCCACTCCCAACAACATCCTGATAAATCTTTTCTGAACCCTCCTACAATTTAATAATATCCATCTTACAACAGGACAAACAGTACTGCACATAATACTCCAGAAGAGGCCTCACCAATGCCCTGTACAACCACAACATGACGTCCCAATACCTATACTCAAAGGTTTGAGCAATGTAGACAAGTATGATAAATGCCTTCTTTACCACCCAGTGTAACCATGGTACAAAGTTCAAAGAATTATTTATCTGAACCCCTAGGTGTCTCTGTTCTATAACACTACCCAGGGCTCGAGTATTAATTATATAAGTTCCACCCTTGTTTGTTTTACCAAAATGCAATACCTCACATTTATCCTAAGCATACTCCATATGCCACTTGTCAGCCCATTGGCCCAGTTGATTAAGATCTCAAATTAACGCTCAGCCTTCCTCAAATCCATTCCACCCCATCAACCTCAAAAATATCCAACGGACAGAAACATTGTTTATTCAGCTTGGAATTCTTTTTAAGGATCTGCCAAGGTCCTCTTACCACTTACAATACCATCCATACCTCTACACTATAGCGGTCCCAGTCAATGTTCAGAAAATCAAAATCCCTGACTATTACAACCCGATTATTCTTACATAGAGCTGAGATCTCTCTACATATCTGCTCCTCAATTTCCCCTTTTGGGAGTCCTATAGTATAATCCCATCAAGGCGATCATCCCTTCCTTATTTCCAAGCTCTATCCACGTAGATTCACTGGACGATTCCTCAGAAATGTCTTCTCAAGCAGTAATGTTTTCCTTAATCGAAAACGCTACTTGCACTCCTAACTTGCCTCCCTTTTTAACCTTCCTATAGCATCTCATACCCAAAACATTGAGCTGCCAGTCCTGTCCATCTCTTAGCCACATTTCTGTAATGCTGCGACGCTCTAGTCCCATGTTCCGAAACATGCTCTAAGTTCACCAGCCTTACCTGTGAGACCCCTTACATTGAAATTAATGCTGTTTAATTTTTCAGAATTACATCATTTCCTAACTTGCTCTTGTCTATCTTTTCTAACTAACTTGCTCTTTTTTGATGCAGAACTATATTCATTCTTTTCTCTATTTTCTACAGTAACTTAGGAACCCCACACTCCCTCCTATAAGTTTAAAGGCTCCCAAAATGGAACTAGCAAGTCTCCCCCACAGGATATTGGTCCTTTTCCAATTCAGGTAAAAGCTAGCGTTTCCAATTAAACCTGTTGGACTATAACCTGTTTTATGATTTTTAACTTTGTACACCCCAGTCTGACACTGATGCCTCCAAATTGTGATGCGTGCCTTAACAACTCAGTATCTCTCCAGTAGACATGCCTGTATTAAAGTGGTGATGTTAACATGCAATTACACAAAACATGGCTTTATATCATGCACCTGCTTGGGGATGGCAATCCCCAGGACTGGTTTCCATGGCTCTGTAAGATATATTTTCACAGTAAGAGCTATACGTTCCCAAGTGCCTCTTTTGTATTTGTTGTTTTAGACACAAGTTCTTTTCAATATTGTTTTATTTTTATCTCCTGTAATAAAAGCGCTGCTTTCCTTCAGGGCATGCTTTTCAGAAGGTGGGACAAGAAGCCTGCAAGACTGTACCAGTCTTTGCAAGTCAACCCCAGGAGTGTATTCAGATGGCAGGTGGTCTTCCTGGGTATGTGTACATTTACATAGGGTCCCCGGGAGAGTTTCTCTACATTGTGTCAGATCATGCCTTTGTAAAGTGCCTGTAGAGCTTCTTCCTGTAGTAGAAGGTGATTAGGCAGAATGCTTGGAAGTTAGTCAGCTCTTGTAGATGGTTCCAGCATTTGCAGAGGGTCCCTCAGAGAATGGCAGCGTTTAAATTAGCCCTTGGAGTGGGTCCCTGCCCAGACTGTCCAGGGTGGCACGGTGGCTCAGTGGTTGGCACTGCTGTCTCACAGCGCCAGGGACCTGGGTTCATTTCCTGCCTCGGGCAACTGTCTGTGTGGAGTTTGCACATTCTCCCAGTGTGTGTGTGGGTTTCCTCCGGGTGCTCCAGTTTCCTCCCACAGTCCAAAGATGTGCAGGTTAGGTGAATTGGCCATGGGAAATTGCCCCTAATGTTCAGGGATGTGTAGGTTAGTTGCATTAGTCATGGCAAAAGTAGAATATTGGGAAAGGTGAATTCTTCGAACGGTTGGTGTGGTCTTGTTGGGCTGAAGGGCCTGTTTCCACACTGTGGGGACACTATGATTGTTAAAAATATTCCCTCCCTGAAAGTGTGTTTGCGTTCATAGGGGACCCCTGATGATAGTCATGGGAGAGAGCAGATAATCACTGGTTTTTCAGCTTGTAAATTCTCTGGAAATGTGGCAGGATGAAATATTAATCAGCTGTGTGTTATGTTTGGGCATGACAGGAGTTTTGTTTGCAAAATGGCATCATGCTGCACGTGCATACTGTTAGAAGCTAGGAGTAAGAGTGAACCATTCAGCCCTTTGACCCTGTTCTGCCCTTATCTCTGATCACAGTTGATCTTCTATGCTATACTCCTGCTTTCTCCCATACCCCTTGTTGCCTTTAATATCTAAAAAATTCTTAATAATTTTCTTATTTATTCTCAGTGACCCAGAATCCACAGCTTACCAGGGTAGAGAATTCCATAGGTTGGCCACTTTCTGAGTAAAGAAATCTTTCCTCATCCTATTCCAAAATTGTCTATCCTACATCCTGAGGCTAATCCTGCAATCTAAGTGAACCACATGCTCTCTCTGCCTGCTTCTCACAGCAGGTTTTCTCATGGGGCAGGGTACTACTGATGAGAAACATATTGTGCTCTAGGTTCTAAATGTCAACTCTTCCAATGCTGTAACCAAAGGGAGTCCACACTCTCACTACCCTGTTGCTATGTGAGTACAGGCAGTGAATCATGCAGATCAAGGCAGCAGTCAGAGTGTCTTCATTCTCTGACAATCCACTGTAGAAGATACCCTAGGGCATCACGGTGGCTCAGTGGTTAGCTCACTGCTGCCTCACGATGCCCGGGACACGGGTTCAATTCCAGCCTCGGGTGACCATCTGTGTGAAGTTTGCACATTCTCCCCGTGTCTGCATGGGTTCTCTCTGAGTGCTTTGGTTTCCTCCCACAGCCCAAAGCTGTGCGAGTTAGGTGAACTGGCTATGCTAAATTGCCCATAGTGTTCAAGGATGTGTAGGTTAGGTGCATTAGTCAGGGGTTAAATGTATGGGAATGTGTCTGGGTGGGTTACTCTTCAGAGAGTCGATGTGGACTTGTTGGGCCAAAGGGCCTGTTTCCACACTGTAGGGATTCTACGACCAAAACTGCCAGACCAGGGCTATTCTCTGCTCACGTGGTTCATCTGGTTGGCGTACAAGTCGGGCGCATAAACCTGGCATGTACATAATGAAAGCCATCCTCCCTCCTGCAATGTGCTGGGTCATTGCTGCAATGGGATAGCTATCCCACACTGCTCTGGCAGGGGCCTTGCATCAGTTAGCATCCTGCACAACCCTGTCATTCAGAAGGCGCAGCCCCTTCCCATCAGGCATAGAGCCAGCAGCTAGGAAGCAGAAGGACAAGAGGATGAGGAGGAGGAGAGGAGGGAGAGGAGGGAGAGGAGGGAGAGGAGGGGAGGAGGGAGAGGAGGGAGAGGAGGATGAGGGGAAAGGGAAAGAAGAATGGGGATGATTTAACCAAACTGGGATATCTGTGATTCCATGACCCCAGTTCACCATTCACCAAACAGTCCCACTCCCACATCACTCTCTCACTGACCATCACTATGCCTGCTTAACACAATATAAACATGAAGGCTGCCACAGTTCAAATCAGTGTAATGAATCAACTCATTCCATATTGTATATAAAATATATCAAAGGTCCCCCCGCCACCAACCGCCCCCCTCCTCCCGCACTTGGTAAGTGTATGCATTTCTTCCATATCTATTGCCTGTCATTGTGTTCTTTTGCAGTGTCATTTATGCACATTGGATGAAAAGCTGCTGGCTTCGTGAAAGAGAATTTAATCCTGAGGTCCTTGGAAGACAACCCTGAGAAGTTCAGGTTAAAAAAAAGCACAGGCAGTAGACCAGGGCTGACTGAGTAACCTACAATGGCAAGGACACTGCAGTGCACTGCTATTGATGCCAAGATGGATGCTATCTTCTTAGGAGAAGGCATTATGTTTATTATCCTTGGAGCCACTGGCACCTCTCCAGAATGGTGCTGCAGGACTCCAAGTAATATGTTTGAGGACACATTGCTAGTGATGTGACACGGTCATTTGCACACTGTAATGTACAGCCACTTTGGCAGCAAGCTGATCTTGCAAAACTGAAATCTGAGCTTCCAACACAGCAACGCGACTTCTTTGCTGCAATGAGAACTGAGAGACGTGTCTCACAAGATACAGCCGTTTGTTCCCCTTTTTGATTCAGGGTCTGAACTGCAGACTATGAGTGAGAAATCAAATTGATTGCACAGTACCTGAATCATCACATTTTTATTGTTGTCCGTGCATTGTCAGGTTAAGTTATACAGGGGACAGTGAGGTCTGCAGATGCTGGAGATGAGAGTGTGTTGCTGGAAGAGGTCAGGCAGCATCTGAGCAGCAGGAGAATCGACGTTTCGGGCCGGAGCCCTTCATCAAGTTAAGTTACACAGCTTGGATATTTGAAACAGGAGAGGGTAAGGTGATGAATGGATGGAAAGCGGAGAGGTATGCTTACAACACCTCACCAGAATAAGGCAAAATGGGCTGGGAAAAGATGGATAGTTTTGACGTCACTTATGATGGCTTCAATCCCCTAATGGAAACAACCTCAGCAATGGCCATTCCTTTAATGATCACCATCACCTCCTCCATGAAGTTTGAGGTGTACAGCTGTATCTGACCTCTCTGATTAGCTCTCACTGTGTCTGGTTGTGAGCCATTTTACCCTACAAAGGAGTGCCAAGTGTGTCAGTACAAGTGTAGCACAGTGTGATTGAGCCATATGGTTGTCGTGTGGTTGACCAGTTGGCAGTATGGGCAAACTTTGTTCTTTCTTCCAACTTGTTAAGATTCTGTACCTAAGTACTTGTACCTAAGATGTGACCTTGTGTGGTGACATTATACATTTTTCATTGTACTCCTGTACTTTTGTACTTGAGTACATGTGACAACAAAATCAAAATAAAATCACACTCTGGGATGTGGATGTGAGCCTTGCCGCAGTGTTGAGTGTAACTGTGAGATATATGAAGGTTAGACATGAGCTCTGATTGATAGGTCTTGTTGGTTCATGAGGGATGAGGCTATAGTGACTTGTGCAATGGAGAAAGTTAGTGGTATAGTTGAGAAGATATGGCATTTGAAAAGGCATTTGATCATTTCAGCGGCTCACTCAATTACTTGCGGCAGTGTACCCAGGTCCTTAGGATGAAATCACAGTCATTGATCATGATAGTCATCTGCTCACACTGGTCATTGCAATGCCTGTCTGGAACACCTTCAAATGACCTGTCTCTGGAGGACCTCTCCTCTCCCTGCTCACCTTCTTTACCAAGACCTCCTGTAATGATCAAGAGAAGCCTGGACCCACACTGCTGGCTAGTCCATTCTTCTATCTTTCCTTGATTAGGTCTCACTCTCACAGGATTGTCAGTAACTGCTCTAGACACAACGCACCTCCTCTTTAAGAGATAGAGGCTAGCTTTCAATATAGTAGGCTGGCTTTAATTGATGCCAGCCACTTAGAATACTTGGTCCATGTTCAGCAGCATGCTTAGCACTGAAAGCATTTGGAACAGCAGGTATCATGAGGTTGCAGTCAATCGGTGTAGGTCAATCACATCTTGCCATCCCAAGCCTGGTTTCTGGAATTTTATTGAATTTAGCACCCTCCCCAGTCATTTCCATGGTCAGTGCAGTCATTGAATTGAGTAAAGTTTTCAGCCAAGTTTCTGATTGCTCAGGGTCCACTACAAACACAATCCCCGTTCCTGCCCAGCAACAGGTCTTTGAGAAACTGATGAGGGTAATGAATCATTTTTGAACCAACAGTGTTAACTTACTGCAGGGATAGATCAGTCAGCTTGGCTCAGAGCTGCTGGCTCTCATTCCTCTGAATTTCAATGGAGTCATAGAGTAATAGAGATGTACAGCACGGAAACAGACCCTTTGGTCCAAGTTGTCCATGCCAACCAGAAATCCTAAATTAACCTAGTACCCTTTGCCAGCCTTTGGCCTATATCCCTAAACCCTTCCTATTCATTTACCCGTCCAGATGTCTTTTAAATATTGTAACTGTATCAGCCTCCACCATATCATTTGGCAGTTTACTCTATACAAACATTACCCTCGGTGTGCTAAAGTTGCCGCTTTTAAATCATTCCCTGTCACCTTAAACCTATGACCTCTAGTCCTGGACTCCCCCACCCCTGGGAAAAGATCTTGACTATTTACCCTATCCATGCCCCTCATGATTTTATCAACTTCTACAAGGTCAGCCCTCAGCCTTCGATGCTCCAGGGAAAACAGCCCCAGCCTATTCATCCTCTCCCTTTGGCTCAAACCCTGCAACATCAGCAACATCCTTGCAAATCTTTTCTGCATCCTTTCAAGTTTAACAACATCTTTCTTATATTGAATCACAATCTAAATGTGCAGGCACAGCAACTGATTTGGAAAGGAAACAGATATTGTTGTTTATTGCAAGGGGAATGGAGTATAAAAGTAGCAAAGTATTTTGACAATTGTTTAGGGTATTAGTGAGACCACATTGTGGTATAATTGACCCAATGTTTCAGTCTTTCAGTTGTCTATGTTTTTCAAGGGAGTTTATTTATCCCATCCCCTCAAGATACAATCAGCTTCCCATTGCGTTCAACACTGTACAATCTCTGTCATCAAAATTATTATTAGCATTTGAACAATTACTGAACACAAGAATTACTCCTGGGATTTCCCAAGATTTAAAATATTTGGTTAAATTGAGGATTTTGCAGTTTCCAAAGCCGTCACTTTATTTCTGCTAGACATTTTTTTTCTGTTGCAATCCGGAAGTAAAAGCATTTTATGGAACTGCCTAACTCGAAATGAAAGTTCTGAAGAAGTGTCACTGGACTAGTAATGTTAACTCTGCTTTCCTCTCTGCAGATGCTGCCAGACACGTTAAGTTTCTCCAGCAATTTTTGCTTTTGTTAGAGATTTCTAGCATCTGCAATTCTTTGTTTTATTCCATTTTCCAACCTGCTGCTCATTGGACTGGAACCAAAACTGATGTATAATTTCCAGGGATGGACTGGATGAAAACTGGAGAAAGCAGGAATCCTGAGAGCTGTTGACACAAGTGGTGAACTTACTGATGTTTGCTCTACTCCATGAACAGATAATCTTGTATTACAGAGAGAATATGGCGTGGGCAGACCTATTGTGAATGCACCGTTTTACCTTTCTCTGGAGAGATGGATGGAGAACAAACAAAAGCCATTTGACAAATTGTCACAATATGGTGAGGCCACACTGAAGTATTGTGTGCAGTTCTAATCACCACATTACAAGAAGGATGTAATTGTTTTGGAGAGAAGATTTATTGGAATGTTGCCAAGGCTACGAGGAGAGATTGGAGAGGTTGGGGTTGCTGTTCTTAGAACAGAGAAAGCTAAGGGGTTGACATGATGGAGGTATATGAAATTGTGAGGTGTACAGACAGAATAGATAGGAGGAACCTATTTCCCTTGGCATGGAGTTCAAAAACCAGGGGCTATAGATTCAAGTAAAGTGGCAGAAAGATCAGAGGGGCGCATGAGGGAAAAACTATTTTACACGGAGGGTGGTAGGTGTCTGGAATTCGCTGCCTGAGTTTGGTAGTGGAGGCACACAGCCTAAATTCTTTTAAAAAGTACTTGGGTCTGCACCGGAGGTGCTGTAAGCTGCAGTGATCTGGGCCGTGTGCAGGAAGATGGGAAAAAGGGCATCTGGGTGTCTTTGGTTTGGCATGGACAAGATGGGCCAAATGATGCTGCATGGTTCTATCAAAGGTCATTAAACGTACTAATATCTCATGGCATAATTTGATAATGCATCAGTGTGGAGAGAGGATTTGGTAGCAAACAGGAAAAAGACAGCAGGGTTAAATCAAACACTTTTAGGTTGGTCAGTTCTTACTAGTGGAGTCCCTCAGGGATCAGTGCAGGGGCTTCAAGTGGTTACAATTTATATGAATGATATGCAAGAAGAGAATGAATGTAAGGTAGCAGATCTTTACTAAATAACTAGGTAAGAAAACAAGTCTGAAGATGTCATAGGCATCTTCAAAGGGCTAAAGGAAGCGAATAGGTAAAAAGTTGGCAGATGGACAATATTGTGGAAATGTGTGAAACTTGTCCACTTTGTCAGGAAGAAGAGAAAAGCAGTACCCTATTTAAATAGAGAGAGGTTGCAGAACTCTGGCACAGAGAGATCTGCATGTCCTGTTAAATGAATTGCAATATCACTGTGAAGGCACAGCAAATGATTTAGAAAGGAAACAGAATATTGTTCTTTATTGCAAGGGGAATGGAATCTAAAAGTACCAAAGTATTTTGACAACTGTATAGGGCATTAGTGAGACCATATTGTGGTATAATGTGCATGTGATCTCCTCACATAAGAAATTATGTAATTGCATTAATAAAGAAATGTCGAAAACAAGAGCAAGAGTAGGCCATTTGGCCCTTTGAGCCTGCTATACCATTCAATATCATCAGATCTGATCCTCCAACTTAGTACTTGATCTCACTTTGTCCCCCATAGTTTGCGATCACTTTAGTCCTAAGAACTATCTCTTCATATGTTAATCCTGCTAGCTCAGGAATCAGTTAGTTAATCTAATGTTGCACTTAACCGTCACAGCCAGAAGACCCTTCCTCAGATATTGGAGACCAAAACTGCATACGATTAGAAGCATTTCAGAGAATGTTCACTGTGTTGTAAAAGTCAATGGTTCTCATTAAGTGCGACCCAATTTGATAACATCACATGGTCTTCAGGTGGTCTTGTATAAGGCCTCAATGGAGACTGGTATGTCACTGCTGGTTCTGGCTGTAATTTTGCCTGACTCGTTAATGTTAATTATATCTGTCTATATCATGTGGTAAAGTATACATTGTCAAATAAGACAAGTGATTTCCCTACTGTTAATCCACTAACACAGATAGTTTGAATAGGCCCTTAGTTCTCCCACTCCTTCTCCCTTTTCCACCACACCCATGCCCCCTCCACATTCCTGATGAGGAGCTTCAGCCTGAAACATCAACTCTCCTGCTCCTTGGATGCTGCCTGACCTGCTGTGCCTTTCCAGCCCTGCACTTTCCGACTTAGAATGAAAAAGCAAGTATCTGGCAGAAAGCGACCCCAAACCCATGTATAGATTCCCTACAATATGGAAACAGGCCCTTCAACCCAAAACAACCTTTCAAACAGTAATCACCCAGACCCATTCCTTTACATTTACTTAATGCTATGGACAATTTAGCGTGGTCAATTCACCTGACCTTCACACCTTTGGATTGCGGGAGGAAACTGGATCGCCCAGAGGAAACCCACGCCGAAATGGGGAGAATGTGCAAACTCCACACAGATTGTCGTCTGAGGCAGGAATTAAACCCAAGACCCTGGTGTTGTGAGGCAGCAGTGCTAACCACTGAGCCATCATGCCGCCCCTGTCACCATGTCACCAATAACTGGTAACCAGAGCCTAAAATAACATGGTGAGCAGTGTGGTCGCTGTTGTGGAAGTATTTTAAGGTAACAAAGATGGAGCAATCTAGTTGACCCAGAAAGAAAGAGATTCTTGAAAACAAGTGCTTTTATGACTTTAAGAACATTACCACTTTAAGAAAATATAGACAGTCAACAGTGGAAATGTGAAAACTAACAGTCTCAGAAATTGTTGGAGTAACAGACGGTGAAAGCATTACTCCAGAAGAAAACCTTTACCTCAGAGATGGTAAGAAGTGGTGAAAAAATAGTATGGGCTAGGAAGAGTGTAAAAACTAGCCATATTGGGAAGAAACTGAGACCTTAGAGAATAAGGTTAGGTGCAACTTTCACAGTGAAGTTAGAGAACCTGATGGCAAGGGAGGGAAACTTTCAAATAACAATGTAAAGACCAGGCTGGGAAAGGAAGCATTTGCCTTTCAAATAAGCTTGCTTCCACTACAACTTCTACAAGGCAAGCCTGAATTAG
The DNA here is from genome assembly GCF_020745735.1 of Hemiscyllium ocellatum. Classification (NCBI taxonomy): domain Eukaryota; kingdom Metazoa; phylum Chordata; class Chondrichthyes; order Orectolobiformes; family Hemiscylliidae; genus Hemiscyllium; species Hemiscyllium ocellatum. The sequence continues at coordinate 47,955,877 of NC_083425.1, read as the reverse complement.
ACAGAGTAAAGGCCAGAAAAAAATTGCATGTTGACACTGCAGTGTTGAAAAACTCAATTTGTCAAAGTGAACTAAAAGGCAAATATAAAAGTTTGGAAGAAGAAATGTCTTAGCATTTTTAAAGACTGGGACACTCAGAATTTAAACTGTGATTTCAACAAGAAGATTTATTCAGGCCACAGCAAATACATTTTACTTTAAAAATTGAACAAAGCAATGTGCATTTCATTTTGGAGTGTATAAGGTGGGAAAAAAAACACTCATTTACCTGGGGAAGAGGAGAGGAGGTCTCTATTTTTTTATGCAGAAGATGGTAAGCTTTCAGAAGTCAGGTTGTTAAAAAGGTTAAGCTATAAAAGCTCTAGAGTGACAAAATGCTGCCTTTAATACAGTTTGAAGCTTGGAAGAGGAAACACAACACAGTTCTGTTAGTTAACTGAGATTAAAACTTTATTGGAAAAATTTCACACAGTTATAATACAAAGTTAAGAAGTTTGCAGACAAAGAAAATATTGCAACAACGCTACTATAAAAGAATTTAAATGCCTGAAAAAAGAACTTTAAGACAACAAAATTGTAATTAGTATTGATTTAATGCAAGATAAAAGTTGAAGACTGCAGATTAGAAACAGCATTGAAATGTTATATATTTAAAACAGCTTTAAAGGAATATGAATGAATAAAAGCATTAAAAACAAATAGAAAGAGAACTAATTTTTCCAAAAAATAATCACTGTAAGGCCTGGGCCAAATAGAAAACAGAATTTGCCATTGACAACAGACTTTTGAAGATAGAGGCCTTAGGAGACAGAATTCTTGTTAGAATTATTGATGAAGCCTTGTCAGATGTCTTACAGTCCAAGAACTCTTAACTTTGGAGACAGGTGGAAGATGCTTGAAGGACTCACAAATAGTTCCTGAGAGAAGAACAATCTTATCTCAGAAGAACAATAAGGACTATCCACTTTATAAAGGGTGGAAGCCATCAAGAGACGTGTGACAAGGCAACACAGAGAGTAAACCAAAGCACATATCCCAGGAGTCAGCGTCAGTGTTGTGGAATGATAAAGCCTCAGAAGTACAAGGAATTCCCAGCCATGACATAATGGCTGTTATATCATGTTACATCTGTAAATGTTACATCTGTAAAACTATAGGTCACTTCCAGAAAACGTGCAGAAATCAGCCATATTTTGAGCAGCTAAAACCCAAACACAAGATCTTGAGAGATCCACCACTTTTGGAACATATCCCCAATTTAAATGATGTACCTCTACTGAAAAATATACCATAGGCAGTACTAATAGAAATTAACCATTTCTTTTGAGTATCACAGAGCATATTTACATTAATAGATATTTTGTTAATTTTTAACTTGAAACAGGAACAAATTATTATCTTGTCAGATCACAATGACTGAAGAAATGGAATTCACAGTGTTAAAGATGAAACGACATTGTCCAGCTGGACCAATTCCCCAAGATTTAAAGGAATGCCACAAGGAATGCTGCCACACAAATAACCTGCAAGAGTTGAAAATATGTATGTGGCTTGTAATGAGCATTCTTCATGTCTGAGTCTGTATACATGTCTTTCCCTTACCTTTTCTTACAGTTGCCTTGTCCCTCACCAACAACAGGTTTGTAAACAAACCATTATCAACCAAATGGCAAGGGACAGCCAGTAAAAGATTCCATTGGCTATTTGAGACTGATGGTAGAACCCAAAAGAAGAATTGATTGGGAACTTTCAATGTTGGCATAAGAGAACTGTGCCTTCCTGCCAAAAGGATGGATGGGTCTTTAAGATCTTGCTGAGGGCACAAAGCACAAATAGGCAAGGTCAGGCAAAACAGAGATGGCATGAACATCCAAGTAAATGGAAAGTGAATGAGTGCTAAGAGAGCAAGAGACGCGCTTTGAGATGCACGTTGGTCGAATCCATGAGTTGAGTGGCTGTCCCTTCGCACAAAGTGATCTTGGTAGCAGCATTTCAATAGTGGGTGCTAGTGTGCTCCAAGTGAAGTGTACGTGAGCCAGAGATGTGCCATGAGGGTGCAGTGAGGCTGGTAGGAGTCCGTTGCTAACCTTTGTGGGCAAGATGGTGGTGGTGGTGCAGAGTGGTGGTTGGGGGGGGACGTGAGGGGGGTGGGGGGCTATTGGTGGTCAATACCCTATAGAGTGTGCCTTGAGATGTTAGTAACTGTAGTCCATGCTGAAGGTGCTCACTCTGACTTTGTCAACAACTGCTGCCACTAAGTTTCTAACCAGTGCTTGGGAGAAAGGGAAACTGCATGTCTCAATGATATGAATGTAGGGAATAAGAGCATGCTAATGTTTACACATGGATGTGAATAAGCCTCTCACTGTTCACCTGTGAGAGACTCACCTCTTTCAAAACTTTGTTGGAGAATTGGACTCGTTTACTCAATGTCGCGAATCTTATTGATCTCACCATATTTACCCAACTGATTTGCCAATATCCACGTTGTTCAGATGTTGCCCATCATCACTGGCTCCTCATAGTTGTAATTATGCTTAATCAGTTAATCTTAGTTATATTTACTGCTATCATGCAATAGACTACACCCTGTTATGATAAGTAGACGTACCTTTAGTCCCGATATTTAAAGGACATGGTGTGGCAGCGAACTATCCCAACCACAAATATTCATTGGGTATCAGTCAGAGATCAATATGACACACTGGAGTTATTTCTGGGATGAAGGAGTCATTTTATGAGGAAAGGCTGGAGACGTTGGGCTAGTTTAGAAGAATAAGAAGTGATCTTACTGAAATATATAAGATCCCTGAGGGAAAATGTGACAAAATGCCTGATGAAACGATGCTTCCCTTTGTCTGAGACTAGAACCAGGAAGCATAGTCTCTGATTTAAGAAAGAGATGAGGAGTCATTTCTTCTTCAGAAGGTCACGTATCTGTGGCATTCTCTGCCTCGGAGAGCAGAGTGGCAGGGTCATTGAAGACTTTTAAGGCAGTGTTAGACAGATTATTGATTGACAAGAACAGTAAGGGGGATAGATGGAAACATGGAATACAAGCTACAGTCAGACCAACCATGATCTTATCAAATGGCAGATCAGGCTCAAGGGGCCAAATGGCCCACCGTTGTGTTCTGCTCTTCAATTTGTACATTACTTATAAACGCAGGATTAGATTCTGCAATGCAACCATATCCCAGTTAATCTGTTCCTCAACTCCAATCTTGGACTTTCTCCACAGCATTTTATCTGATAGCAGCTTCATTCAAGCAGGGTGGAGGACTCAATTTTATTAGAATTCCAATTCCTGGAAACAGACCCTTCAGCCCAACAGACTCTCCAAAGAGTAACCCACACAGACCCATTCCCCTACCCTATATTTACTCCGATTAACACACCTAGCCTACACATCCCTGAACACTATGGGCAATTTAGCATAGCCAATTCACCTAACCTGCATATCTTTGGATTGTGTGTGGAAAATGGAGCACCCACGCAGACATGGGGAAAATGTGCAAATTCCACCTGAGGCTGGAATCGAACCCAAGTCCCTGGCACTGTGAGGCAGCAATGCTAACCACTAAGCCACCATGCCCCAACCCCCCGCACCCCCCCTCCATTTCCCATTCCTCCATGAATGCCTAAAACAAGGGCTGCATTTCATTTCTGAGCTGCATTGTAGTTTCTACCATGACCTTTTACCTCTTTCTGCTGGAATTTTTGGACTCATTTCATTTTCTCATTCTTCCTGATTTTTGTCGGGTGTTCCATGATACTGGTACACCATAGTGCCGAGAATAAGTAGTCATTTTTCTGTGTGACTTTACATTAGGACCATCAGAAAATTATTTAACTGTGGAACTTGTCAGTATTATTCACCTTTCCTCCCCCACCTCAATCCACCTCCCACCCCACCACACAGTCTCACTCGCACTCTCTGTTTCGCCTTTCTCTCGTCCTTAAACACTTCTCCCATTCTCACTCTTTGCTCTCACTCTCTCTCTCTCTTGCAGAATTCCCCTTTCTATCTTTCAACTTTCTCATTGCTCCCCCTTGACACACTTCACCTCTCATTCACCATCCTTTCAGTAGATGGCACCAGATCCCAGGCCTATGGTTCTGTGGTCAGCGAAAGAGCATTCATTTCTTTGAACACCTTAGTTTTGTATCTCAGCAGCCACTTGGGGGTTGAACGTGCTTTGTCAAGTTGGGCTGTTGCAGTAATGTAATCACCTCAGGCAATAGAGAGATTCAGGGTTTTCTATTTTTGTACAGGAGCTTTTGATATTTCAAACATATTTAAACAAACATCATTGCAAAGAATGACACAGCTTTCAGCTTATTTTACACCTTTTAATTTGTGACTGTATGCAATTGAAAAATGACTCTCAAGACATCAATGTTTTCAAGCTATTACAGTCAACAGTGTCCATGAAAATTTGTCAAAGGTCATATTGGCAACTGGTGGCAATTCTCATTGTCCAAATGTACCTTGTTTTACTTTGCAAGCCTTTCTCGTTCATCTCTAGACTGTCAGGTGGAACTGTGCAGGAGGACACGTTTTTGATTTTGTTTGATTCAAAGCCAAGTTAAAACCAAGTATTCATAAACTTGCAAATATAAGAAAGAAGCAAAAGGAACAACTTTGTTTCAAATTGCAAATGATGTTAGAGAAATATCTCTTAAGTATTATAATATGATAAGGCATCAGTCAATAGGGTTAAATCTTTTCATAGCAAGGTGAAGTTGATAGAGAAATGAGGAAACAAAGTGAGGGAAACAATGTTCATTTTTGATTGTGAATATGTTTTTGTGTTTCTTATGGGCCATCAAAGTCACTGGTAGCTCTTTCTCATTTCTGATTGCCCTTGAACTCAGTGTCCTACTTCAGGCAGCAGTTAAGAGTCAACACATTGCTGTGGGTCTGGCATCAGATGTAGGCCAGACCCGGTAAGGATGCTAGTTTCCTCTCCTAAAGGGCATTAGTGAGCCAGATCGGTTTTGGTAACAGCGAAAGATTGCTGTCATGACCATCAAATCTGAGCTGAGCTTTATGTTCCAGATTCATTTCAATTCAATGAGCTGACATTGTGAGATGCTGATCCACATCTCCAGGGTATTAGCCTGGAGCTTGGGATCATTAATCCAGTAACATTACCACAAAACCATTGTCTCTCCTGTCAAAATATCCACCACAAATGCTGTTATGCAAATGGAAGCTATACTTAATTAGTGTTCATTTGCTTAATTAGGAAACATTTCAGAATGAAATAATTCACTCCTGGTTAGAAGCATGTGTCAAGTTTCTTGAAGGTTGTTCTGTCTTTTGGCATTTGGGTTTATTGCCCACATCTAAGAGTTTGGGTTCGTGGCAGACTGGTCACAGAGAAGGTTAAAGTCAAATACTGTCTAAAAGCTTAGTCTTCTACAGAATTCTGCTTACTATATATTAATACTCAATACAACTATGCATGATAATGTGAGACATACTAGTTTTTTACTGTTCCGTTATGAAGAGGCTATTCTCTACAGGCTTTTCTTTTCACTCTCATGTAAATTTGCCCAAAACTGTACTATTTATGCCCTGTGAGATGCAATTCTGAGACATTATTGCAAGACTGTTTTAGAGCCCTAAAGCCCTTAACACTACATGGCTCTTTAACTAAGTATGATATTTATCAATTATAGTGCAGTACAGTACGCAGTGTACTGAGAAGTTGTTAACATTTTATAAAACATTATGTCCAGTCGCAGATTAAAAAACTAATCATTTCATGAAGCCAATGACTTACAGATAGTTAAAAGAACTCATTTCATTTTTTCAATGGCCTATTCATAGTTGCCTTGGCAGCTGGCTGGTTTACTGGGTCATCTCAGAGGGTGTTGAGAGTCAAGAACATCCCTTTCTTAATGTTCTCCCTTTCACTGAAATCACCCATAAGATGCAATCAGAAAAATGGCTGGAGCTATGGAGTGCATCTCAGAATATCAGTGAGCAAAGCAAGCAGCAAACAACCTGTGAAGATAATCAGTTGTGCTCCGTATTTATATTGCAGTAGCTACTGAGAGGCTATGAACAAACTGTAAATAGTTTAATTAAAATGGAGCTGTCTGATTGATTACCCAGCAGGACACCAATTCCCACTGAAATCCTGGCTCCCATAAAAACCAATTTAAATATTTAATATTATGTATTTTCTTAAAGGGGTCAATCTCAGAAACCCACTGGCTTTTAAGGTTGTACAGCTCCAGTTATAATTTAGAGGACTTTGGGCTGACTAAAATTGTACAATTGAAGAATCTGCATTTTCTTTTAATTTGGAGGATTCTTCTTAAGATGAAGTGCCCATCCATTAAATAAAAATACAACTACGCTCGTTCTTGGGCACTGTATGAAGCATCAGAATTATACAGGCAGCTCACTGCGTGAATCAAAGTATGAAATACACAACTGAAACAGCCACAGTGTGTTGCTCTTGCTGTTTCACAGTACATGAGAAGTCTATCCATTTCTATTCAATTTCCTTATGCCTCTTTCTCCCAGAATCGACTGTTTAAATCTCATTGAGTCTACTCCACTATCTAGTTCATTCACCTCAGTGTCAATTACTCAGATTTAATTGATCTTCCCTCATATCTTTGCAAATAAAAAAAATTACAAAGTAGGCCTTTCTGTTGAAAACCCTAATTGACCCATGATAAGGTCAACACTTTGTGGGAATAGATTCCCCATTCCCACTGCAACCTGGTCAACCTTTCTTCATAAAATATTACCTTCATCTCAGCATGATAGCTTTTTAATGCAAATACATCTTCCGTTTTCAAGTAACCAGGACAAAACCACACACAGTACTCTAAACACAGAGGTCCTGTACAACTGCAGTAAAAAATAGTTTTTACTTTTCTATCTCACTCACCTTGCAATGAGCACCTCATTCACTGGTCTTTCTAATCATGTGCTGTAGACACGTGCTAACCTTTTGTGCTTCATGAAGCAATGTCAGGACTCAGATACCTCTTTGTCACCGAGTTCTGCATTGTCTCTCTACTTCAATAGAATACTGCTTTACTATTTGTGTTGGAAAAGTGGCCAAGTTAATATTTTCCCTGTATTTGGAGTGGCGTGGTGGCTCAGTGGTTAGCACTACTGCCTCATAGCACCAGGGTCCCAGGTTTGATTCCAGCCTCAAGCGACTGTCTGTGTGGAGTTTGCACGTTCTCCCAGTGTCTGTGTGGGTTACCTCCCACACTCCAAAGATGTGCAGGTCAGGTGAATTGGCTATGCTAAATTGCCCATAGTGCTAGGTGCATTAGTCAGAGGGAAGTGGGTCTGGGTGAGTTACTCTTCGGAGGGTCGGTGTGGACTTGTTGGGCTGAAGAGCCTGTTTCCACACTATAGGGAATCTAATCATCATACTAAAAATTCTATCCACCTCCAACTCACCACCTTCTCTTGAGAACTTTCCCACCTCTTTAAATACCTTCGCCAAATTTATCTATGATTTATTTGATCCTCTCATTCAAATCATTAATATTAGATTAGATTAGACTTACAGTGTGGAAACAGGCCCTTCGGCCCAACAAGTCCACACCGACCCGCCGAAGCGCAACCCACCCATACCCCTACATTTACCCCTTACCTAACACTACGGGCAATTTAGCATGGCCAATTCACCTGACCCGCACATCTTTGGACTGTGGGAGGAAACCGGAGCACCCAGAGGAAACCCACGCAGACACGGGGAGAACGTGCAAACTCCACACAGTCAGTCGCCTGAGTCGGGAATTGAACCCGGGTCTACAGGCGCTGTGAGGCAGCAGTGCTAACCACTGTGCCACCGTGCCGCCCACAATATAGACTGTAAATAGTTGAGGCTCCAACACTGACCCCTGTGCACTTCATTAGTTTTTAGTTTACCACCCCCCAAAAAGAATCATTTATCCTGAGTCTCCACTTGCTGTCAGCTAACCAATCACTTCTCTACGCTAGTCCTTTAACCTCTACATCATCCTGTGTAATTATAATAGCGTGGCTTTTGTGGCAACATATACAAGCCTGTTGAAACCCAGGTACTCTACATTTCCAGCTTGCCCCTTATTCACCCAGTTATGACTGATCAAAAAGCTCTAATAAGTTTGTTAAACATGATTTCCCTTTCAGAAAGTCATATTGACTTTGCCTGATCACTTTTCACCACTACAAAACCCGGTCCAACATTCTGCCATTTTATGTCCTTTCCTTTGTAGATGTGTAATGTCATTGTCATAAATTGTGAGACTCTGCAAACAGTTTGATTTTAATCTCTGTTGGTGAGGAGAGCATGCACTGACAAGCACTTGCAGTTTTCTATCTCCAGGTTAGTTGAAACCAGCTCAAAGTTTTTTTTTGACTAATACCAAAAACAAAAGTTGTGATTGTGCTTGGTAAAGAAAACCAGAAAATAATGTTGGAATACGTCACCAGACACAATGGTTAGTAAAAACAAAACTCAGAGTATCCTTGAATGCATAAGAGGGGTCACATTTTTGGCTTAGAAAAATACATCCAAAATAATGAATTGAATAGCATGGTCACTGACTGAGCATTTTGCCACTAACTGGTCTCAGTATGTGGTGGGTTGACCAGAGCATCATACATGACCCTGTCCATCAAAATGAAAAGATTAGACATAACCAGGAGTTAAAAGCGACTGTTTGTTGCCAAAAAATATAATGCAAAGTCCACCAGGTTGCTCACAATATACCCTTTACTCTCTTTGTTCTGCCAAGTTTATTGATTTGTAAGGTCCATGCCATCATTACATCTGGCCTCCGTTTGCAAACTGCAAGCAATTGGGACCTCAGAGAATCTCTGGGATGCTGGGCAAATGCATGGTGCTTGGTTTCAGATTTGAGAGCAATTGTCCAACATTGGCATCACTGGCCTAACATCGTAGCAGAAGTCATCCAAACCATGTGTGGGGGGAGTCTGGGGAGAAGCTCATGCCTCAACTTCATCCAGGATAGCCCTGAGGCAGGAGCTGAATGTTACCATGAACTCTCATAGCCTAAGAGGGCTTTGAACTGTTAGAAATTGTAGATAAATCCATTGCTCTGGTAATATATTCTGCTCTCTACCCTTGTGTCAGCATAGTAATTGCATATTTTGAAATGATGGCCACATCTGTGTGTTTAATAATTTTCAGTTATAGGCCTGTGATGGAATATTATCTGCATAAAACATTGAACAAAAATCAAAGTAATTAAATATTTTAGTCAAACTGTCTTCAGATCTGAAGTAGTAATTGATCAAACTGCTTTCCAAGCATCAGCATAGCAGGATGATACATCCGCCATCACAGAGTTTAAAATATAGTTCGGTCACATGTTTTATATGATTATGAGCAAATTCTTTTTCACTTGTTTGAAGTTGCCCTTTCTAGAATTAAAATTAAATCAATGTCTCCTAGTGCACAGAACACAATCTCAATTTGGAAATGAACAAGACGAATGCATTAGAGACAAATAATTGAAATTGAAGCAAAAGAATAGATTAAAAAATTAGATTTTTTTGGTAGCCCAACAGCATTTGTGAGGTTCCTCAAGAAGCACTGCAGCTTTGGGACTGAAATTGGATTTGGGTGGGATGCAAGACCACCAATAGAGAATGGTCATCACTGTCTGATTTCTCTCACTATTGTAGTCAAGAGGAAAAGCATTCCAGAAGGAAAAAAAAATCCACAAATTTGCCATTCCTACAATCAGGATGCTTGAGGCTGTACGGACTATATTGCCATTCCACTCTCCATCAGAGGTCTTTTTATGATTTTTTTTAATTTCGAGAAACAATGATAAATGTGGGAAAAGAATTGGGGTGATTATTGTCAGGACATATTATGGGTGATCTGATAGAGATTGTTGTGAAGGGAGCACACATAGAAATGCACAGTTTCCAATTGTTGAGAAATTGAGCTTGAGGGGCCATGGATGGAGGTTTGAATGGACGAGAATTAAAACAGAGGGAGGGAGAGATTTTTTAAATTAATAGAACAATGTGAGGCTGTGGATTGTTTGTGATTTAAATAAAAGATTAGGTTGGTGGCTGAAGGGAAACATTACAGGAAGTGAACTAGATTGTAGAGAGCTGAACATAAGCTGATGGATTCAGAAATACTTTGGTAGCTTGTGGTTACTATTAAGTTCCTGGATCATTGGTATTAAGGTAGGGGACAAGAACATCATTCACCAATCACTCGCTTAGTACATGCAGACATGCCATGCCGCCACATGACCAGGTGGTGGGGCTATGACCTGTATAACCTTTGTCAATGATATAGACACAGGCAGCCAGGTCCCCTGTCTGCATCCCCAACATGCAGAGATGGTGTTAGCTTGAGGTTACATAGTCCTGCAAGCTAATGAGACAAAAGCTGGCTAATATTGGACCTTTGATGTCTTAGGTGGCAGCTTCTGGGTATTCCAGTGGCTCGTTGTGGCGATCTCTTCCAGTCCTGGTATGCAAGTCACGACCTGGCATGGGGTATTGAGCTCTTATTCTGGTGTGGATGGCTTATACTGCAGTGTGGTGTGGCGGTCTCCTGTTGTGATGGCCTGTCTTGGAAGGAGGGTCACGGCATGGTGTGGCGGTGTCCCAGTTTTGCGATGTTGTTTCGGCATGAAGGTCTCGTCGATGTGGAGGTCTTTTTCGATGGTGGCTTCCTGCTATTCCAGCATTCGTCATCTTTATTGACTCCCTGATCTGAAAATGATCTGAGATGAACTCTGTCGCAATTTTTATTTTTCACTCCTTCTCTATGACTTCTGTCATTAACACAGGTGACATGGTACGGCGACTTATAAAACTTTTTCACAATTTGTTTTGTCAAAATGCACAAGGTTAATAAATTGCTGTTCTATTCTATTTCCAATGGCTTGCAATGCCTCCACTGTTCAGTAATGGAGAAGGAAGCATAAAGCAGCAAGATGAATCCTGTAGTCACATTACAGAAACAGCCAGGCACTTTGATAGCAAATGTTAATCTATGAAACACTGCTCTTCCACAGATTGCCTGTAAGTATTCTGGAAATTTTCAGGAGATGTTTTTCTTCGGTGAATTTGTTTCACAAAAATTGTTCAAGGAACTGGGGTTGTAATTAGACTAGAGAAGCAGGGAAGCTTCTCCCTGAAGAGTAGACCGAGAGTAGATTAGGTAGATGTGTTTAAAACCAGAGAGGGAGAAATGGTTGCTGTTTGGGATGCATCAAGAATAAGAGGGCACAGTCATATGGTCATTGAAAAAGGAAGTAATGAAGATGTGAAGGATGTTAATTGACAGAGCCTAGTTTGGTGATCTGGCACTGTGTCTGAAAAATAAAATCTAAAAACAAATTACAAAACATCCCTCCAGCCACAAACCCCATGTCCTCACATCCTCCCCATGATCAGTCCATGTCCATGCCAGCTGCACCTCATCACTCTCTCTACCTCAATAATTATAGTGGTTCAGTGGTTAACTCTGGTATGCACTAGTGTTGGGGACCCAGGTTCAATTTCAAGCTTAATTGACTGTGTGTGTGTGCGTGTGTGTGTGTGTGTGTGTGTGTGTGTGTGTGTGTCTGTCTGTCTGTCTGTCTGTGTGTCTGTGTGTGTGTAGTTTGTGCATTCTTCCCATGTGTGCATGGATTTCCTCCAGGTGCTCCTGTTTCCTCCCACAGTCCAAAGATGTGCAAGTGGGATGGATTGGCCGTGCTAAGTTGCCTGTGGTGTCCAGGGATGTGCAGGTTAGGGGGATTAGCCATGGGGAATGCAGGGTTATGAGTATTGGGTTGGGGAGGTGGTTCTGGGTGAGATGCCATTTAGTGGATCAGTGCAGTCTTGATGGGCCGAATGGCCTCTTTCCACACTGTAGGGATTCTATGCCAACCTATGTCCCTCCTTCCATGGCCAACCCTTGAGCCCCATTCACCTTTCCTTTTACACCTGTCATGCCAAAGCACCGAATATTTACAATGGACAGTCTGAGAACCCACACAGACATAAATTAAGTTTGAAGTGTGTACTGCATCAAACAATGAATTCATAAAAATCTATTCACCACATTCACATTCACATTCAATCCAAAATATAAAGCCTCAGAGTAATTTCCATTTTATCCAAGTGTGTGATGCATTGTAACTTCCATATTAAAGAGTCAAAAGCCACTTGTAGCTGCCAATCAAACTGTGAAATGGAAGACACCCCACTGTGGCAATCTGTGGCTATGAAATCAGTTTAAGAACATTAATCCAGTAATAGAAAATATCAGGTGTATGTCAACAGACAATGTCAAACGAGCAATTTCTTTTAACACTTGAGGTATCTTTTTGAAGATTTAAAAGAGAGTACTTCTACACGCTTTGACAATTCTGACAGCTCACTTTGACAAGTTTCGGTGATGCTTTTGACAGCTTTTTTTGACAAGTCTTCTTGGTAAATGCGTCAAATTTGAGTAGAGGCAGCTGATGGTTTAAATGGTCAGCAGTCTCCACAAACCCCATATTGTAAAACTCAGAACAAAGTCCCCTCCCAATCGCACCCCTGGAAAAATAGGAAATGCTGTGTTTGGGGACAGTCTTAGTATTGCCAATCTGTTCTGTGATTCCTGTCACATACAGAGCCTTTATGGCACATGCTTCTATCCTGGCAGGAATGTTAGGGGATTAGGTGATTTGTCCACACAGTCCTCAACACGCAGGGAGGGACAGAGTGACTGCCCTACTGGGCATGCAGCATGCTGAGAAATAGAACAGTCTGTGGAGAGACCAAGCTCAGCACCACATTCTCTGCTCAACTCCTCTATTCTCCGACACAATGACACGAGGCTTTGAATGAGGTGCACCAATGTCCCAATGTGTATGGCACTCTGTCTACCCTGATTGCACCCCCCATCCCGTGTTTGATATCTATCTACTATGTCATCCTCCAGTGATTGAACAAATGCACCCTTCTAGCTCAGCCTGCTTGTTATTGTGATATCACTTTAAGACAGATTATGCTAATGAGCAAACAACCAGGATGTAGAACATGTGAGTAGCAGGCACTGCAGAGTGTTTCATGCAGCATGTAGTAGGAGGGAGTTGCAATTTGGTTTCCTGCAACGAAAGCTTTATATTGAATCTATCTGCTGAGCAATCCTGTAATATGTGCTCAAGTAATGTTTAGTTTACCAGTCTTGCCATTAAGATTGATAAGCTTGTATTAAGCACATATTGAACCACAGCATGTGCAGCTCTGTCAAGTTTGGTGATTCACTCTGTTGTAGCTCCAGCTCTGTGCTAGTCTTCAGTGTAGTGCCAGATGTGAGTGTTAGATCAAACAAAGGGCCTTCTTCCATCAATGACGCAGTGTTGATAAAACGTGGAGCTGGAAAGGCACACACAGGGAGGAGCAGGAAAATCAATGTTTTGGGTCAGGCCCCTTCATCAGAACTGGAGAGGGGGAAAGAAGATCAGAAATAAATAAATGGATGGGGATGGGGCTGGAGAAAAGATAGGTGGGATGGTGATAGGTGGATGGGGGAAAGGTAGGTGGGATGGTGATAGGTGGATGCAGGTATGGGGTTATTGTGACTGGTCAGTGGGAAGGTGAGAAGGAAGGTGGCCAGGTTAGGTCCGGTCAAGGAGATGAGGAGGAGAGGAAGGGCTGGACATGGGATGAGGTTAGGGGTGGGAGATTCTGAAGTTCAACAATTGTTCCTTTGACAATTCCCACTACCTACAAACCAGAGGAGTGGCTACAGGCACTTGCATGGATCTGAGCTATGCCTGCCTCTTCATAGCATGTGTGAAACAGTCCCTCTTCTGCAGCTACATTGGCACCAACCCCCAACTTTTCCTCCGCTGCATCAATGACTGTGTTGACACTGTCTTCTGCTCCCACAAGGAGCTCAAACAGTTCATTCATTTCAAGACACCTTCCACCTTGACCTCAAATTCAGCTGGAGCATCTTTGTCACTTACCTCCCCTTCCTGGACCTCTTGGTCTCCGTCGCTGGTAACTAACTTAGCACTGCCATCCAGTTCAAATCCACCAACTCCCACAGCCACCTCAACTACACCTCTTCTCACCCACCCTCCTGCAAAAAAGCAATCCCATACTGCCAATTCCTCTGACTCCGCAGCATCTGCTGAAGGACATCCTACTTTCATGATTTCCCCTCTCCCATGATTAATAAGGCCCTCAACTGCATCTCCTCCATTTCCCGCTCCTTTGCCCTCAAACATCCTCATCCAACCAAAAGAAGGATAGAATACCCCGGTCCTCACATTTCACCCCACCAATCTCCAAAACCAACACATATTCCTCTGCCATTTTCACGACCAAAATGATACAGCTTCAAAATCTCCCCACCCCTAACCTCATTCCATTTCCAGCCCTCCCTCTCCTCCCTGTCTCCTCATTCTAACCTAACCTGGTCCCCCCTTTCTTTCCCGCCTATCTGCTCTACTCTTCCCACTGACCAATCACAATAACCCCCACCTGCATCCACCTATCTTTCCCCTAGCCCCATCCCCATCCCTCTATTTATTTCTGAGCTCCCTTCCCCCTCCCTGTTCCTGATGAAGGGTCCTGACCCTTTAGTGTCGACTTTCCTGCTCCTCTGATGCTGCCTGACCTGCTGAGCTTTTCCAGCTCCACATTTTGTCAAATCAGACATCTGTAGTCCACACCATCTCCCAGTCTGCTGATGCTCTTTCCTTTCCTGGACAGGAAGCCGTTCTTGGGTGCCTGGAGGCAGTAACTGAGAGTGGATATGTTAGTGTGAGGGAGGTGGGGGACAGGAGGGGAAATAAGATATTTATAGTCACACTACCACCACTTTTCTGATTGTGCTGGAATACAGGATGTGGATAAAGTGGAAGTTGAGAAAGGGTAGAAGTTAGGAATAAGCCAGCACCTTCAATGTTTCCCATGTTGTTGGATGCCACAAGCCCAGTTGCAGTGTCTCAGCATATGGAGGAGCATCCCTTCCGCTCAGTAGGAGCTAGCCCTCCTTAGCTCCCTCCAGTTCTGCTTTGACCCTGCTTTGACCCTGCAAGGTGTGCCACCTTGTCCTGTGAGAGACGGAGAGTGCAGAAAGCAGTGGTTTTGCAGTCTGGATGATATACTTGCTGGATTTACATGACACAATGAGAACAGGGTGAGTCGGTGTGACAATAACATGGAGTTTCTGGATATTAGCTGCATGTCTCACTTCCAAGGGGATGCAGCTGGTTGAGTGATAGGGGTGAGGTTCATTGAGTAGTGTGAGAGCCCAGGCTGGTGATGGAGTAGGAGACATCATGTAAAGATGTCTTCACAATTGTTGACCATCTGTGTAAAGTCACTCAACCTCTTGTGGTACCGTTGCTGGCTCCTGTAGTCCAGACCACAGGAGTTGAAATACCTGACCATCTCCTCTTCCTCCCATATTACAGTGGTCCAGCAGAGTCTCCTAGTCAGTGGCAGGTCCAATGACACCTTTCCTTGCTCCCCATCAACTTCATTCTGAACCTCACAACTGGTGTTCATTCCTTCGAATATTTCCATTGCTTCCATCATTTCTTTTTCACCTTCTCTTTAAGAGGTAGGTTAGCCTTCCAACAAAAGCATTTTGCAAATGGCTGGCACATAATGTTGACAGGGCAAAGCTCATTGGCAATGTGGCAGAGACCAGAACAGGATGCCTACAAACAGAGGTCACTTTCATGCGAATGACGTGGGGAGACTGATGGCCAACCGGTTATGTTATTCTACATGGATCAGCTTGCACATGAGTGGATGCATACCTTATGTTTGATTTTAAGGGTTCAGTCAAGTGGAAGGAGTTGATGCTGATAGATCTTTCAAGTTTCTCAAGCTTTTTCTAATTGTTTTGGAAGGAAGACTCTATTGTCTCTTGCTGGTGATCAAAACTTGGAGTAATTTAGCCCTGGTGAATATCTGACCTGAGATCATAGATGATAGAATCCCTATAGTGTGGAAATAGGCCAACCAGCCAACAAGTCCACACCAACCCTCCAAAGAGTAACCAACCCACACCCCTAACCTATATTTACCCTTGACCAGTGCACCTAAACTACACATCATTGAACACCATGGGCAATTTAGCACAGCCAATTCACCTAACCTGCACGTCTTTGGACTGTGGGACGAAACTGGAGCACCCGGTGGAAACCCACTGACATGGGGGAGAATGTGCAAACCCCACATAGACAGTTGCCTGAGGCTGGAATTGAACCTAGGTCCCTAGCACCATGAGGCACTGTAACCACTGCGCCACCTTCTTTTTGGATTCTTTAATGATTGGAACATTACCCAGGGTAACAGATGATTTATAGGTTTAAAATGGAAGGATCCTTGAAATGGAACACGGAATTGCCCTTTTCATCTTTTTTGCAAAGCTTTTGATATCTTTATAAAAGATATCAGATGGACAGGCAAACTCAAGTAGCATTGAAGTTCCTCCATTTTGGACCTCATCAAAGTTTTGCATTGTCAATCAATTTTTGTGATGATTGAGCATTTAATTTCACAATAACTAAAACTTTTTTCTTTCTTCTTCCTAGCTAGGTTTTTGAAGCATTTCCTCCTGTCTCCCCATCCACCTCTGATTGTCCTGGTGGTTGTTTCTTTGTGAGAAAAGGGCTTATTTCAGCAGTAATTAACTTGCTGATGTTCTGAAGCATCTCAGGAGCTGTACAATGGTGTGGCAGCTAATCAATTTTCAATCTTAACTAGAGAGTTAATTAATGTCACACTGTAGGTTAAAGCGACGGCTTGGTGTAATGTCACAGAACTATTTCACTTTGAAACGAAGGTGACTGATTCTAATTGGCAAATAACCCATTCCTGCACGTTTTGGCAAGCCTTTGAAATAGAAGTACTTATTCCCAATTTTTTTTTTGCACAAATTCTACAGTGAAACGTTTTTGGAATGTTTGTAAAGTGATGGTGAGAAGTGTCTAAAAGAATGATGGGAATTGTGTTGGATCCCCCTGTCACTCCCTTGTTCTTAAGGATGCAGATTTAGGATTGATTTAGAAATTGAGGTCTTCATTTAAGTCTACACAAGGTCACCTTGTATTAATCAAAGGGGCAGTGATTTTATAGTCTTCGATGAAGACTAATTGACTCAATAAGATTATTGGTTGGGTTAGATCAGCTGTGAACCACCCTCCAAGCCTGCACAGGTTTACCAACTGTTCCAGAGAAACGGCCTTCAAAACTAATGATGAATCCTGATTCAGATTATAAGTGAGTATGTACAGTGACATGTGGGCATTAGAAAAGATTCACTAATATTAACAGATTTTTTGGCCAGTCACTCTTCGGAGCTTGGCTGTCTTTGTGTTTGAAAGGTGAGAGAGTCGAATCTGACTGAACATGACCAAAGTGACAATGTCTGTTGTCCCAAAATTCATTTCCAAGAGGAAACAAATAGCGAGACTGCAACATTTTGTTTTACGTTAAATTTTAAACTAGATGTAAGATGTGGGAAAACACAGCAACAACTATAATCAGGCTGCAAAATTACCAGTTGGCACCTCTGATGACCATGAAATAAACTACACAGATGCACAGGAGAAAGTGAGGACTTCAGATGCTGGAAATCAGAGTTGAGAGTGTAGTGCTAGAAAAGCACAGCAGGACAGGCAGCATCCGAGGAGCAGGAGAATTGACATTCCGGGCATAAGCCCTGCATCAGAAATTCCTGAATGGCTTATGCCCGAAACATCGATTTTCCTGCTCCTCGGATGCTGTGCTTTTCCAGCACCACACTCTCGACGCTATATGGATGCAGTGTGCTGTTGTTTCAATCAACCTTCTTTTAAAAAAAACAGGAATTCACCTACCAAAGAAATTCAGACACTGACCATAAGTATTACTGTGTTTTTGTGAATCTTACAGTTAGTTTAAAATCTAGTGTTACGTTGATGTGACATGGTGTGGGTAACTTTACATGCGAGGATGGATTGTTGAGGGTTCTTCTACGTGGGAAACATACACTCTGTCACTACATCACCATTGGAGGAACAAAGATAAACATGAATGATACGAGAGTTGGAGGTGAGGAATTCTACTTGTTGAAGGAATGAATTATTATCACTGATAAGACGATCTTGCTGCCAAATCCCCTTGCTTTCTTCAGGGTTAATCCAAATTTCAAACAATCACAACAATTTATGCTACAGGAGAAACTTACTGGAGATTTGTCAACTTATTTGGAAATCGGCTCTCATTGGTTTACTGTTGCCATGAAGAAAGCAACGTGAAACTATAGGCTCCCTATGCTCCTAGGTAATTAAAAAAAGGCCCAAAACTTGAACACATTCGTTCTTTTTATATTTATGGGGAGTCTTTTGTCGATTCAAACTACTGTACTCTCGACAACATTAATCATCCTTGTACAAAACAATTTTAAAATAATTCATTCTCAGGATGAGGGTGTTGTTGGCTAGGCCAGCATTTATTGCACATCCCAGAGAGCAGTTAAGGGTCAACCGTATTGGTGTGAGCCTGGAGTTACATGTAATCCAGTCTAGGTAAGGACAGCAGTTTCCTTCCCTCGTGAACCAGATGGGTTTTTCCAACAAATGGAAACAAATTTGAATTTATTGAATTTAAATTCCACCATTTGCTGTTGAGGGATTCAAACCTGGGTCCCCAGAACAATGGGCAGCATGATGGCACAGTGGTTAGCACTACTGCCTCACAGCACCAGTGACCCGGGTTCAATTCCTGCCTCAGGCAACTGTCTGTGTGGAGTTTGCACATTCTCCCCGTGTCTGCGTGGGTTTCCTCTGGGTGCTTCGGTTTCCTGCCAAAAATGTGCAGGTTAGGTGAATTGGCCATGCTCAATTGCCCGTAGTGTTAGATAAAGGGGTAAATGTAGGGGAATGGGTCTAGATGGGTTGCTCTTTGGAGGGTCGGTGTGGACTTGTTGGGCTGAAGGGCCTGTTTCCACACTGTAAGTAATCTAAGTACCTGGGTCTCTGGATTTAAAGTCTGGTAATTGCAACTCACAATTGGACTCAGCCTCCTTAGTGAATGCTAAGGTTCTTATACCCCCGACTCTAAGTACTGTCACAGGTTTTTTTCTAACTCAAATCCCTCAGGGCATAAAACCTCCTCAGCTTTTCTATGTTTAACTCCCATCATATAATGCCTGGTTTTACAGGTTTTGATGTAATTTTGCCTCCAACAGAGTGCTGTAGCAATGCATGTGCCATCTCCTCTAACATAGAACACATTAGGTATTGAAGAGTCCAGCAGACATTTATTACCAAAAACTCTAAGATGCAGAACCGTATAGTCCTCAGGTCCATGCATGTCTGAGCTAATATTAAACTTCTTTGTTAGAACAGAGGAGTACACTTCCAGCAGATTGTGTCATGCTACAGATGATCTGAGGGAGGATGGAGTATGAGATCTTTGTATTCTCAGATTGTGTGCTATGAAATCATGAGCATATCTCTCCACAGCATGCTAACATACTGGTTGTGAACAAGACACAACAGATCTGATCTCAGATGTATAGGTGCTGCAGAGAACTCCTAGCAGTAACTCACCTTGCTATTATAATTGTGAAGAAGTCTGAAAGGAACTTAGCTGTTTGTATATTGTATGAAGTATTAATTCACAATGAGTGACAATATTTCATATCATGTCATAAAATACTCCAAAACGCAGCACAGCTGTGAATTTAATCTAAAGTAATAATTGAGATGAATAGCTCATTAATCTATCCCTAGTTATGTTGGTGCAAGGAGAGATCGCTCCCTGCTCCTCGAACACTGCTTTCCCATGTCTATCAGAAAAGTACAAAACATGGAAAAGAAACGTGGAATTGTTTCTGAAGAATTAGACACAGATTTCGCCAATACTGTAAGGAAAACAAAGAGGATTTTGTCAGAGATGACCAGATGGGAACATGATGTTAAAAAAAAGACAGCCCAAGTTGAAAAGATTTTAATAGCTTTGTACTGTAGTCGCTGGGAATATGAAATACAAATAGAAAAAGCCTAAAGTCAAACAGCATCTGCAGAGAGGGACACTGAAACCTGTCTGGCCTGTTGAGCAATTCAAGCTTATTCTGTGAATTTTAATGCGCAAAATTTAAATGTTGCTCAAAAAGAAGTAAATCTGTATTTCTCAGATTAGCTCCTTTCCAGTTTTCATTATCTCCATTGTGCTTTCCACCTGTAAGATGACTTTGTTTAACAGATCTAACCCCATTCCTAAAGATCTCTGTGGTTGCTTGTTGAAAGGACTAAATGGTCTACCACCCACCCCACCCCGTTATGATTCCAGATTCAAAATAAACTAGTCAACATTTAATATACAGAAAAGATTCACTTCTATTGTTCCAAGACACAATGTAAACTTGATTTTAAAAATACACAGAAGCTAATAATGATATTTGACGTGCTTATATTTCAGAAGATGGATGATCCGGCTTTGTCAGAATAGCTTTGCACTGCATCAGGAACAAGCAAAGTGATTTCATTCACTCGTGTACTGTGATTGCAGCGGGCTCATTTTGCTTTTAGAAAATTGTTATTTCAGATCTCTGTTTCTTTGATTATAACAAGATATGACCGATTGGGCAAAACTAACCTGCTTCACAATGGTCTATCAAAAGGTAATCTCATGGCAGCAACAAAGTCCAAGAAGTGAAATCCCATCATGGTCAATAATGAAAATGAATTCAATGAACCTTGCTACCTCAGATCAGAAAATGACAGTGTACATTATTGGCCTGTTGTAAAAAACTCACTTCAAGGAAGGGAACGTGTACATGTACCTGGTCTGACTCCAGTCCCCCTACTGTGTGGTTGAAACATAATGCTTAACAATATAGTCTGGCTGGTCACAACTACCCCATAAGAACAAATGATAACACATATCATACAGGGTGGAAACAGGCCATTTGGCCAAACAAGTCCACAGTGACCCTCCGAAGATTAACCCACCCAGACCCATTCCTCTATCCTATTATTCTACATTTACCCCTGACTAACACACCTAACCTACACATTCCTGAACATTATGGACAATTTAGCATGACTAATTCACCTAACCTGCACATCTTTGGTCTATGGGAGGAAACTGGTGCACCCAGAGGCTACCCATGGAGACATGGGGAGAATGTGCAAACTCCACACAGACAGTCGCCAAAGGGTGGAATCGAACCCGGATGCCTAGCACTGTGAGGCAGCAGTACTAACCACTGTCCCTCCTTGGAGGAAGTGAGAAGGAGAAATAATAGGGCAAGCTGGCCAGAAAGAGAAATGATCTCTCTTCTCATCTTCCTCACCTGTGGAGGCCTCTGGATGAATGTCTCAACCACCAGTAATTAAGACCCTCAAGAGATGGGCAAGAAAAGGAGGTGATTCCTTGATTTAAGGGCCTCAACTCTCTATCTCCCGAATCATGTGTCTTCCCAGTGGGTGAAATAGGTAGTTAGTTTCTGACTGGGCAACCAAGATTTCCTGCCTTTGCTGAGCTTGGTGGGTGGGGAGTTTCAATTGCCTTTATTTCTGATGAAGGGCTTTTGCCCGAAACATCGATTTTCCTGCTCCTTGGATGCTGCCTGACCTGCTGTGCTTTTCCAGCACTACTTTGATCTAAACTCTGGTTTCCAGTATCTGCAGTCCTCACTTTTGCCTGGGAGTTTCAATTGCTTCTATTTGGGAAGAATCAGAAGTATGGTTGGGCCTCAAAGTATGTTCCCTAGGAAAACCACCTCTACCCTTGTCTCCCATGCCCCTCAATATCCCACAAGCACCCGTCCACAAGCAGAGGGGAAATAGCTCTTTATGTTTGGAGGATTAGAGTCAGACTACTGAACTTTGGGACCCGGAAGCTGAAAACCAGTCAGAGAATAGAAGTTCCTGGTCTCCTGGATCGCCAGAATCAACACCTCTGATTCATTGAGAAACTCACCCACAATCAGCTGTCCTCTCTTTCCTGAGCTGATTAGCAGGCAGTTGGAAGAGCTTTCTCAGTGGTAGGTAGTAGAACATTAGTTGTCACCTAACACGCTCACCCCTACACTTAACAAAAATGGGAAAATTCCACCGGGGCTTCCCAACCGTGTGTGTACAATGGCCCAATTCTTCCCAACCAGCGACAATGCTGATGATATTCATTCTTAGTCATGACTTCTGATCCTGTCTGTAGCAAGGGGTGGGCCCATTCAGACTCTCTAGGACTAATTGTAAGAGAAGCTGAAGGAAGAGAGGACACATTACCTTCTCACAACATTAGTTCATATATTCTGCAAGTTCAGGGGTCTTTCAGTGAGATAGTGGGTGTGATGATGAGTGAGCAGGTCATTCGGTTGGGAGTTGTAGTATTGAGGATGGGAAGGGAGCAATTACTTCTGTTGAGGTCAAGGGCTGGGATTAGTTGCGTTGCTTCGAGGGCAGCAGTCAGTTAAGTGAGAGTTGTCAGGTCTGTTGGGACAGGCCAGGGAGAGGTCAGTGATGCTGAGCTCACTGAACTTCCAGGAAAATTGCAATGCAGGTGTGCACGGTTGGGTCCTGTCATACAACAGCGGGGAGAAAAACCCCAAAAGAACTGGAAATCAGAACCAAAAACAGAAATTGCTAGGGAAACACAGCAGGTTTGGCACTATCTGTGGAGAGAGAAAGCAGAGGTATTGTTTCAGGTCCAGTGACCCCCTTCATCAAAGTCCTTCTTCAGTTGTGGAGAAGAGTCACTGCACCTGAAACATTAACTCTGTTTCTCTCTCCACAACTGGTGCCAAACCTATTGAGCTTTTCCAGCAATTTCAACATTAAGTCCTGATTTCACTGGACTTTGGAAGATTTGGCCCATTGTGTTGACAATAGTTAGATTCAAGACATTATAATAGTCTACCTATTACCTTCATTTGGAGCCATTCCTACAGCACAAAGGTTTCCAAAACCTTTAGCATTACCTATGATCCTCTCCGAGCATTCAGAGATCCTGTCCTTGTGATCAGGATAGAAGGAATAGGGTGTTGCTCATCCTACATTCCCTTCAGTAAGGAAGGAAAGGTGCATTATTTACTGAATGAGTGTTCAAGCTTTGGAATACTGCCCTGACTTGGAACTACCACTGTCTGCCTTGAGTATCAGCTGAAGAGGAGCAGATGGTAATCGATATAAAGAATAGTAAGGAGACAGATCAGAAAATACAAAAAATAATTAGTTCAATACAGGGTGAGACATTTTCACAGAGATTGAAAGACACCTCAAATAACAGATGAGCAGGAGAAATTGATCCCTGGGAGATTGCAAGGAACAGACATGTGAAATTAAAAATTGAGTGAACTGACAGGGGTCAAGGTCAGCAGCTCATTTCGAACCGTTGAGCAGAGCTCTAGAGAAAGGCTGGACAGTGATTAGCAAAGGGACATGAGAGTTACAGGAACTAGGAGGAAAGTAGAAGCTGAGGTATTCCAGACTTAAAACCAGTCAGGCGGCTGATCATTGATGGCACTTCTCTTTGCATTATGCTCGCACAGCCAGCTGGCTTTCAGACACCATTTCATTTAACAAGGGAGAAAGTGACCAACAACATCTATCACTTGGGCTACAGGAATGGTGCAAATCCCTGTGCTCTTTTCCATTAATCCCTTCATTTTTCTGCTGCTCATCCCTGGCTTCAAAGTTGGCTAAAAATTCAAAGTTCATTTGTTACCTCTCAACTGTTCAATCCTTTCCTGCTCTCTTTTATTTTTAACTTATACTACACACCTCACTGCAAAATTGAAAAAAAAATCCAATGTTTTGTTCCGAGGTGGGTGATGGAGTAATGAGAGATTCAATCAGGACAAATGCGGTGATATTTGCCGGGTTTGAGTGAATGGCATGTTTTCAAATGCCATGCAAATAAGCATCATAATTATGTGAAGTGATTGAAAGGCAGGCAATCAAATATCACATGATCAGATTCCCCAGGAAAACGTCAAATCTGAATTGAAATTTCAGTGGTTGTTTAGTTAAGCTGAATCCAGCTTTAAATCAGCTCGATGATCGGTCTGACCCTTCACTGGGTTTCAAACACCATATCTGTCCAAATTGTGTCTTTTATTGAACCTCAAAGTCTTTTATTTTCAATACAAAGGAAACAGTTTGCTAAAATAAGATTTCTGGCAATAACATTTGTTGCCATGAGATATCTCGCTGCATAAGTCCACAATGGAGAGGGCTGAGTAAAAGTGATAACAGGCGTATGATCGCATTTGTTTCTCATACACGTCACTTGCAACCTCTGTATATGAGCCCTTGTCCTGGCTCACTGTTTCATTGAGTCATTCAATCAGCTACAGTTATAATAGCCATCTGCAACCCTCAGGCAACTGACTCATTAAGGCCAGATTACATTTAAAAAAAATTGTACTCAATGAAAATTGTCACTAACTTTGTCTTTGGAACAACTTTCACTTTTGGAAGAGCATCAAATCAGATAAAGCATGTCAGCTTTACTCTAGCTTTAATACAACAAAGAAAAACTGGAAAACAGGAAATTGTGCAAATTCAGAGAGCAAAAGGTACAAACAAGGCAATCACGTACACCTGAAACACAGCGAATGTAAGCAGTCAAGCTCCAATTGGATTAAACCAATAGTTACGTTGACCGGGTACAAAATTAATCAAACATGGTCTGAGATGACCTACTGATACTTCAGAACAAAAGTGAAGACTCCAAGTGATGTTTTTGCTCACAGCCTGTGGGCTGTCTTCCAAAGGCAGCATCTGAAAGAACTCATTTCAATGAAACAACATGAGAAACCTGCAACAATGTATCATCTTTATTAACTGACTGAGACTGTAAAAAAATATTTGCATTGATAAGCACACACTTTTCCTTTTAACATAAGTGATGAAGTTTAATTTAATATTTGAGATTCTGCTGTTGGTTAACAATTGTGTCTTGCACAGACCAAACATTCATGTGAGTTTAATTAGAGTTCATTGATTCCATAAGCAAAAATTAAATTAAAATTAAATAAAAATATAAATCAGGCAACTGTAGCTGGGGCAATTTTGTTTTATAAATGCACGATTGGTGAATTTGTAAAAAGAATTCAATGAGAAGCAACTTGTTCCAGGAAGGTTAGAATGACTCTTTGTGGGGAAGCCCAGAATCCCAGCTTTCCATGTTGAATTGTTTGAGAATAGATTTAAAAAAAACATATTTTCATGACCTCATAGCATTTGATGTTCATCTCTATCTCTCATGAACCACTTTCTTGAACCAATTGACATTTTTAAAAAAAAATTAATTCATGGGGCATGGGCATTGATGGCTAGGCCAGCATTTATTGCCCAGGGGAGAGTTAAGAGTCAATCACATTGCTGTGGGAGGACAGGTAAGGATGGCAGTTTCTTTCCCGAAAGGAAATTAAGTGAATCAGACAGGTTTTTCCAGATAATTGATGATGACTTTCTTGGTCACCATTCAACCCTTATTTCCAGACTTTTTATTGAATTCAAATCCACCGTCTGGAGTGACAGGATTCAAACCCAAGCCTCTGAAAATTTTCATTGGATTTCTGGATGAATAATAATACTAGGCTGTGGAATCTCCTGACACATCCAGTGATATTGGGATGGTTAGCATAGTAAGGGTAATACCTGGCAAACTGTAATGTCATTTGAAGGTACATTTTTCACACAGGTAAAGAGATTCTGAGAATCATTAGCATCTGTTTTGCTTAGCGTTGTCCATTTGATTTTGCCACTTCATATCTAATGGTCGAGAAGAGAATCACTCAGCTTTCATGCCTTCGACAGAGTTTTCTAATTAGCCCAACTTTCTGTTCTTTCCTCACAACTCTGTAATGTTCTCCTCTAACAATATTTATTAAGTTTTCTTTTGAAAGCTATAATTAAATCTGCTGCCGCTACTCTTTTAGGTAATGCATTTAGATGATTAACTGAGTAAAGAATTTTTCCTCATCTCACCCCTAGGTCTTTGGCCAGTTGTAGAGTCATAGTCATAGAATCATTGGAATGTACAGCACAGAAACAGAGCCGACATCTTAAATCCTTTCGATGTGGTAACTCACCTTTCAGCCAGCAGAAACAGTTTTTCCTTAGTGACTCCAGCAATGTCCTTGATGATTTGGAAGGCCACCTTAAATCTTGCACTACCCTTCTCTGCTCAAGAAGGACAATCTCTACTTTTCTAGCATCTCCACAGGACTCAATTCTCTCATCCCATAATCTTTTTTTATTGCACCCACTTCAAAGCCATGCAAACTTTCTGAAAGTGTGGATTTAGAGCAGAACTCAAAATGCCACCTTAGGCCCTTTGTTATATTTGCACTCTTTGCCTCTGTTAATAAAGACAAGCATCTCATGTGCTTCTTTAGATACTTTTTAGCGTATACAGGTACATCCAGAGATTTTGGCATCCAAAACACTAGCTCACCCTGTTTTTTGCACCCCCATGAAATCATGTCTGGTGTGTTGTTGTGTAGATTCCTGACCACAAAGGTAGTGTACCTATAAGACAGTTTCATGACATTGTTGCATGTTACATTCCAGTGTGGTTGTATCAATTTCACCTTCAGTCACCCCCTCAGTACAGTAGGGATTGTGTATTGTGTTTAGGTCAGAGTGGTGCTGGAAAAGCACAGCAGGTCAGGCAGCATCCGAGGAGCAGGAAAACCGACGTTTCGGGCAAAATTATGTATTGCGTACTCAGTCAGTATGCTATATACATAGAATAGTATCACCTGTAAGTACAGAACTCAAACCAAATATACCCCTTTGATATAATAGCAATTAAAATACTTAGGGTTGTTAATGAGCTTCATAATATCTGTTTCAATGAAAACCCAGCCTTTGCTGTATATATTATGTGTGATAACGTATAGGCTGGCACTCAGACCATGCCATAACGACCATAGAATCTATATAAAGAAATGACACCAATACCATTTAATTTCTATTGCGTCCCTTCATTTTTACCACAACCTTGTCACTTCTCATTTCTCTCAGTAAAATTTAACCTGTGTGTCAATTTCACCAAGCTGTTTCTGTCCTCCTCAAATTATAATGCTGTGTTCTGTACACCCCAATGCATATCTCTAATGCATCTCAAAAATACCAGATATCAAATTAGCAGAATGGGTGAGGTCAACAGAGTTCCTTCCCTACAAGACATTTGTGAACCAGATGGGTTGTGTTATAATCAATGGTTATTGCAGTGTCACTATCCCCAAAACTACCTTTATATTTATGATTTATTAATTTAGTTTAAATTCCAGTAGTTGGTACAGTGGGATTTGAACATACAGCATTAACCTCTGCAATATTAACAGTGATTTGGATGCTATTGAATGGTGAACCACCAATATTCAATGACCAGAAGCTGAATTACAAAAGCAGAAGTTTAGTAGTGAGTGACTCATCCCCTGGTTTCTATGAGACACAAATCAGCAGTGTGATGGATTGTGTTCCGCTTGCCTGGATGAATGCAGCTCCAATAACACTCAAACAGTAAACACCTTCCAGGATAAAGGAGACTGCTTAATTGGCACTCCATCCACTACCATGAATATTCACTCTTTTTAACACTGATGCAAGGTGACAGCAGTGTATAACATCTACAAGATGCATTACACAATGTCTCCTTTGAGAGCACCTTCCAAACCCATGTCTCTCTCTCTCACTTAGAGGAACAAGGGTAGCGGACACAAGGGGTCACCACCATCTGCAAGTTCCCCTCCAGGTCAAATACCATTTTAGCATGGAATTGTATTACTGTTCCTTCACTGTCTCTGGGTTAAAAACTGGGAACCATCTTCCTAACAGCAGAGTGGATGCATCTGCTTTGACAAGGACTGTTTAAGAAATGGTTCACCCACCATCTCAAGGTTGGTTAAGTACGATGCTGACCCTTTAGCTATGTTCACATCACATGAATGAATAAATAAAATTCTCAGAGGGCTGCTAAACCATACCACAAAAATAATTCAGTGCCCATGCTCCTGGTGAAGTAAAGTGCATAAGTGCAGAATGATGGGTCTCCAGAGGCAGAGGGGTGACCTTATGGAAGTTTCTAAAATCATGAGGGGCACAGACAGGGTGAATAGCCAAGGTCTTTTTCCTGGGGTGGGAGAGTCCAAAACCAGAGGGCATAGGTTTAAAGTGAGAGCCAGCCTATATGTTATCTCTTAAAAAAAAATCTGAGGAGTAACATTTTCACCAGAAGGTGGTGCGTGTATGGAATGAGCTGCCTGAGGAAATGGTGGAAGGTGTACAATTACAATATTTAAAAGGCATCAGGATGGGTATATGAATAGGAAGGGTTTAGAGGAATATGGGCCAAATGCTGGTCAGCTTGGAATGAATGGTCGGTGTGGACAAGTTAGAATGAAGGGTCTGTTTCTGTGTTGCATGATGCAATGATTCTATAATTCCATCAATGGGCCTTTGGCATTAATGGCTCCTGAAATCAATTTAAATGCACATAAGAAGTAATTTATTTATTGATAATGCAGGACCTGACTTATAATTTTAAAAGAGAGAGCATTTATAGAGTGCTTTCTATGCCTTCTGTCGAGCCAAAATTCTTTACAGCTAACAAAACATTCTTGAACTGCAATGACTTATAATGTAGCGAATGTGACAGACATCAAGGTTATACAAAAAAAACATTCAGAAGATGGCGAGATCTTCTGTTTTTGATAGGTATGTGGAGCAACAAAGATGAGCTGTTGATAACTGTAATATTTTTTTCTTTATACAATTCATGATTGAGTGGCTATGTAGGATGCTTGAATAAGATGTCTCAGGCATGGATGTTAATTTATTCCTGCTCAATGTAAAATTAAAGTATTTACACCTATTTATAATCCATCACCATTATTATATATCTGTTGCTATGGTACGACAGCTTGGATGTTATGTCACTCTCAGTATTATATTTAGCTGTATTCTGTAGACATCCCAGAAATAGCATAATTAACCAACAAGTGTAAGATATGTTAAGTCCCTCTACTGTGTATCACATCTGCATTACATGAGGAAGACTGGGAATTGCAGAATAGCACGAACACCATCAGCTATTTCTGAAAAATAAAGTATTTTAGAAAAGATGGGATTTCAGAGCTAAAATTGATTCTTGCATTATGAACTTGCAGCAAGTCTTCCTTCACAACGACAGATCCATGGCCAAAGATTAACAACACCATACCTTTATACACAATTATTTCCTGCAAATGGAAACACCACTATTTTTAAAACTCCAGTTTGAATGAAATTAATGAGAGCAGAGTTATTCAGATAGATCTTTGCCTTTGCAATAGTGAAAAACAAATTATGGTGAGATAGAAGACAGTTTTATATCTCTATCAATTTTATTTTGTTCCTGTATATCATTACCTTTGAATTTATTAAAGAGAAAGTTAATTAGGGTTGAAATTAATTAACCTAATCAAAACCTGAAGGTCTTATGGCAGAGAAGCAGTATCCCTGGATTAAGAGTCACGAGCTCTATGTTCAAGTTTGCTGTTTTTGAATTCATATGTTGCTGGACATCAGAGTGTATCTGGGAAAAGTAACAACCAGTGAATTTCACAACTAATCTTGGAGGAACCGGTTTGGACCAAGTTCACAACACAGAATCAGAAAAGTTAATTGTTGTTTTAAGTCTGTCCAAGAGAAAGGCTGTATTAGTGAGTACAGTAGGTTCTTTCTTGATTATATGTTTTTGGAGATAGGTCTCTTGATTAAACTTAAAATATAGGCCAGAGCTATTAATTTAACGTGGGGCAGTGTTTTGTAGAGGAATAAGACCGATTTATTTTCTGGTCTGTAGATTGTGAAGGAGCAAAAATGGCCTTTGCAGTGAGATGCACTTCATGTCAGATGTGGGAGTTTAAAGAGAGTGTAAGGGTTACTGCGGATTATATCTGACATAAATGCTGTTGGATGCAAAGCTTATCAAATTGAGTGGATCGGTTGGAGAGACAGATAGAAACGATGAGGAATTTGCAACAGTAACAGTATGTGATGGATGGCAGTTATAGGAGGGGGGGAAAGTCTCAGATACAGTCACATAGATGGGTTAACTCCAGGAAGGGGAAGAGAGGTAGGCAGCTAGGGCAGGAGTCTTTTGTGGATATACCCATTTCAAATAAGTATGCTGTTTAGGAAAATGTAGGGGGTGAGGGATTGTTGTGGTTCTGTTCGCCGAGCTGGAAGTTTTTGTTGCAAACGTTTCATCCCCTGGCTAGGCGACATCATCAGTGCTTTGGAGACTCCTGCGAAGCGCTTCTTTGATGTTTCATTCCGGTATTTATAGTGGTCTGTCCTTGCCGCTTCCGGATGTCAGTTTCAGTTGTCCGCTGTAGTGGTTGGTATATTGGGTCCAGGTCGATGTGTTTGTTGATGGAGTTTGTGGATGAATGCCATGCCTCTAGGAATTCCCTGGCTGTTTTCTGTCTGGCTTGCCCTATGATAGTAGTGTTTTCCCAGTCGAATTCATGTTGCTTGTTGTCTGCATGTGTGGCGACTAGGGATAGCTGGTCGTGTCGTTTCGTGGCTAGTTGATGTTCATGTATGCGGATTGTTAGCTGTCTTCCTGTTTGTCCTATATAGTGTTTTGTGCAGTACACTATATAGGACAAACAGGAAGACAGCTAACAATCCGCATACATGAACATCAACTAGCCACGAAACGACACGACCAGCTATCCCTAGTCGCCACACACGCAGACAACAAGCAACATGAATTCGACTGGGAAAACACTACTATCATAGGGCAAGCCAGACAGAAAACAGCCAGGGAATTCCTAGAGGCATGGCATTCATCCACAAACTCCATCAACAAACACATCGACCTGGACCCAATATACCAACCACTACAGCGGACAGCTGAAACTGACAACCGGAAGCGGCAAGGACAGACCACTATAAATACCGGAAGAAACATCAAAGAAGCGCTTCGCAGGAGGCTCCAAAGCACTGATGATGTCGCCTAGCCAGGGGACGAAACGTTTGCAACAAAAACTTCCAGCTCGACAAACAGAACCACAACAACGAGCACCCAAGCTACAAATCTTCGGGTGAGGGATTCTCAGGGGAACGTAGCACAAACAGGCAAGTTTCTGGTATTGAGACTGGCTCTAATGCAATGAAGGGTACGTCGGCTTCCAAGAGATCAATTGTGTTAGGGCATTCCGTAGTCCGAGGTACAGACATGTGTTTCTGTGGCCAGCAGAGAAAAAGCAGAATGGTCTGTTGTTTCCCTGGTGCCAGGATCAAGGGTGTCTCAGAGAGGGTGCAGAATGTTGTAATGGGGGAGAGGGGCCAGAAAGAGGTCATTGTCCACATTGGAACCAACGACATTGGAAGGGAAAAGGTTGAGATTCTGAAGGGAGATTACAAAGAGTTAGGTAGAAATTTAAAAAGGAGATCCTCAATATCTGGATTATTCCCAGTGCTATGAGCTAGTGAGGGCAGGAATAGGAGGATTGAGCAGGTGAATTCATAGCTGAGGAGCCGGTATATGGGAGAAGGATTCACATTTTTGGATCACTGGAATCTCTTTTGGGGTGGATGTGACCTGTACAAGAAGGATGGATTGCACATAAATTGGAAGGGGACTAATATACTGGCAGGGAAATTTGCTAGAACTGCTTGGGAGGATTTAAGCTAGTAAGGTTGGGGTGTGGGGGGGGGGTGTCCCAGGGAGATAGCGAGGAAGGAGATCAATCTGGGACGGGTACAGTTGAGAACAGAAGAGAATCAAACAGTCAGGGCAGGCAGGGACAAAGTAGGGTGAATAAATTAAACTGCATTTATTTCAATGCAAGGGGCCTAACAGATGAACTTAGGGCATACTTGGGAACATGGGACTGGGATATCATAGCAATTACAGAAACATGGCTCAGGGATGGGCAGGACTGGCAGCTTAATGTTCCAGGATACAAATGTTACAGGAAGGATAGAAAGGGAAGCAAGAGAGGAGGGGGCGTGGCATTTTTGATAAGGGATAGCATTACAGCTGTGCTGAGGGAAGATATTCCCGGAAATATATCCAGGGAAGTTATTTGGGTGGAACTGAGAAAAAAGAAAGGGATGATCACCTTATTGGGATTGTATTA
The DNA here is from genome assembly GCF_020745735.1 of Hemiscyllium ocellatum. NCBI lineage: Eukaryota > Metazoa > Chordata > Chondrichthyes > Orectolobiformes > Hemiscylliidae > Hemiscyllium > Hemiscyllium ocellatum. Next base: position 47,923,760 of record NC_083425.1, on the reverse strand, counting down.
TAGACCCCCTAATAGTCAGAAGGAAATTGAGAAACAAACTTGTAAGAATAATAGGGTAGTTATGGTAGGGGATTTTAACTTTCCAAACATCGACTGGGACTGCCATAGTATTAAAGGTTTGGAGAGGAATTAAGTGCATGCAAGACAATTTTCTGATTCAGTATGTGGTTGTACCTACTAGAGAAGGTGCAAAACTTGACCTACTCTTGGGAAATAAGGCAGGCAGGTGACTGAGGTGTCACTGGGGGAGCACTTTGGGGCTGGCGACCATAATTCTATTTGTTTTAAAATTGTGATGGAAAAGGATAGAGCAGATCTAAAAGTTGAAGTTCTAAATTGGAGAGAGGCCAATTTTGACAGTATTAGGCAAGACCCTTCGAAAGCTGATTGGAGGCAGATGTTCGCAGGTAAAGGGACAGCTGGAAAATAGGATGCCTTCAGAAATAAGATAACAAGAATCTAGAGAAAGTATATTCCTGTCAGGGTGAAAGGGAAGGCTGGTAGGTATAGAGAATGCTGGATGACTAAAGAAATTGAGTGTTTAGTGAAGAAAAAGAAGGAAGCATATGTCAGGTATAGACAGGATAGATGGAGTGAATCCTTAGAAGAGTATAAAGGAAGTAGGAGTATACGTAAGAGGGAAATCAGGAGGGCAAAAATGGGACATGAGATAGCATTGGCAAATAAAATTAAGGAGAATTCAAAGGGTTTTTACAAATATACTAAGGACAAAAGGGAAACTGGGGAGAGAATAGGGCCCTTCAAAGATCAGCAAGGTGGTCTTTGGATGGAGCCACAGAAAATACTAAATGAATATTTTGCATCAGTATTTACTGTGGAAAAGGACATGGAAGATATAGACTGTAGGAAAATAGATGGTGACATCTTGCAAAATGTCCAGATTACAGAGGAGGAAGTGCTGGATGTCTTGAAACAGTTAAAAGTGGATAAGTCCCCAGGACCTGATCAGGTGTACCCGAGAACTCTGCGGGAAGCTGGAGAAGTGATTGCTGGGCCTCTTGCTGAGATATTTGTATCATCGATAGTCACAGGTGAGGTGCCGGAAGACTGGAGGTTGGCAAATGTGGTGCCACTGTTTAAGAAGGGCAGTAAAGACAAGCCAGGGAACTATAGACAGATGAGCCTGACCTCGGTGGTGGGCAAGTTGTTGGACAGAATCCTGAGGGACAGGATGTACATGTATTTGGAAAGGCAAGGACTGATTAGGGATAGTCAACATGGCTTTGTGGGAAATCATGTCTCACAAACTTGATTGAGTTTTTTGAAGTAACAAAGAAGATTGATGAGGGCAGAGCAGTAGATGTGATCTATATGGACTTCAGTAAGGTATTCGACAAGGTTCCCCATGGGAGACTGATTAGCAAGGTTAGATCTCATGGAATACAGGGAGAGCTAGCCATTTGGATACAGAACTGGCTCAAAGGTAGAAGACAAAGGGTGGTGGTGGAGAGTTGTTTTTCAGACTGGAGTCCTGTGACCAGTGAGTGCCACAAGGATCAGTGCTGGGTCCTCTACTTTTTGTCATTTACATAAACGATTTGGATGTGAGCATAAGAGATACAGTTAGTAAGTTTGCAGATGACACCAAAATTGGAGGTGTAGTGGGACAGCGAAGAGGGTTACATCAGATTACAACAGGATCTGGACCAGATGGGCCAATGGGCTGAGAAATGGCAGATGGAGTTTAATTCAGATAAATGTGAGGTGCTGTATTTTGGGAAAGCAAATCTTAGCAGGACTTATACACGTAATGGTGAGGTCCTAGGGAGTGTTGCTGAATAAAGAGACCTTGAAGTGCAGGTTCATAGATCCTTGAAAGTGGAGTCACAGGTCGATAGGATAGTGAAGAAGGAGTTTGGTATGCTTTCCTTTATTGGTCAGAGTATTGAGTACAGGAGTTGGGAGGTCACGTTGCAGCTGTACAGGACATTGGCCACTGTTGGAATATTGCGTGCAATTCTGGTCTCCATCCTATCGGAAAGATGTTGTGAAACTTGAAAGGGTTCAGAAAAGATTTGCAAGGGTGTTGTCAGGGTTGGAGGATTTGAGCTATAGGGAGAGGCTGAACAGGTTGGCGCTGTTTTCCCTGGAGCGTCGGAGGCTGAGGGGTGACCTTATAGAGGTTTACAAAATTATGAGGGGCATGGATAGGATAAAAAGACAAAGCCTTTTCCCTGTGGTGGGGAATTCCAGAACTAGAGGGCATAGGTTTAGGGTGAGACGGGAAAGATATAAAAGAGACCTAAGGGGCAACTTTTTCACACAGACGGTGGTACGTGTATGGAATGAGCTGCCAGAGGATGTGGTGGAGGCTGGTACAATTGCAACATTGGGTTGGGATATCTGGTCGGCATGGACAGGTTGGACCGAAGGGTCTGTTTCCATGCTGTACATCTCTATGACTCTTTGACTCTAAGTTCCATTCTGGGTCTTGATGGACAAGGAAAGTGCATTCATGACATGAACAAATAGCTGATAATCAATTTATAATGCCTTCCAATGTGTCCTAATGGAACAAGCTAAGAGTGGGCAAGATTCCCGGTCATTCATGTAATGGGAACAAATTGGAGCCTCTTACATCAATCTCCACGTGCTTCAGACTACAACATTCATGTGAAAGTGTATGTTGTTGTGGAAATTCAGACTCAGTTGGCTGGATGGTAGGTGAGCATTCGATCAATGCCAACAGCACTGGGTTCAATGCCTGTTCCAGCTAGCGTGGATTCAGGACATATCTCCTTGCCTTATCCATGGTGGAGACTGCAGCTCTATGGATTAGACCCATAAATACATAGAAACCAATTTAAATCCTTCTGTAGCAGTTGACAAAGAGCTGCCCAGATTAATTCTGCATATCTGAGCTAGCTTTTCAGGTGCAGGGTAAGGAATCTTGCCTCCAGTACATATTTACCATGTCCTCATCATCTTCTAGATGCTATGTCATCCCCCTCAAATCCTTATACCAGTTGCTTTAGATCTGTGCTGCCCAGCTTTTAACCCCTTTTGTGAAGGGGTTTATTCCTTTTTTCATGCCTGCACCTGAAGGTGCTACGATAATGTAAATAAGACAGAAATGCATGCTGGAACATCTGTAAAATACCAGCTGTAACTCTGTCATGACCAGATAGAAGGGGTGTGCTAGAAATCAAGACCCCTTCACAAGCCATATCAGAAATGTAAATGTCTTATTTAATCAGTAACTATGGTCATTTTGTTTCTCTTTATTCCTGTTAAAAAGAACAAAAGAGATTTTCACCAGGCTTTTCAATGAACTCAAAAAACACATTTATTTATTCCTTAAACCAATGGCAAGCTGGTTATCAATAGAGCTACCATTTGAATTGAACTGTATCCCCCTTAATCCCAATCACAAATACATTCACACACAGACAGGATAAAGACCAACAGAACTCTGCAGAACAATTCTGATGAGAGCAAATCAAACAAAAAAGAGGAGTAAGAAAACAATAAACTTTGCTCTAGATCAAGGGGTGAACTCAGACAACTAAAGTTGTTTGACTTCTCAAGTCCTTTGAAATCCTGTCAAAAAGATCTGATTGCTGACAGTCTCAGAATAATTGAAAATCTCCAGATTAAATTTCAATCTCAGGTAAGAAATAGTTAGGAGTCCTGACATTTTAGACGTAATTAGGGTTTTTTCCAAACTACTTCACTGATAGAGACAAAGAGAGTGCTGCTTTCAGCTCCAAGTTCTGACTATTACTGACTGAGAGAGACAGACAGGATTAACAAATCCCTGCAAATGTCTTCAGCAACTGCCCACAGCTTTGAGGCGCATAACCATTATGTCAATCCAGGCCTTGAGGCTAAGTGACAGCAGTGCAGAGTTACTACAGATCTGCATATTCAACAATTAAAACAATGAAACTCTGCCCTTATCTCTCTTTGTAACAACTGTGGGCAACAATACTTTCAAAGTTACTTGTTTCTCGTAGATAGCAAACATATTACAGTCCTCTGATCTTTCGATTTTCTAATTACGAGCAATCATTTGATAAATTCTTTGCAACTCAGTAATGTCAAACATGGCCATATTGCAATTTTATTCAACCATGGCACAGTGCCTCAGCAGTTAGCATTGTTGCCTCACAGCACCAGGAACCTGGGTTTGATTCCACTCTTGGCTGACTGTCTGAGTGGAGTTTACACATTCTTCCTGTATCGACATGGGTGCTCTGGTTCCCACCCCCCCCACGAAGTCCAAAAATGTGCAGGTTATGTTGGATTAGCCAAAAGAAATGCATGTTACAGGGAAGGGGACTGGGTCTTGGTGGGATGCTCTTCAGAGAGTCAGTCTGCACTGGATGGGCCAAATGGCTTGTTTCCATGCTGTAAGGATTCTATGATTCATAAATAACATCCCTTTCCAACACACTTCTACCCTTGGAGGAATAAATATCATTTTCAAATTTACTTCATTACAATGCAACATGACACATATAAAACAATACACAAAAATATTACATTCATTTATTCACTCATTCATTTCTTTATGTTTATTCTTTATATAAGATTTTATACAATTTCTTGCCACCTCTTACCTCCAAATTATTTCATCATTATTACATTAGCGCTGATGCATCATTCCATCTTTTCCAACAATATGAGCAATTATATCTTATAAAATTGAATTTGCAAGCTTCAAAGAAATAAACCAGCATTTTGAATTTTAAATTTCTTTCCAAACGCAAGAGGATTATGATCAGCATGGTTTTTATTTGTGGTCGTGACAGATAGAAATTTGTTGCAGTAAAACTGCAGTTGTCCACAAATACTGGCATTAGTTGTTGCTTTAAAGGTCTTGTGAAGTCAGGAGTTGCCATCACCAGTTCATTTATTAGGGATTTCCTTCAGCTTTTCAAAAGCAGTTTGGCATTCGTTTGGCCATATGGCCTTTGCCTTTTTTGTAATAAATCCATTAGAGGTTTAACTATTGTGCTGAAGCTTTTGATCAAAGCCATTGATCACCAAGAATCTCATGGTTTCCCATTGAGTTTTAGGCATAGAGAGTTCAATCAGAGCCTTCACATTCAATGTTCATGGTAACAGCTATCTTGTCCTATGATGTGTCCCTAGATCAGTTATCATGCTTTTGTAAATTCACTGATGGGAAGATGTATTAATGAGTCAACTAACTAGCTGTTTGAAAAATGTTTCCAGTTGCGCTGTACATTCTTCCAAATATGACTGTTTATCAATACATCATCTAAGTAAACCATACAATTGGATACAGTATTGACAACCTAGTTCATAAGTTTTTGTAATGTTGGTGCATTGTGAAACCTACATGGCATCATTCGACATTGATAAAACCTATCTGGTTTGGCAAAAGCAGATATTACTTTGCCCTTGATGTCAATAGCACAAGCCAGTATCTCTTCAATATATCAGTATTAGAAAGGTCTAAAGCACTGCCAACCCTCTGAATTGGGTTTTTAATCAAGGAACAGTGTATTTTTGTTTTTGTTATTGCATTTAATTTTCTGTAATCTATGCAGAATCTAATGAACTTCAGCTGTTTGGTTAGATATAATTAGATAATTTTCCAACTGTACTGAATCTCCATTTTTAACTTAGCTTATTTGTTATTTTTCTGGCTTTAAACAAAAATGAGGTTGTTTTATTGGTGCTGACTTCCATATACGCATAACATGTTGGACAAAGATTCTACACCCACTCTATTGATTTCTTTGAATCTCAAAGCTAACCTTATTAGGTCTTTCTATTGCCCTTCCTGTAAGTGTTAGAACAACAATATCTAACTGTCCCTTTTAAATCAGTATTAGATAATTGGATAATAGAAGGTTAATTTTGTGAGTTGTCTTAACCTCCTTCTCTCTCAGTCTTATTGTCTCTGTCATCCTTCACGGTTCTGACCACCTGATATTTTTGCTTCTGCTTTCATTTCAACAATGATATCGTCTCAATACCTTTATGTCACATAACCGATTCTTTCGCATGCGATTGAAAGCATCAATCATATCATTCATTTCACTAACTTGCTTAATTAACTTGCAGGGGCCACTGAAGATTACTTTTAGTGGTTCGCTCTGCCAAGGTAATAAAACAAACACTGGCTCCTGTTTGAAATATTCTAGTTTCAGCCAATTTGTTTACACATCCTTTCAGCTTCACCTGTGAAGTTTTAAAACCTTGCTTGCATTTTCCTGTGTTTCTGTCCAGAAACACAGATGCATAATCCCACGTTCAGGATTCATCTCTTTGTCTAAAAGTATTTTCCTTGATCAATGCTAGTGGATCATATTTCAGGTTTGCAAATTATTTTTATAAGATTAACTGCAGTACATTCATTTGGAGAAATCTCTGGTAAGAAATGAGGAAATTCAGATGTTTATCCCAATCCTGAGGACAGTATGGTTTCATCATTGCCCTGGGAGTTTGATAGTATAGCTCTAAAGCTCCCTCTGTTCACAGATGATATGTGAAAGACTTCAACTCCTTTGTACCCAAGTTACTTATTCTGTCTTGAACAGTTTTAGACATAAAGTTGGAACTTTGATCCAACTGTATTCCATTGATTGTTCTTAACAAGTAAGAAGTTAATTTTTTCTCCACTACTTTAGCTGGAAATGTCCTCAGGGAATAGCTCTGGAAAATGAGTTGCCACTTCCATAGTTATAAGGATATACTAATGCTTCATTTTCTGTATTGGTCCTCTACAGTCCACTAACTTTGGATCATGTAATTTAAAAGGATTTTATTTGCACTTCTAAAGCATTTGCACCTCCCATAAAATTGTGACCACCTTCCACCACCAACTGTTGATTAGGGATCTCTTAACAGTGAAGGTAAGGACTTTGTTATATTCATTCATGAGCTAAGGGCTTTGCTGGCTAGGCAAGCATTTATTGCCCATGCTAGAGGGCAGTTAAGAGTCAACCATATTGCTGTGGATCAGGAGTCACATGTACACCATTCAACCTAAAGGGAAGATATCTCATTTCTCAATTTGCACTATTTTCACGAGAAGTGAGGGATAAAGAATCTACATTCAGAGAGAGATTTCTACAACCCCAAAAGGTGTTAACTTATCTACTGGTCAGTGTGAGGTGTTCAATCATATGTACAACAAACTCCTGAGTGTAGGTACTATGGTTTGTGAGCTGTAGACTCAAATTGTAACATGGGATTACAATAAGGCTACATTAACAGAGCTCCAATAAGGCCAGGAATGGATCATTAATTTTCCTGGCAACCAACGATTCAGGAATGATAGAGAAGGAATATGGAAAGGGGGTAAAGCAGCTTGATTGGAGATGAAATGTCTGAACAATTCTAAATAGAAATGGGTTACTAGGTGAGTCTAAGACTGAATCTATTTGGCTTGTGTTGAAGAGCAAAGAGGAAGCTGGTACATTGTTAGGAATTTTTAAAATATATCTTCAAACAGAGAATAGATTAGCAAATTTGCCAGCAAATCTCAAAATTGAGCCCAAAATATTAGGGGACTTTGATTAGAGTCGAGAGAGTGGTGCTGGAAAAGCACAGCAGGTCAGGCAGCATTCGAGGAGCAGGAGAATCGACGTTTCGGGCATAAGGCCTTCATCAGGAATGGCTGATGAAGGGCTTTTGCCCCAAATGTCGATTCTCCTGCTCCTCAGATAATGCCTGACCTGCTGTGCTTTTCCAGCATCACACTCTCGACTCTAATCTCTAGCATCTGTAGTCCTCACTTTTGCCTAGGAGACTTTGGTTATCTTAATAGCGGCTGGAAAAAAAACTTAGCGCTTAGGGTAGGGAGGAAGAATTTCTCAATCAAATATCATGGTCTGAAGTTAGTGGACTGTGGAGGGCCAATACAGAAAACAAAGCATTAATATATCCATATAACAAAGGAGAAGATCATTGTGAAATGTTCTGGAAAATGAAAGGTGACAATTGGAGTTTGAGACAGTTATCAATCACCTCACTAACAGTGATGGCAACATAATTCATTTTAAAGTAATCACAGAAAGGGAATAGAAAGTTTCAAAGGTAAGAAAGATTCACTAGGGTGGGTGGTAGTTTCAGTGATTTAGAAAGGGAATTGACTGGAGAAGGTAAATGCAGGGGAGAGCTGTAACTAAGCAGTAGAAATCATTGAAGGAATGGTTAGTTCATGCGCAAGGTAGACATATTCCTTTAACTGGGAAAAAAGTCCAGCATCCAAAGCTAAGTTATCGTGGATAACAGAGGAGATAAAAGGTTAAAACAAAATGAAACACAAAGCTAATGGCATATCTCGGACTCAAGAATGAATTGATAACCATTAACATTAAAGATTGTCGATCGCAGAAGAGGGAATTAAAAAATAATAATACAAACGTCAAAGAGAGGTTATGAAAAAATATTAGCAGATAACAGACAACATTTTATAAACATATGAAATGCGACCATTTTGGGTCCATCAAAAGGTAATCCTCACACAGCCAGATGACACAGCATGAATATGAATTGAGTACTTTTAAGAGGATGATGTGAAGGGTACATTTAAAGAGGAGAGTGAAGTTATCAGCTAATGAATAGTGTATAGGTAAGGTCTACTAAACGTTGATAGGGGTCCAGATTTAAACCATTTATTGTTGCTGAAGGAAGTAAAGGTAGGAATAGTAAGGACATTGGTCACAACCTTTCAGTGCTTTTTGAGGACAGGAATGATGCCAGAGGTCTGGACAGCTGTTAACGTTGCACCACTATTCAAGAAAGGGAAGATTAACTGGGAATGTATCGGCCAGTCAGCCTCAAATCAGTGATGGGGAAGTTATTGAAAACCATTATCAGGTCACCTCTAACAAGGCAGCTCTCCCCAGTACTGCATTATAGCCTGGATGGTGCTCTCAGGACTCCAATGTGGAGTTTGAACTGTAATATCCAGGTGTATTTCACACTTTTTGGGTCATTAGCTGTAAATTGCAGAAGCCAGTCAGCCCCAGGAGTCAACCGTTTGCTGGAATCTGCTGGCAGTCTGTGAGTTAATGGAAGAAAATTGGATTACATTGTGCCAAAAAATACAGATGTGAAGTGGCAGGAAAACAGAAACCAATAGTCTCTGTATTTTTCTCTCCTAGTTTGGAGCTTATATATTGATATATTCTCACGTTGTAATGATAGTAATGATAGTATCCATCAGCCAATTGCAGAACGCTTGTGCAACTGTATCTATAAACAGCTATCAACTCATTTTTGTGTTGAATGCATAATTATATTAATTTTCATCAAGTGGCATGACTCTCTTTGAAAATGATATGCCCTTTATATTCTGAAATTATTTTAATCTGTTGTGAAGATTCACAGTATTTCTGATTCACTGTGAAGATAGAATTGGAAGTTAAAGGCATGCACCATTGTTCCGAAGTAAAGTCCCTTCTAACCTTCTGACAGCAGTTGGTCTCAGACTTGATATGGCCCTGAAGCTAAGCTGCTTAATTCTTATGCAACTTCATTGCTTTTCAAGCTGTTCGGCGTCTAGGGAGCATGCAGGAACGTCTCACAATGTGCAATGTGCAGTGAGACAGCATGAAAAGCAATGATTATGATTGTACCTGTGTGCTCACTCTGTCTTTCCCTAACCCCTTCTGGGGGCACATCATCTCTTTTACATTTTCTCTTGCAGACACATGCAAGTCTGTGAATGTCAATAGCAGATGGCAGCATGACCCCAGTCTGGCACTGCATACGCAGAGAATTAGTAGTGGTGTTTAAAGCTGTTGGGTTTGCAATAAAGTCTCATATTCATGAACAGTACATTCTTAGAATATATTGCAAATGATGAATTCACAAACAATAACAAACCAAACACATTTAACATAAAAGATATCACAAATGTACTTTATAAGAGGAATCATAGAGTCATACAGCGTGGAAACAGACCCTTTGTTCTAACTAATCCACGCCAACCATGATCCCACTTGCCTGTGCTTGGCCCATATCCCGCCAAACATTTCTTATTCATGTACAAAGTTAAAATTCACAAAACACCAGGTTATAATTCAACAGGTTTAATTATAAGCACACCAGCTTTCGGAGCGCCGTTCCTTCATCACCTGAGAATTTTAACTTTGTACACCCCAGTCCAACACCGGCATCTCCAAATCATGACTACTTATTCATGTACTTATCCAAATGTCTATTAAATGTTGTAACTGTACCCAGATCCACCACTTCCTCTGACAGTTCATTCCATGCACCGACACTCTGCATGTAAAAAAGTTGGCCCTCATGTCCTTTTTAAATCTTTCTCCTCTCATCTTAAAAATATACCCCTTAGGTTGCAACCGTCCAAAAGTTTGCTGTGTTCAGTACGGAGTAGCAAATGCTCCACTGGAAAAAAAAGTATTGTGGATAAAATAAGAAATGTGCAATATTTGCCACCCTTACCCTTATTATAAACTCGCTATTGGAATACATGATCATGACAAAAATGAGAACTGCTCTCAAAGGATGGCTCAGTGATTAACACTGCTACTAGGGACCCAGGTTCAATTCCAGCCTCGGGTGACTGTCTGTGTGGAGTTTGCACATCCTCCCTGTGTCTGTATGGGTTTCCTTCAGGTGCTTTAGTTTCCTCCCACATTTTGAAGATATGCAAGTTAGATGGATTGAATATGCTAAATTGTCCTGTAGTGTCTAGGTACGTGGAGGCTAGGTGGGTTGGGCATGGTAAATGGGTGGTTTTGCAGTCTGAGTGAGATGCTCTTTGGTGGGTCGGTATGGACTTGATGGGCTGAATAGCCTCCATCTGCACTGTAGGGATTCTATGATATTCAAACATTACAGTCAGTGACCTAGCAGGAAAAACATGCTCAATGCACATTCTCTAGCCCAGGAAACACCATATCGCTACATCACAAGCACCTTCTGTATCTTAGGTTTTTACACACTCATTTAGGTGAATTTCTATGGTTTAGACATTGAAAATTGGTGCATTAGTCAGGGAAAATGTAGAGTAATCAGGTAGGGGATTGGGTCTGGGTGGGATACTCTTTGGAGGGTCAGTATGGACTTGTTGGGCTGAATGGCATATTCCCACACTGTAAGGATTCTATGATTCCATAATGCCATCAAAGTTGCTGATGAGTGACCACTGGACCCACAACGGGCAAAACAGTGCACAGAATACTTTGCACAAATGAGGAGGGAACAAATAGTTGGAATTCACAGTATGGCAGCTCTGCTGTTAACAGCTGTCAGTTAAACAACAATTGTCAAAGTGTACCTGAGGTTAAAATCCCTATGAGAGAAAAGGGACTCTCTAAAGGATTTCGAACAAGCTCTTTATATTTGTATTTGCGGCCTGTTCAGATAGGTATTTCTAGCTTGAAAGGTAGCATTACAATAAGTGTCAGAATAGGTGCTAAAAATATCATCAGTACTCAAAACCCATTCAGAAATGCCTAAAGTTACTTTCTTCTGCAAACTGCAATTTTCCAGTGTAATTTTATTTTTTTTCTCTACCATATCCATGACACTAAAAGTGGTAAAAAAAAACAAGTAAATCTACAGCTTATTAAAAGCCTATATCCCAAGTGCACTTACAGTGAACCTATGTTTTCTTGTATGACTACTCTCAGGATCATTTCAGAGCAGTTAGCTCTCCTGGCCGTGCATCATCTTTTGTGAAAGCTTCGATTAGGTATTGTTGCTCTTCTAGATTGAAGTATATAAACGTGAAAGCAATTCAAGTAGGAAAGATAAGATCCGTGGCAGCTCATAGGACAAAGTAAATGCTCAAATCTGAGGAAATATTTGAAATGTAACAAGATACAAATTTATTTTTCCTAGGCTTTGTATAACATTTAAAAAAAAGTCTTGGGATGGAGGCAGTTACTGTCCATCCCTGGATGTGCAGGTGTCTATCTTGAACAGCAGCTTTGCAGTTTGACCTCAAGGCCACTTCAGAGGTCAATGAAGATCCCTCATGTTGACTCATGTTAACACCAGAGTGGATGGAAGGATGGCAGATATCCTGTATTTTTAATGACAATCTGATCGTTCTGTGGTCACTTTTGATGCAAGTTTTTTTGTCTTCTAATTAATAAATTTGTGGCGTCAGTTCGCATCAAGGTTGGCTGACCATCCAGAGGGAGAAAAAAGAAAACAGTAGGACTTGGGTTTGAATGTACTGGTCCTCCAGTCTGAAATATAAAGGATGAGTCAGACCAGAATGTGTAACCCAGCAGTTTTCCTCCTAGCTGGAAGATTATCCTGATGAAGGGCTTTTGCCCAAAACGTCCATTTTCCTGCTCCTCAGATGCTGCCTGACCTGCTGTGCTTTTCCAGCATACTCTAATCTTGACTCTGATCTCCAGCATCTGCAGTCCTCATTTTCTCCTGGAAAGTTATCTGTGCCTTACCATGAGTAATTGATGTCTTGGAAAGAATTACAGCCTGTTTGGCTGCAAATGAACATGTCTAGCTGTGTTATAAATACATGGCCATCCAATACTGGAGCTGAACTCGAACCTGGAGCTCCCGACTCAGATATAGGTGACTACCTGCTGCTGCATTGTTCCATATTCCTCTAGTCTTCTGTAGCTCTTAGGACCCATTTTACTGCTTTTACTGTTATTGTCTCCTTCCCAGAGGATAAGCTGACTGTCAGGGGTCAGTCTTCAAGCTTGTTTCTCACTCCTGGTAAGGGTCAAGATGAAAACACCACAAGCTACAATGCACAAGTCTCTACTAACTTTCTTTCAGTTTCAATAAATAAGCCTATCATGTGCAACCGGTAAAGAATTAGAAGGAGCATAGGAATTGGGAGATAGGAATATCACTCAGATACACTGCGTTAGGGAACTTTAAAGCCAGATGCTGTATTGGTAAAACTGAAGCAATGAGTACCACCTTCAATTCAATTTCTGACCACCCACCATTCCCGCTCGCCCACCCACCCACATGACAAATAAAATTCTTCAGAGGTATATATCAACCACAGAGACTCAGTTCAAATTTGCTCTTCCATGTTCTGAGCATGAGAGAAATTCCTATAGCAACAAAAAGAGTATCAAGGCATTGATCACTCTATTTCAACAAGGGAATACTGCATGCCAATCCCAGGTAGCCTGCTGTTACATGCAGTGAAACATACTTCACCATTATACCATCCAAGACTGAGATATTGTAATTGAAAAGTTACTGTTAATATGTGAGGACATATGGTCAGTCTGCAGGATTTAAGGATGATAAAGGAACCTTGATGTTCACTTTTACTCCACCATACTGCAGGTGATGCTGGGAAACAAACTTTGGTCACCGTTCATGATTATAAATTCTGACCTGCTACATGACAGCACGGAGCAACCTGTATGTTAAATGTGGAATAAGAGGGAACTACCCAGAGAGATGAGTGAATTGACATCAGATTAGACATCAAGAGTTGGGTTTTCTAAAGAATGGTCCAGATTTTATGAAATGAGGGAGCTCTGCATTTCTGGGAGAAGATTCCAATCAGTGTATCCCGTAGGAATGTGCAGCCACACTTCCATTCGGACAGTTGTCTCAGAGAGCAGAATAGACGGGAGAGGCATACCATGCTCCTTTTCACAGCAGCCGGCTGCCATGTTCTGAAAGTAGCTGTAACTTAGCTAAGTATGTAAGGTAATAATGGTGTGAGGGTGCCGGGGGGGGTAAGACATCTGGCGGGTAGAAGGTTAGGGAGCTTTAAAGCAGGTTGCCATCTGGATAGGGTGGCAGTATGTGTTAGAATGCCAGAAAAACAGGGTGCCAGCTAATTGGGTGGGTTGCCATGTAGTAAGGATGCTTAGTACGAAGGGAGTGGGATGCTAGGGTGCAAAGTGGAAAGATTAGATTAGATTACTTACAGTGTGGAAACAGGCCCTTCGGCTCAACAAGTCCACGCCAAACGCAACCCACCCATTCTCCTACATTTACCTCTTACCTAACACTATGGGCAATTTAGCATGGCCAATTCACCTGACCCGCACATCTTTGGTGCTATGGGAGGAAACCAGAGCACCTGGAGGGAACCCACGCAGACACAGGGAGAACGTGCAAACTCCACACAGTCAGTCGCCTGAGGCAGGAATTGAACCCGGGTCTCTGGCACTGTGAGGCAGCAGTGCTAACCACTGTGCCACCGTGCTGCCCACAACGGGGACTGGGTAAGTGCTGTAGTGTTTAAGATAAGTTGAGGTGACTAGAACAGCACATAGTACTCCACTGTGGCTCCCATAACGTAGAGTCATGAGTCATACAGCACGGTAACAAACCTTTCGGGACAACCAGTCCTTGCCGATCTTATCCCAAACTAAACTGGTCACACCTGCCTGTGCTTGGCCCATATCACTTCATATTTTTCCTATTCATGCCTCTAACTGTCTTTTAAACATAACTGTACCCACAAGCACTACTTCCTCTGGAAGTTCACTCTATACATGAACCATTGTCTGTGTAAAATAAATCGCCCCTCATGTCTTTTTAAAAATCTTTTTCATCTCACCTTAAAATTATGCCCCTTAGTCTTGAAATTCCCTACCCCAGGGAAATGATGCCCACCATTGACCTTATCTCTATCCCTCATGATTTTGTAAAGATCTATAAGGTCACCACTCAGCCTCCTATGCTCCAGTGGAAAGGTCCCAGCCTATCGAGGCTCTCCTTATAACTCAAACTGTCCATTCCCACCAACGTTCCGGTAAATCTCTTCTGAACCTTTCCAGCTTATTAATATCCTTCCCATAACAGGGAGACCAGAACTGTACACAGTACTCCAGAAGAGGCCTCACTAACATTCTGTACACCCTTAACATGACGTCCCAACTGCTATACTCAAAGGTCTGAGCAATGAAGACAAGCCTGCCAAGCACCTTACACAATTCCATCATAATCTCTTTCCCTGGTTATCCTCCACTGCTCCCGAACAAACTTATAAAATGTCTTTGTGTTTTCTTTTGTTTTACCCATTCTTGTCTTTTCTCACGGTCCCCTTTCATTTCCGATTTTTTTTTACGTGACCCCTTTCCTCCTCCAAGTCTCCTGGTATTCTAATAATCTTGCAGGAAGTTTGCACAATTCTCCCAAAAGTTAATGGGTGCATATTAATGTCCTTCCTGTTACTGAATGGAGTAAACAAGTAAATCTTTAATAAACCACATCCATGTGGCTGATCCCTTCAAGTCCCAAGGGATTGTCCCTGACTTAATTTTTCAGAAGCTACTCATTAATATTATGAAAGAAACTAAAGTCAAATCCACAGTCATGCATACGTTATGTAACAAAATCCTGACACCAAATCAAATCCTATTGTTCTGCCTCAGATCATTAACGTTTGCTTCACCAATCATTGAATAGTTTCTGATGCATTTGCAGATGCATTTAAGTGGGTGGGGTGAACGTTAAATGGATCACGATAGTGATGGTTGTGTGAGTATTTCAATCAGTGCACACACTGCTTGAACTGACAAGCTGCTGCAGTAGAATACACAATTTCATAATCAAGAACTAAGTGTTTTTGTCAATTTCTGTCTTTTGCAAGCAATTCCAGTGGCAATTGTAAGAACTCCTTTAAAACAAGGTCCTTATTTTAAAGTAATGGTAAATCTAAAACCACCACATCAACATTAAATAATTACAATAGCACCCTCGATTGGATAAAAGTAAAACATCACAAAGATTGAGAATTGGTCAAACCATTCTGTTCAGATTAACCTGAGGTTACCGTTTGGCTTCATGGTAGCATTCCATCCTGTGAGATGAAAGATGTCGGGTTCAAAACCTGTTCCTAAAACAACCTACTGAGTCCCGCAGATCTGGACCTGAATTTTAGGTTGACTTCCAGCTAATGCTTGCGTTCAGGGAGAGAGGAGCCCTCTTCTTCACATCTGTGAACTGACCAGTCAGCCTATGAGTCCTTCCAATACTTCATAATACTCTCCAGCTCAGTTTGGCTGGATGGCCAATGTATACTGCGATTAACAGCATGGGTTCAATTTCTGCAACTGGCTAAGGTTACCATGAAGGGCTCTCCTTCTCAAACTCTCCCCTCGTCTGAGGTGTGGTGACCCCCAGGTTAACCCACCTCCAATCATCCCTCTGCAATGACAGAGTGGGATTTTAGCAAATTCACTTTTTACTATTCTTCAAGGAAAGGATGTAAAGTAATGAAAAGTCCACCTGCTCAGACTGAACTTAAATTAGATTCTCTACAGTGTGGAAACAGACCCTTCAGCCCAACTAGTCCACACTAACCCTCCGAAGAGTAACCCACCCAGACCCATTCCCCTTATTTACCACTGACTAATGCACCTAACTGTATGGGCAATTTAGCACAGCCAATTCACCTGACCTGCACACCTTTGGACTGTGGGAGGAAACCGGAGCAAACCCAGGCAGATATGGGGAGAATGTGCAACCTCCACACAGACAATCACCCGAGGTTGGAATCGAACTAGGGTCCCTGATGCTGTGAGGCAGCAGTGCGAACCACTGAGCCACTGTGCCGCCCCTAGTTAGATAATTATCCAGAAAGTCCAGGAATCAAATGGACCCCCAGTCAACAAGAAATGACAAGGTGCCATGAAGTGATGCACTCATGATATATGACAAACTATCAGAGATGTTTATATATATATATACACACACAAAAGAAGAAACCTTTTAATTAAAGTTGGAAATGTGACAGTGAAGATAAATTACATTTATGAAATAAGTCATGCTCAGCACAAGCATGAAAATATTAAAATAAATTAGGACCATATTTTTAAATGCAAAGACAAAAGCTTTTAAGATGGCTGCAGTATATTAAGCGACGTTTTTCTTTGCATTTGAAACGTAAACAGTGGAGTCAGCAGCTACTACCTGTTTAAATGTGCATCTGAGTGAAGGAACCTCATAGCTACTTATAAAATCCATGGGCATGCAAATGTTATGTAACAGAATCCTGACACCAGATCCGATCCTGGGGGTTGATTTGTTCCAGGATGGATCATCAGCAAAAAGACAGTATAACATAACTGTCTACTCGACTTTCTATTTCAACACAGATAAAAGAGACTCGATGGAGGTTAGGTGAATGTGAGAAAGTAAATCCCATTGAGCATTCATTGTATTGTGATGGAGTCCCATCCAAACTCAAAGGCCTTGGCTGTTTCAGATCCTAAAGTGTGAAAATCTATAACACTTTTAGACTTCTTGACCAAACACACCATCTTATTTGGAAAAGGACTCAAAGAGATTCTGCAGGCAGAGAGACCATCTGAAAGTGACCGAACCAGCTAGCTACGAGACAATTATGTCACCACTATAATAAACAGGGATATCTTGAAAGTGGGAGAAGGAATCTCCTTCAGATGTTCCAACTCCAAGTTCACCTGAGAAGCAAACTCCTGAGAATTGAGCTGCAAGAAGCCATTCAGCTTAATAATAACCCTCTGCTTTTTTTTGTAAGACCTTCACCCAAATTCACAGGTAGGAGCAGCTACAGCAAACGGACAAAGAGGACACATTGGGAGATATTATCCAGGATCTGCATCAGTGCAACAACTAATAGGATGCTCTCTGTCTCCATGGATAAGTTGGCACTGCCATACAGAGCTAGGACTTGGACCCTCAGGGTCCACTAGAGAGGGATCTTTGCCTAGACTGCATTGCCCCAGATGCTGGACAGAAGGACTGAAGGCACATTTGTGATGGGACAACAGAAACCAGTCTACATCATCACAAGGAGACAGGGCAGTGCCAGGAGGTACCCAGCTAGAGGTGGACCCACCACATGTTCCATGGCAGTATCCAGTCAGGACACTGCAGAGATGGGTGGCACGGTAGCTCAGTGGTTAGCACTGCTGTCTCACAGCGCCAGGGACCCGGGTCAATTCCTGCTTCCAGTGACCAACTGTGTGGAATTTGCACATGTTCCCCGTGTCTGCGTGGGTTTCCTCTGGGGGCTCTGGTTTCCTCCCACAGTCCAACGATGTGCAGATCAGGTGAATTGGCCATGCTAAATTTCCCACAGTGTTAGATGCATTAATCAGAAGGAAATGGCTCTCGGGGGATTACTCTTTGGAGGGTCGGTGTGGACTTATTGGGCTAAATGGCCTGTTTCCATACTGTCAGGAATCTAATCGAAAGATAGTCAAGCCCTCCATCTCCACAAACTGAACAAGGTCAAATTGTCTCTGGCAAGAAGACCTTTGAGAGGCAAGTCAACTCTCAGCATGTCTGGCCCATCTAGACTTCGGCTTCTACACCCTCCAACCCCACACCACAGGGTCACCCCACCAAACTTCTCACAGACAAACAGAACCCTCCAGCCCAGTTGCACAATTAAATCTTATGGTGGCTTGGGTGAAGACAGGTTTATTGGTGTCCATAGCACTTGGTCTTTCAATGTTCCAGAAGTGAACTTCCTTGCATGTGTTTGTGTGTGTCTCTGTGGAGGCACTAAATGCATTTTCAGACCATCCAACGTCAGTCCATGGCCACACACATGCTCAATAGATCAAGAAGGGTCTGTGCTGAAGTTGACTGCACTATCTGCAAACACATGCATTGGGTCCATTTGTCCCTCTTCATTCAGCATTCCTAATGGTTAGCTCACTCTATGCACAAAGGGTAGTTGTTCAGAGCATTGCCCAGCAGTGGCAATGCCAAGGAGGTGCTACACAAAGAGAGATTCAGTGCTGCATGGTGGCCAGGGAGCAGGCCGTCTGGGTGTTCTCCTATTCAGGGGTCTTTGATCTATTTTGTTCCCCTTTAAAAACCTTTTGAACAGTGTGCGCTGCATTCCTCTCTCTCACAGGTCGAGTCACTTGCAGTACCTCCATTTCTACTCCAGATGGGGGCATTTTCTTCACATTCTGCTCTTTTCATTCCCATCAGGATGGAAGGTGGCAGTGAGCGCACAGCCCCCAGCTGCTTCAAGCCTCCAGCCGATCCTACTGGTACACCACAAAACATCCACATCCTCCTCCCAGTAACACACACCATTAACCCTCAACTTTCTCCACGTCCCCTCCTGACCAGTCTCCATGTGGCTACATCTGACCATCATTCTCAGCCAGGCCCTGGTATAGGAGGTGTCTGGATATTAATGAGACAAGCTGGGATGTTCACAAGGTATTTAACAAGCTCTACGCACCATCAATTAGCAAGTTGCTGCTGCCTAGTAAGAATCCTGTCATACTGCTTCTGAAAAGAACAAAAGATGGCACTCAATTATCTTGACGTTGGTATGGGCCTTGCTGCAATTGTCATTCAATTTGGAGCTTTGTCCGGAGACTCACTGAAGATGTTACATGGTATGGTGACAAAATGTCTGAAAATGAACCTTCCATCTCAGCGAGCAAACCTACTTTCAACAATTGTCACTCGATATGGCCATGGATCTCAGCACCACTTGCATCGCTCAGACCGATATAAACAAGGTCCTGCCCATTGATTCCACCCCTGACATCTAATTCATTTATATAACAACCTTCAGGCAATCCTATGTGACACATTGAAGAGCTCAGTGGATTTCTATAGAGTTGCAGAAATGTCCATTTTAAGGTTGTTGAGTTCAAGGCTCATACAAACTGGATGTTTGTCCTCTGACAGTGCAGTGGTAGTGTTGCTACTTCTAGCCTCAGAGATCAAGAATCAAATCCTACCGGTTGTTGAGATGTGTCATAACACATCTGAAGAGAATGCTTTCTTTAACAAAAAAAACTACCACAGTCTTCATCTCTGCTGTCCCAAATTGCTTGACAGCCAGTGAAATAGATTGGAGTGTATATCCTTGCAGAATTTGTAGAGAAATGCAGCAGCCAATTGATGCAAAGCAAATTCCCACAAACAGTAATGCCCATGAACAGATGGTGGCATCATGGTAATGCCAATGGACTGGTAATCCAGCATTCTCAGCCTGATATAATGAGAGATGTGCATTTGGACTCTATCACAGTAGCTGGTGAGACTACAGAGAGACATGAATCCAGTAGGAGAAAGTGAGGACTGCAGATGCTGGAGATCAGAGCTTAAAAATGTGTTGCTGGAAAAACGCAGCAGGTCAGGCAGCATCAAAGCAACAGGAGAATCGACGTTTCGGACATAAGCCCTTCTTCAGGAATGGGGAGAGTGTGCCAAGCAGGCTAAGATAAAAGGTAGGGAGGAGGGACTTGGGGGAGGGCCATTGGGAATACGATAGGTGGAAGGAGGTTAAGCTGAGAGTGATAGGCCGGAGAGGGGGTGGGGGCGGAGAGGTCGGGAAGAAGATTGCAGGTCAAGAAGGCGGTGCTGAGTCTGAGGGTTGGGACTGAGAAAAGCTGGGGGGAGGGGAAATGAGAAAGCTGGAGAAATCTGCATTCATCCCTTGTGGTTGGAGGGTTCCTAAGTGGAAGATGAGGTGCTCTTCCTCCAGGCGTCATGTTGCCATGGTCTGGCGATGGAGGAGGCCAAGGATGGCACGGTGGCACGGTGGTTAGCACTGCTGCCTCACAGCGCCTGAGATCCGGGTTCAATTCCCGCCTCAGGCGACTGACTGTGTGGAGTCACGTTCTCCTCGTGTCTGCGTGGGTTTCCTCCGGGTGCTCCGGTTTCCTCCCACAGTCCAAAGATGTGCGGGTCAGGTGAATTGGCCATGCTAAATTGCCCGTAGTGTTAGGTAAGGGGTAAATGTAGGAGTATGGGTGGGTTGCGCTTCGGCGGCTTGGTGTGGACTTGTTGGGCCGAACGGCCTGTTTCCACACTGTAAGTAATCTAATCTAATCTAAAAAAAAACCTGCATGTCCTTGGCGGAGTGGGAGGGTGAGTTAAAGTGTTCAGCCATGGGGCGGTTGGGTTGGTTGGTAAGGGTGTCCCAGAGGACTCCTCCAAGGACATGCAGGTCCTTGGCCTCCTCCATCGCCAGACCATGGCAACACGACGCCTGGAGGAAGAGCACCTCATCTTCTACCTAGGAACCCTCCAACCACAAGGGATGAATGCAGATTTCTCCAGCTTTCTCATTTCCCCTCCCCCCAGCTTTTCTCAGTCCCAACCCTCAGACTCAGCACCGCCTTCTTGACCTGCAATCTTCTTCCCGACCTCTCCGCCCCCACCCCCTCTCCGGCCTATCACCCTCACCTTAACCTTCTTCCATCTATTGTATTCCCAACGCCCCTCCCCCAAGTCTCTCCTCCCTACCTTTTATCTTAGCCTGCTTGGCACACCCTCCTCATTCCTAAAGACGGGCTTATGCCTGAAATGTCAATTCTCCTGCTCCTTTGATGCTGCCTGACCTGCTGTGCTTTTCCAGCAACACATTTTTAAGCCCACAGTCATGAATCCCGCCCTGTCCATCACGCAAACCAGCCTTCCACCTATTGACTCCATATTCACGTCCTGCTGCATTGGAAAAGCACCAACATAATCAAAAGCCCCTCCCACCCCGGTTACACTCTCTTCCAACTTCTTCAGTCGGGTAGATATAAAAGTTTGTATACACTTAAGAAAGATTCAACAGAACCAACTTCTTCCCCACTGTTACTAGATTTCTGAATAGGCCTCTCAAATTTTAAATTTAATGTTTATCCCACTTTCTGTGCACCTTCTCTGTAACTGTAACATTGCATTTCTCGCTCTGTTCTAATTCCCTATGCACTTTGCCTATACCACATGCAAAACAAATCTTTTCACCAGGCACATGTGAAAATAATAAATTAAATCAAGGATTTTCAAGGATATATATCCTATTGAAAAGACAGGTGGGCAGAGGGGATGGAGTTGCCCTATTAGTAAGAAACCAAGTTAAATCAATAGTAAGAAATGAAGTAGGGTAAGATGGTACAGAATCTGTGTGGATAGAATTGAAGAAACACAAAGATAAAAAAAAACATAGTTGGAGTTATGTACAGACCTCCAAACAGTAGTCAGGAGGTGAGATGCAGGGTACTTCAGGAAACAGAAAAGTTGTACAGGTGGACTGTGAAGATCTGGTTGGTAGTGGTTCGCAAGAAAAGGAATTTGTGGAATGTCTATGAGATAGCTTTGTGGAGCAGCTTGTGGTCGAGCCCACTAGGGAACAGACAGTACTGGATTTAGTGTTGGAATGAGACAGACTTGATAAGGGAACTTAAGGAAGGAACCCTTAGGAGGCAGTCATTATAATATGATTGAATTTACACTGCAATTTGAGAGGGAGAAGATCGAATCAGAGGTAACAGTTTTGTAGCTGAATAAAGGTGACTATAGAGGCATGAGGGAGGAGCTGGGTAGAATTGACTGAGGGAGGAGCCTAACAGGAAAGACAGTGGAACAGCAATGGCAGGAGTTTCTGGGAATAATTCAGGAGACACAGCAGAGATTCATCCCAAGGGAATAGGTGCGTGGTACAGGGAGGATGAGGCAATCATGGCTGACTTAGGGAATTCAGGGATAGCATAAAAGCAAAAGAAAAGCATATAATGTGGCAAAGGGCAGTGGGAAACCAGAGAATTGGGAAGGTTACAAAGACCAACAGAGGGGCAACAACAATAGAAATAAGGAGGAAGAAGATTAAATATGAGGGTAAGCTAGCCAATAAAGAAAAGGAAAACAGCAAGAGTTTGTTTAGACATATAAAGGTCAAAAGAGAGGCAAAAGTAGACATTGCTGGAAAATTATCCTGGAGAGATAGTGGTGGAAAACAAGTAAATGGCTGAGGAACCTCACAGTGGAAGAGACAAGCAATATTGCAAATATTTGAGAGTGGGGGGATCAGCTAAGTACGGTGGCCATTACCAAGGAGAAGATGTTATAAAAACTGAATGGTCTGAAGGTGGATAAATATCCTGAACCAAATGGATTACACTCTGGGTTTATACTTGATGGCGTTTAGAAGGATGAGGGGGATCTAATTGAAACATACAAAATACTGAATGGCCTGGAGAGAGTGGATGTTGGGAAGGTGTTTCCATTGGTCAGAGAGACTAGGACCCAAGGGCCACAGAGTAAAGGGAAGACCTTTTAGAACAGAGATGAGGAGAAACTTCTTTAGCCAGAGAGTGATGAATCTGTGGAATTCATGCCACAGATTCTCAGATTCTGTGGAGACTGTGGAGGGAAAGTCATTGAGTGTACTTAGGGCTGAGATAAATAGATTTTTGAGTATCAAGGGGATCAAGGGTTACGAGGAGAAAGCAGGAGAATGAGGTTGAGAAACCTAGCAGCCATGATAGAATGGTGGAGCAGACTTGATTGGCTGAATGACCTAATTTCTGCTCCTATGTCTTATGTTCTTAAATCAAATCAACTCAATTTGAAGGCCATTAAAAAATCTGCAATTATTAGTCTGACTCCACAAATGGCAAGCATGAGAATGATCATCAATGATTGTGGAGAATCCATCTGTTTTCTAGTGGGGAGGAAACCTGCCATCCTTACCTGGTTCGGTCTACATGGGACTCCACACCCACAGCAATGTAGTTGATTTTTATCTGTCCATATAAATGGTCTAGACAGCCCCTAATTGAAAGGATGGGCAACAAATGCAGGCCTTTCCAGTGTCATCCACACGTCATGGAAGAATTTGATCATGCTTGGATTCTGTTTTTCCAAAGTTGTTTGAGGAGGAAGTCTTGACCATAATACTCCCTGCTTTGCTTTGAAATAGCATGGAATCTTCTACATTTATTTCTTGGGAGCTCCCACTGGGAACATCAACCTGGTTTATATACTCCAGGCTCTGCAGATGGGCTTGAACCCACGATCTTATGATCCAGAGGCAAGAGTGAAAGCATTCTACCTGACAGCACAAAATAATTTGCACTCACAAGGTATGGCACTGTTAATAATCAACACTCTTCTCATGAGATTTAAAATTCAAAACGTGTTGCCGTGCCAACCCAAGCACCTAACCTTTTATATCTTTTACCCGACAGAAGAAGTTGGAAGAGAGTGTAACCGGGGTGGGAGGGGCTTTTGATTATGTTGGTGCTTTTCCAATGCAACAAGATGTGAATATGGAGTCAATAGGTGAAAGGCTGGCTTGCGTGATGGACAGGGCTGGATTCATGACTGTGGGCTTAAAAATGTGTTGCTGGAAAAGCGCAGCAGGTCAAGCAGCATCAAAGGAACAGGATCAGCTGATAGGGTGTCTACTGTCTGAGGATTGCAGTGGTAACTGACTCTCTCAGATCAAGCTCCCATTCAGCTACATTGAAAGTAAAACTAATAGAATTATGACTCTGGCTTCCAGTCTGGGTAGCAAAGGAAATGAGAAAACTTGAAGTCAGCGTGTAGATCAAATGTGAAGGAATTTATGTGGTGGGGCCATCAGACGATCACCTATTATGGCTGAATTAAATGTTTGTCCTGTCATGATAGATCATGCAGATTTTACCGGATAATCCCTTGAATAAGTAAAACAATTCTATTCTGTTAACACTGCCGCATGATTCCTCATTTCTCGTGGGAAATTAAATGTTCATTTCAGCTGTGGGAGAGTTTCACAGCCTCACTCGATAGTTAATGCACGTGTTTCCTCTGAATGCGCCCAGCACCGTTTTCAGGAGGCAGAAGCCGAACTTCCTCTCCATAAAGGATACTGGAGCTGGTTTAGTGCCCACACCATTACTGAGATGTTTCGAGTGAGATAACATGACACACTGAATAACTTGTGTGAAGATTGGAGTAATACTGGTTTCTCATAAATAACAGACAATAATCTATAGATAAAATAATTATGGTTGCCATCTCCAGCTGTAAATTCCTCCCTCGCTGTAATGATGTTTGCTCCCAATAGGAATAGTGGCATCACCTTGATTTCTTTAATCTCTGTAATGGCAATTATCCTTCCTCTCAATGTTTGGGCCAGAGCTATTGATTTGGCTGGACAATGAGAGAAGGTCACATAACTCTCAGGTGCATTCCATGCTATCTGAAGCTATTTTGTAGGAATGCTGTTGCCATGACTAACATGGAGTTGAGGAGCGAATTTCTTCAGCCAGTGTGTGGTGAGCCTGTGGGATTGATTGTGGTCAAAATGTTGAATGTTTTCAAGAAGGAATTTCAAGACTGGGCGCATATTTTTAAGGTGAGATGAGAAAGATTTTAATAAGATATGAGGGGCAGTTTTTTTACACAGAGAGTGGTCTGTGTGTGGAATGAACATCTAGAGGAAGTGGTGAGTGTGAATTCAGCTACAATGTTTAAAAGACATTTGGATAAGTACACGAATAAGAAATATTTAGAGGGAAATGGGCCAAGTGCGGGTGGGTGAGGCTAGTTTAGTTTAGGATTATGGTTGGCATGGACTGGTTGGACCAAAGGGTCTGCTTCTGTACTGTGTAAGTCTATAAGGTTTTTACAGCTAAAAGGATCAAAGGTTAAAGGGGCAATGGGAACAGAGTTGGATGATCATACTGAATGGCAGAGCAGGCTTAAAGGGCCGAATGGTCTAATCCCGCTCCTGTTTCCTATGGTTCGATGTACAGGAGGTGTTTGAAGCCAGTGAAAGGGCATTTTGGTTGCAAGAATGTTTCAGTTGGAGCTTAAGTGAATGTGAAATTTGAGGAACAGCTTGCTTATTTAAAATTGCAGAATTTTATGGGCAGAATTATAGCTGTCAATATTAAGCATCAATTAATGAGATGAGTGCAATTAGAAAGCAGAGTCCTTGTAGTTGTGGGGATTAGTGAAGATGCATTGATGACAAAGGCCAGGTATACAGGTTAACATGGGAAAACCTTATATGAAGAAAGGGTATTGTAGAGACAGTAAGGTGTTGGCTAGAAATGGGAGCAGCCAGAAACAGAAGGGCTGTGACTGACCAAAAGGAATGCTCTTCTGACCGGAGAGTTAAGGGTACAATTCAGTAACAATGGTGGTAGTGAAATAGAAAAGGCAAAGAATGACGGTAGTGAGGCCGAATCTCAGCAGACAACCATCAGAGCCCGAATAATCTCGGAGAAAGGTCAAATGATATACTGCTGTAGGGGCTGCTGACCTCCTTAAACATGGCAGAAAGAGGCCTAACACTTTATATCACAACCCGATCTATAAATATATTTTCCCTGGATGCACCAGGTAACCAATACCCCTTGATCTGCATTTGACCTAACCACTGTCTTTAAATGTCCACATTGAAACTGCTGACAACATTGGGGCAAGACATGATGCTCCTTCTCCTCTGGACAGAGTAACAGGTCATACCACAGGTCATACCTGATAAATCTTGACTTACTTATCCATATGCAAAGTTGATAATAGTTAATATTAATATTGCTTTACACTCAAGTCAACATTGCATCAACTTTTCACAGAGTTCATACAACTACTAAAATTCTTTTTAACTGCCCTGCTGGTGGAAAACAAATTAGAGAAATTAACACTTTTCCTTGAAGTTTTCACAGTGGCATTCAGGTTTGGACAGAGTAGATAAGGAGAAACTGTTTCTGCTCATGAAAGGATAGAGAAGGAAAGTACATGGATTTAAAGCAATTAGCAAAAGAAGTAAAAGCCATATTTCTCATCCAGCAAGTGGTTAGGGTCTGCGATGCAATGCCTGAGTATAGTCAGGACAGACTCAATCCATATGTCCACAAGGAAGATTGACTCATTTGAAAAAGAGGAACAATGTGCAGGATTTTGGAGAGAATTAAGGAGGATGACACAAAGTGAAATGCTTGGTTGGAGAGCTGGTGCAGACATGATAGACTGAATGTTCTCTTGCTGTGATGTAGCAGTTTGAGTGACTCTGCTGATACACCACATAGCATTTTTTAATGCCTTTATTTCAAATGTTTACGTTAGCCTCCACGTACATTGTTGGCATTTTCTGAGCTTCTTTTTGGTCATTGTGTTGTTCAAATTTCAAAGAATCCCGACAGTGTGGAAACTGGTCATTTGGTCCAACAAGTCCACACTGACTCTCTGAAGAGAATCCCACCCAGACCCTGTATTTCCCACCTCTAGTTCACACATCCCTGGGCACTATTGGCGATTTAGCATGGCTAATCCGTTTAAGATACACATTTTGGGACTGTGGGAGGAAACTTTCACAGACATGGGGAGAATGTGCAAACTCCACACGGACAGTCGTCCCAGGCTGAAATCGAACCCGGGTCCCTGATGCTGTGAGGCAGCAGTGCTAACCACTGAGTCACCATGCCACCCCACAGGCATGAGAGTGGATATTTAAAACAGGACAGGTTATTTGCCTGCCCTGAAGCTGCTGATTTTAACTCCTGGCATCAAACTATAATGAGAGGATGCTCTAATACCAATGCCAGGCTTGCCACTTCAGTCACTACATCCACAGACTGTCCCAACAATCAACCCAGATGCAACAAGCTGATGCCACTACACCAGTTCAGGGCAAAGTGTTCCTCTCACAATTTATCTCCTCCTTCCAGACTACCTTCCGGGACATCTTATCTATGATACAACAGAAGTCCAGTTCCATTGATTCAAAGACCATTCCTATGAACCTGCTGATTACCTTCCATGTGAAGGAGCTTCCAAATCTTGATCCTTAAAATGAGGCTTCTGACTCAGTGGTCTTGACAGGTTTAAAAGTAATACTATAGGTTTTTTTTTCTGCCATCAATTAATCCTAAAACTCTGCTCCTATGACATTACTGTTGGAGTTGAAAAGTCATAGCAGTGACAACCAACAATTTATATCGGACTCCTGAGATTATCTGAGCAGATTGTTGTAAAATTTCAGTATAACTCCTGTCATTGAAAGTGGCATTATCTAGAACACATGGTTTTTGTTCTCCCCATTGCGGGTATATATTTCTCACAAATTTTGGCACCAGTAACTCCTCCAACCCAGTTTTGATGAGTTATACCGAGGAATAAAAATGGACAGAGACACCCAGTTGTAATAACATTGTCACCTCTCAGAACGAATCATTTACAAAGTGACTGCACTATTTAAAAATTGTAGAATTTGTTATTTCCTGCCTACTTGTGTAAATACAAGTTTAAAATGTCCACAGTGCTTTTTAAGTTCTGGCCTGTTGTCATTCCAAATTTCAAAAAATATTCCCAAGTCCTCAGGTGAGCTATTGAACTATCCGTCTCATACACTGTTAAATGGAGGTTGTCAATGGCCCAGTTAAAAGGACATACCGATTATAAATCTTGGTTAACTCTGTTGTTCTTGTGTTCCTATTAACCATCTTGTGTTAATCACTAACCAGTTATATGTATCCCCCATTGTCTTTCTCGTTAATTACATGTTAGTCCCAGTGACACCATTAGCAGGATGAGCTTTGATATTCAGCTTTTATTATCTAATTGTCTGTGGAGTGGTTATACTCGCTGCTAAAGACTAAAACCTAGGAACAGCACATTCAGTACAACCACTTAACCATATCACTTTCAGCTCTGCAAAGCTTCATCACTCCCTCAGACTCGGATCACAGATAAATTGGAACCCAGCATTTCACAAGAGATAGATACTAAATATTGGAGTAATTACCTGAAAGGACAGTGAAGATGGCAGCAAAGGCATTCAGTTTCAAGCCATCGATCACATTTGTGTAGTGACAGATCTCTACACACATGAGGCTGAGACCCACAATCAGCAAAAGGATGTAAAGAATCTCTGCTACAATAGACAGCCAAAGGACACCTAGAAGGAAAGATAAATTAAACAAATAAAATGAGTATTATCTGAATAACAGCTATGTTTAATTGTGTATGATTTAAGATTCTAATCAAAGCAGAAACACCATCAGGCATTAAGTTTGATTTTTATTTTTCAATCACAGAAATTGTTAACTGTGGGACTGACCTTACTTTCAAGGGCCCCTCTATAGACCGTGGACACTGACTAGCTCGAGTTACACCCTAATTGTTGGCTACTTAGAAGATGTGATGGTCCAAATACACCACAGCATGGGTTTGCAAATAAAATTTTAGTACATAGTGAAAAATACATGTGTGCACTCCAATTATGATACATTATTGTGATCCGGACACAGAAATGGACCCAAGCTATAATGTTTATAAAAGGTGACTGTTTTGGAATGCTACCTACTCTTTGCAATTTTTAAAACAATAATTATAGCAATTTTAGTGAGCTTGTCAAAAGGAGACATGGAGATGCAGTCCCAGAACCAAATTAGAAACTGGTCTGTTGCTTATTATTGTTTATTTTGATTAGCAGGTTACACATAAATAATCAGTCATAGAACTCAAACAGTGTGGAGGGAAGGCCATTTGGCCTTTCAATCCACACCAACCCTCCAAAAAGCATCCCACTCAGACCCACCCTATTCCTGTAACCCTGCATTTCCCATGGCCAATCCACCTAACCTGTACATCTTTGGACTGTGGGGAGGAAACTGGCGCATCTGGAGGAAACCCACGCAGACAGAAGGAGCATGTGCAGACTCCACCCAGACAGTCGCCAGAGGCTAGAATTGAATGCATGCCCCTAACACTGTCAGGCAGTAATGCTAACCACTGACCCACCTCTCCACCTCAATTTTATCATTTTTCCTTTCACTTGGAAAGTAAGTGATTATTGTCAGAGAGAGTATTACCAGCTCCATTGTGTAATCAGGCTGCAGTCCACTTGCTCCAGTAACACAGTGAGATTTTTATGCATTTACGTGTACTTGTACACAATGCCAACAAATGTTAAACAATCAACTTAATGTGCACATCAGTTTCTGTTAAATCCTGAGCTAAAGGCTGGAGGGGAACAAGGTAACTTTCATTATAGATAGACTAACAAGAGGTTCTGAGCTTTGTAAGTCAAGTATATCTAATTTCCACACTTTGAACTGTGTTTAGAGGAAATGCATTGACTAAGGAAAATAGGACCAGATAGAATGACATATTCATGCCCAGTGCTAGTTTGCAGCTTTAGTCCAAATAGAGATTTGGCTTTAAGCTCATGGTGAAGTTGACGGTAGAAATGCCATTCAATATTTTGGCATTAGATCAGCCACCCACTCTCTCTAGCTCCTAGAATGAACTAAGATGTTAGTTTGAGTTAAAATCATTTCAGTGGATCCCAATCAGCTTTGAACAATGTGACCACACTGCAAACAGTTAAGAAATGAGTAAGACAGTGAAATTACCTTAGTTTTCATTCAGTTTCCGAATCTGATCCATGTCAAATGTCATTTACAAATAACACCAAATAACTATTGCTCGCAATCAATCCTAGTTTCAACTATCAGCATTTTAGCATTTTGAGGGCACAGATATCTGAACATTGAATACATTGACATTATCAGAAAACCTGGCTTTAGACAGATTTCCAGAGGTCAGCTGTTTTGAGAAGTTGAATTGACGTTAAAGAATTAGATAATTTAACCCAGAGTGCTTCAGCTTTGATTGTGTTCATTAATTCAGCTTTTCAATGCAATTGCCATCATTCTGCCCCCTCAGTGCTGGATCCTCTGATAATTTTGTCAGAGGCAAATATGACAGAAAGGTAGAATGCCAGCTTTTATCAGAATTATTGGTAATTTTCAATATCCAAGATTTGCTGATTCATTCTGAATGCTGTATTAACCTGATTGCTCACGGCTAATTTCAGTCATACATATTCCTTTAGTTTTGGTTCATAGATTTTCATTCATAAAAGATAGAACATGCTGTTCAGTGTTGGCATGTGAGAATATATTGGTGTCTTGGGGCATTCCTGTATATACTGGGGATAGCAAAGTGTTTGTGAGAAGATTCCATGTCATTAAGAAGCTGCCTAGATCAGTCCAGCCAATTAATCCATTTGAGTAGCTGAGGCAATTGAGTACAAGCCAATGGCATCCCAGGTTTGATCACTGTATACTGAGTTAGATCATTATCAGCTATGCCACTGACAGAAATGTTATTCAGTGGCCTGGGCAAGGGAACAGAAAAACGACCAGGGTTTCTGTTCCTTCGGTATTTATCTAGTTTTCTGCTCAAGGTGCAGATATCTGTACGACGAAAGTGAGGATTGCGGATGCTGGATATCAGAGTCGAGACTGTGGTGCTGGAAAAGCACAGCTAGTCACACAGCATCCGAGGAGAATCGATGTTTCAAGCATAAGCCCTTCATCAGGAATGATGAAGAGCTCATTCCTGATGAAGAGCTTATGCTGGAAACATGGATTCTCCTGCTCCTCGGATGCTGCCTACCCGGCTGTGCTTTTCCAGCAACACACTCTTTGATGCAGATACCTGTATGTTTCAATAAGACAGGAAAGAGAAGGTCTTTGATGACATGCACAGTGAACTAACCCCAACACTCGCTGTCAAGATAACTCTTTGCTATGATGAGTGTACTCAACAAGTCAGATTCCAGAGTGAGTGTCTCGTACAACAATCGATATTATTTTGGCTATTTATTTACCCTGCAGTCATACACTGAATATATTCACAACAGACTGTCAATGTACTTTTAAGAAATGAACATCAAAGTTAATTACACTCAAAAGAAAGAAAAAAATACAAACTGTTTGGCACTGTGTGTAAGAACGATCTGAAATGCCCAGATTACAAGCATTAGAAAGAAGAATTCAGTCTTTTCCATCTCAGGAACAACTTTGCAGAGCTCATTCCCCAGTGAAAGGTCATCCTTGCCCCAACTTAAAGCATCCTATTCAATTCACTCATTTGATTTCTGTTTGTTTAGTTAATTCCTCTTTCTGGAACTGACTTGGAGGTGCCCGTACTGGACTGGGGTGGACAAAGTTAGAAATCACATAACACCAGGTTATAGTTCAACAGGTTTATTTAGTTTTCAAAGCACTGCTTCTTCATCAGGTGGTTGTGGAGAAGAAGATAATAAGAGACAGAATTTATAGTCAAATGAGTACAATGTCATGGAGATGTGATGATACATTAAACAATTTTAGGTCAAGTCTTTTATCTTTTAGAATGGGATGTGCTGGTTTCTGGTCTTTGATATGTAAATCCCAGAACTTCTTTTCAGTTACATTCTCAAGAAAGGTCTATCTTTTCTAACAATAGATGCCATCTCAGATCAGACAATGCATTAAAGTGCGAGGTCTGTCTTTGCCCCAGTGTTGAGTTTGACTGGTTCTATTTTTAAAGTGGGATTTACAGAGTTTAATATGGATTCATGCAACTTTTGAGCAAAATAAAATGTAATTCTGCAAAAACAAATTCACCCATAAACTTATATGTGTGCACGTATAGGAGAGAGAGAGAGTGAGTGTGTGTGTCTGCATGTGGGTGTGAGTGCATGTGATAGAGTGCGTGTGTGTAAATGTGTGCGTGTAGGCTTGGTTAAGAGTGTGTGTGAGTGTGATGGGGTATATGCCTATGAGAGGGTGCGTGTGTGGGTGTGAGAGTGGGGGTTGTATGTGTTTGAGAGAGTCTGTGTTAGTGTGTGTGTGTGCGTGTGTAGTGGGGTTATCTATCGTGTGACATGAACCCAAGAGTGACACAGTACTCATTTGGCCATAAAGTCTGTGTCTTATGATTTTATTCTCCACAATCACCTGAAGAAGAAGCAATGCTTCTAAAGCTAGTGTTTCCAAATAAACCTGTTGGACTATAGCCTGGTGTCATGTGATTTTTAACTTTCTGAAAACTGTCAACAAACCATAAACACAGCTCAATTATTTCCTTAAGTGGTTCCTTAAACTCCTCTTCCATAGCTTTCTGTTCTGGAGCCTTTCTCTTCTTAACATTAAGCCACTTAAGACTCATTTTATTCCAACCTGACTATTTTGGTGATTACAGTTATTATTGGCCTTTTCACTCTGAATGATCTGCTTCTAACAGGAACCAACACAGTTTGTCTGTCAGTGGTTCAGTCTTTCTATCTCTTTATGTTTTGGACACTTTGTTGCTCGGTATTGTCAATGTTATTTTTCATTTCTACACCTTGTTCCTAATGCACTTAACTTTTCACCTCAATCCCTACTCCAAGATTGTAAACCCTAAATAAAAGTTCACTTCTAGCAGCATACTTTGGGAAGGATGTGAAGTTTTTAGAGACAGTGCAGTGGGACTACGCTGGGTTGCATCAGGGCTGAGTGGAGAAACTAAACAAGTGGCTTATTTACCTGACAGCAGAGAAGACTGGTAGAAGATTTAGTACAGGCATTCAATATCATGAACTAAATTGAAAAGTCAAGAAGCAGAAAGAATTGAAAACCATTGACCTTTGAACCAGAGTTAACATGAAAAAACGTTTTCATGATAAGATGCAGTTTTAGGATCAGGAATGTGCTATCTGAAAAGTGATGGAAGCACATTCAATAGTGATGTTTTAAAGTTAATTAGATAAAGGTTAGAACCCTCATAAATCCCAGGAACATTAGGAAAGAACAGAAGAATGGAATTAAATACATTGCTTGAGCAAAGAGCCATCATGGGAATGATGGGCCAAATGATCTCCTTCTGCACCATATCATTGTGTGATTCTCAAAGGCCACTGGTGATGGGTTTGCCTCAACAAAAGGCTGATAATATGCTGCCAGTGATTTTCTGGAAACTGGGAACCACGGCAGACTCCCCCAGACCCTTTCCTGGTCTAGCTCCATCAGTGACAGTCAGACCAGTGGCTGACCTGACCTCAAGACACAAGATGCTCTTAAACAGTGAGTCACTGAGGAGGAGTTTCAATGTATTTTTTTTTCTTAACTGTGACTCTATCCACCTTTGCAGTGGAATTCTTGGTTAGTGCAAGTGACTCATGCAGAGGAGACAAAGTGCAGTTGAATCAGTCCAATGTAAAAGTTATAAAGCATTTGATGTTACACATTCTAGTTCAGCACGCCTACTATCATTAGATATTGATGCATGGGGTCGTAATTGCTGTAAAGGACACCTTCCTGTCACATGATACAATGGAATTCATTAATTTACAAGATAGTGATCAAATAAATGCACCAATAATGTCTGAGAACTTTAGAAACACATATAGCTTAAATAATGGACTTGCAGACTTGACTGAGCATGATCTAGGATGTAACAATTTTGTGTTCTCTGATAGTGACTCAACTGCTGGTTGCTACTCATCTATGTATTGTAGCTTTACCAACGTGCACCAACATCTCAAC
This sequence comes from Hemiscyllium ocellatum, assembly GCF_020745735.1. NCBI lineage: Eukaryota > Metazoa > Chordata > Chondrichthyes > Orectolobiformes > Hemiscylliidae > Hemiscyllium > Hemiscyllium ocellatum. The sequence goes on along the minus strand of NC_083425.1, from coordinate 47,889,780 downwards.
CTCTGTTCAACTGATGAGAGGAGCTCATGGCTCTCTCAGTCATTCATTTCTTGTCACTTTGTATCGTTATGTAAATATGTTTAAATATTGTATATTCACTGAGCCTTGGAATAACCCAGCTTCAGTAACATTAGCAGCTTGTACAGTCAAATGTGAAGCTGCTAACTATACACATGGAAAACAAGTGATTTCTACAATAGAGGAATATGGAAAAATAAGGAGAAAGCATTTTGATTAGGAGTAATTGAGAAAATACCTCGTCTCCCAGGGAGAAATGGCATTGCAGTTCACACAATCTGTACCAGCTTCACACACATTTGCAATATGTGGCTGAAATTATGAGAAAAGAGATTAACTATCTTCTACCAACCCCTTCTGTGAAGAACTGACTCGGTTTTAAATTATTAGGTTTTGAACAGGACTGATTATCAGACTCAGCAGGCTCCCTTCAATGAGTGGTCTTGCTCACAGGTGCAAATTACAGTGAGGGGTTTAATTCTCCACGGGAGTGAGTTAAGAACAATGTGGCGAGGGATGATGCAGCAAATGATCTGTTGAAATAAAGACTGAGAGATCATTTCAACAGAGAGAGTGCTTTGCTTATTATGAGGTCTCCACCTTCTTTACAATAATCCTGAATCGTGCACCACTGTCATAAATAAATGCTTCGAGATGACCTAATTTTTAGTCTCTCTGCAAAACACAATCTCTTCTTCTCAGCTGTTGACCATTTTGAGTTTATTTCAAAGCTATTGTCTGCTTTTGCTTTTTAATCTATTGACAATTGCTCAAGCTCAACATATTTTGTGAATCAACAAATCTTAATCGTGGAATTATTAATTCTTAGCTAATTAATTTAAATCAATCAGCTATCAGCAATCTGTAATGAATGGTGTGCAGAAACTTTGTATCATTGTACAGTAATCATTGTAAACATTTAGTTCATATATTGTGTTAAAACAAGTTGTGTTTTGTTTTTCTTTAGTTGAATTATGTGGCAATTTGAATGCATTTCTTATTTTCCTCTCTCAGCAAATGTAGTCAATGGCAGAAATGATTAAAATTTGTCTGAATATAAGTCTGAAAGAGTAATGGACTTCAGCCCTGTTCAGGGTAATCTGATCATTTCTACCCATTATGAATGTTATTCATAGTTCACTGATAGCATGTTCATCTCTGAATCCAGCATACATAATCAATGTGACAGTCTGCACAATTGGAGGAGGTGTCTTTTGAATGAGGCAACAAAAAGAGACCCTTCTGTTTCTCAGCTTTCCATTAAATATGCTGCAGCAGTGCTTAAGGAAGAGTAGGGCAGTATCCCATCATAAAGTCATCAGGTTGTACAGCATGGAAACAGACCCTTCGGTTCAACTCATCCAGGCTGACCAGATATCCTAAATTAATCTTGTCCCATTTGCCCAGATTTGGTCCATATCCCTCTAAACCTTTCCTATTCACTTACCATTCAAATGCCTTGTGAATATTGTAATTGTACCAGCCTCTACCACTTCCTTTGGCAGCCCATTCCATACAAGTATCACCTTCTGTGTGAAAAAGTTGCCCCTTAGGTCCCTTTTATATCTTTCCCCGCTCACCTTATACCTATGCCCTCTTGTTTTGGACTCATCTACCCTGAGAAAAAGACCTTGGCTATTCACCACATCCATGCCCCTCTGATTTTGTAAACCTCTATAGGATCACCCCTCAACCTCCGATGCTCCAGGGAAAATAGCCCCAACCTCTTCTGCCTATCAATTTATCTCAAACCCCCCAACTCTGGCAACATCCTTGTAAATCTTTTCTACACCCTTTCAAGTTTAACAACTTCTTTCCAAAAGCAGGGAGACCTGAATCGAATGCAATATTCCAACATAGTTAGTATTTGTAACATTTAAGTATTTGCAAATCCTTAGGCCATAAAATTTTTTTAAAATGCCTCTCTTTTCTCCTTTTCTTTTAGAAGTCAATTATGCTTACAATTCCACTTTATTTTTCTCTTAAGACTCGATTAGCTTTATGCGAAAGTAAAAGACAAGATAATGACAGGTCTGCAAAATTTTAATAAATAGTAGGCCAGAGAAGGAACTGCTGGTTATTTTGACCCATTGATCATTGTTTCTGAAATCTTACCCACCACTGATGTTAAACTAACTAGCCAATCATTACCAGGGCTGTCCTTCCACAGTTTCTTCTAAAAAGGGATCACAGTTGTCTACATCTCAATGCCCCTGTCTCTCGAAAGATTAAGGCAGGTCCTCTTATCTCCATCCTAACCTGTTAAAAAGAAAACTGGGATGGAAGCTATCTAGATTAGGTGACTTACATCTGACTTGCCACCCATTTCCACTCTTGTCTTCCATCAAATGAAGCATTAATCAGAGTGCTACAGGTGTGAGTTTGAAAGGATTTAACAAGTTCTGATTTCAGCCACCTGAATTGTTATTAATGCAACAAGATCTGCACAAGTATTTGTAACCTTCACTGATTCAGTGGTACAACTAGCAAGGTAAATGGAACTGGAGTCATTAATAATGTTGGAGATGGTGTTAAATATATTTACACTGTTGTCAAATTCTGCAGTGCGATCACTGTTGATGAGTCTCTGACATTCGGTCAAAATCAGCAAAGGAGGTAAATGGTGTTCAGTCTGTTGGTGCAGTTTATGCCTTTATAGGGAGAGGACCTTATGGAAGAAGAGGCAGGCACATTGACTTTGTCACAAAGTTAGCAGTTGGGTTAGAATTCATGCTTTGTAGGAATATATTTGAATTATGTAGATAAGTGAGATTGTTTATATTTGAAGCAAAATCAAAACATATTTGAGGATAGCACGATGCACCACACCTAAAATGGGAATATTAGTGTATCTCCCTTAAAATTATGTTTTATTTTTGCAAAACAAGCGAGAGACCTGTGCCATATAGGTTAGATTCTAGTACGTCATCCAAAATAAATGAGTGGTTCAAACAAGCAGCAATCACTTAGCAGCCATTTCAGAGAATCAGAATAGAAGTTTCCTCTAAAATAGTTATTTTTCAGTTTGTTTACTGAATCTGCCCTATTCACTGTCAATTGTATTTGAGACGAGATGAAGTCCCTTTTTTGTTGAACCTCATGTATTCCATTATTGGAATCACCTCGCATTCCTCCATTCATTGTACAAGTTGCTCGTGGTGTCTTACAGTTGCTCAACATGTCTGTTTTGCTCTGACAACATGCACTTTCACATCGAAACTGGCTCTAATGTAATGAGGGGTACGCTAGTTTCCAAGTGATCGATTGTGTTAGAGAACTCTCTAGTCCGAGGCACGAACAGATGTTTCTGCGGACATCAGTGAAAAATCAGAATGGTGTGTTGCCCCCCTGGTGCCAGGATTGAGGATATCTCAGAGAGGGTGCAGAATGTTCTCAAAGGGGAGGGGAACCATCAGGAGGTCATTGTACACATTGGAGCTAACGACATAGAGGAGGAAAAGGATGGGATTCTGAAAGGAAAATATGGAAAGTTAGGCAAGAATTGAAAAAGGAAGTCCTCGAGGGTAGTAATATCTGGATTCCTCCCAGTGCTGCAATTTGTGAGGGTAGGAATAGGAGGATAGAGGAGATGGACATGTGGCTGAGGAGCTGGTGCAGGGGAGAAGAGTTCACACTTTTGGATCATTGGAATCTCTACTGGGGTGGAAGTGACCTGTACAAGAATAACGGATTGAACCTGAATTGGATGGGGACTAATTTACTGGCAGGGAGATTTGCTAGAGTTGGTTGAGACGATTTAAGCTCATAAGGTGTGTGTGTTGGGGGGTGGGGAGGAGGGGGGTTGCTGGCAGGTTGGGACTCAGGGAAATAGTGAGGAAAGAGATCAGTCTGAGACTGGTACAGTTGGGAAAGTGAGTGAGTCAAACAGTCAGGACAGGCAGGGACAAAGCAGAGAACAAGGTTGGACTGACAAATTTAACTTCATTTACTTCAATGCAAGAGGCCTAACAGAGAAGGCAGGTGAACTCAGGGCATAGTTCGGAGCATGGGACTGGGATATCATAGCAATTACAGAGATGTGGCTCAGGCATGGACAGGACTGGGAGCTTAATGTTCCAGGGTATAAATGCTACAGGAAGGATAGAAAAGGAGGCAAGAGAGGAGGGGGAGTGGCATTTTTGATAAGGGATAACATTATGGCTGTACTTAGGGATGATATTCCTGGGAATGCACACAGTGAAGTTATTTGGGTAGAACTGAGAAATAAGAAAGGGATGATTACCTTCTTGGGATTGTATCATAGATCCCCAATAGTCAGAGAGAAATTGCGAGACAAATTTGTAAGGAGGTCTCAGTTATCTGAAAGAATAATAGGGTGGTTATGGTAGGGGATTTTAACTTTCCAGACATGGACTGGGACGTCCATAGTGTTAAGGTTTAAATGGAGAGGAATTTGTTAAGTGTGTGCAAGAAAATTTCTGATTCATTATGTGGATGTACCTACTAGAGAAGGTGCAAAACCTGACCTACTCTTGGGAAATAAGGCTGGGTAGGTGTCCTTGGGGGAGCACTTTGGGGCCAGCGACCATAATTCTATGAGTTTTGAAATAGCAATGGAAAAGGATAAACCGGATTTAAAAGTTCAAGTTCTAAATTGGAGGAAGGCTAATTTTGACAGTACGAGGCAAGAACTACAAAAACTGTTTGGGCGCAGATATTCACAGGTAAAGGGACGGCTGGAAAATGAGAAGCCTTCAGAAATGAGATAATGAGAGTCCAGAGACAGTATATTCCTGTTAGGGTGAAAGGAAAAGCTGGTAGGTATAGGGAATGCTGGATGACTAGAGGAATCGAGGTTTTGGTTAAGAAAAAGAAGAAAGTATATGTCAGGTATAAACAGGATAGATTGAGTGAATCCTGTTTATCGAGTGAAGCAGTAGGAGGAATCTTAAGAGGGAAATCAGGAGGGTAAAAAGGGGACATGAGATAGCTTTGGCAAATAGAGTTAAGGAGAGTCCAAAGATTATTTACAAATGCATTAATGACAAAAAGGTAACTAAGGAGAGAATAGGGCCCCTCAAAGATCAGCAAGGCAGCCTATGTGTGGAGTCACAGGAGCTGAGCGAGATACTAAACGAGTATTTTGTAACACTGTATTTGGAAAGGCAACGACTGATTAGAGATAGCCAACATGGTTTTGTAAGTGGGGAATATTGTCTCATGAACTTGATTTTGTTTTTTGAAGAAAGAATGAAGAGGATTGATGAGGGCAGAGTGGTGGACATGACCGCTATGGACTTCAGTAAGGTGTTTGACAAGGTTCCTGATGGGACATTGGTTAGCAAGGTTAGAGGTCATGGAATACAGGGAGAACTGACTATTTCGATACAGAACTGGCTCAAAAGTAAAAGAAAGAGGGTGGTGGTGGAGGATTGCTTTTTCGATTGGAGGCCTGTGACCAGTGGTGTGACACAAGGAATGGTGCTTGGTCCATTACTTTTTGTCATTTATATAAAAGATTTGGATGTGAACATAGGAGGTATAATTAGTATGCTTGTAGATGACACCAGGATTGGAGATGTAAAGGACAATGGAGAAGGTTACCTCAGTGTACATTAGGATCTTGACCAGATGGACCAATGGGCTGAGGAGTGGCAGATGGAGTCTAATTTAGATAAATGCGAGGTGTACGTTTTGCAAAAGCAAATCAGAGCAGGAGTTTTACATTTAATGGTAAGGTCCTGGGGAGTGTTGCTGAACAAAGAGACCTTGGAGTACAGGCTCATAGCTCCTTGAAAGTAGAGTTGCAGGTAGACAGGATAGTGAAGGTGGTGTTTGATATGCTTTCCTTTATTGGTCAGAGTATTGAGTACAGGAGTTGAAAGGTCATGCTGCAGCTGGACAGTTTGCTGGTTCAGCCACTTTTAGAATATTGCGTGGAATTTTGGTCTCCTTCCTACCATAAAGATGTTGTGAAACTTGAAAGGGTTCAGAAAAGATTTACAAAGGTGTTGACAGGGTTGGAGGTTTTGTGCAACAGAAAGATTCTGAACAGACTGGGGCTGTTTTTTCTGGAGTTTCAGCAGCTGAGGGGTGACCTTATAGAGGTTTATAAAATCATGAGGGGCATGGATAGGATAAATAGACAAAGTCTTTTCCCTGGGGCGGGTGACTCCAGAACTAGAGGACTTAGTTTAGTGTGAGAGGGAAAAGATATAAAATAGACCTAAGGGTCAATGTTTTCATGCAGAGGGTGGTGGAATGAGCTGCCAGAGGAAGTGACGGAGGCTGGTACAATTATAGCATTTAAAAGCCATCTGGATATCGGCATATGAATAGAAGGGGGTTTAGAGTGATATGGGCCAAGTGCTGGCAAATGGGACTAGATTAGGTTAGGATATCTGGTTGGCATGGATGAGATGGACCGAAGGGTCTGTTTCCATGCTGTACAGCTCTCTGACTCTATGACTCTGTAACTAATTTACATCTGGTGATTCCTGGTCTGGAGGTTAAAATAGTTGGATTTATGTTGTACCAGGTTTAGTGACTCAACCTGTGTAGAAGATAGACTGATCTCCTTTTGCCAGCTGGATTTTTACCTTAGTAACAGCAATAAACAAGATCCTAACCACTGTCTCTTAATATTCAATGATGTTGCTATTGCTGAATTCCATGCCCTAGGGATTACCATTGACCAGAAACTGAATTCACCCAACCATTTAGATACCATGACTACAAAAACAAGTCAGAGACTAGGAATTTGGTGGCAACTAACTTTCTAACTAACTAAAGCTGTCCACCATCTATAAATCGGGAGTGTGATAGAACAGTCTGCATGTCACTGGATGAGTGCAACTCCAACAACACACAAGAAGCTTAATGCCAATCAGGACAAAGCAGCCCATTTGGCAGGCACCCTTGACATTCACTCCCTCCATCACAACAACAGCACAACAGCAGCAATCTTTACCATCTAAGATCTGCAGTGCAACAACGTTGAATGCTCCTCTTACAGCACCTTCCAACCCATGACCTCTACCACTTAGAATGACAAGGGAAGCAGATGCATGGAAACACCATCATTTGCTAGTTTTCTTCCAAGCCTGACTTGGAACTACATTGCTTTTCCTTCACTGTTGTTCGTCAAAATGCTGGAAGTCCCTTCCTCATAGCACTATGAGTGTTATGAAGCATGTGGATGGCAGCAGCTCAAGAAGGTGACTCATCAACATCTTCTCAAGGGCAATTAGGAATGGGTAATAAATGCTGGCCCAACCAGCGATCACCACATCTCACAAGAAGCATAAAAACACGTGCAGTCCTTAGACTCTTAGCTTGGCCTTCGATGCTCAGGTCTCTCACACATATATTTCTTATTTGTTTGTATCTCTTGTTTAAATATTGCAATTTTGTGACAGTTTTGGAAAAGGGACTTTCCAATAATCTCTTCAAAATCAACACCTCAACTGCAACTTGAGCTATATTTATTATATATTATTTATATTATTGTGTTGCTGGATTAGAGTAACTTCAAAAAGTCTGGAAGATTGCTGACTATAAAACACTCTATTTTTATTAGTACATTTACAGTTATGAGAACAACCACTACACTAGCTGCTTTATCTTAGCCTCTCAGATCATAAGAGTATATATCATTTCTTCCAATAACATTCACAGGTTATTACAGTTAACTACATTGTTCTGCAATTACATAACCAAAAATGTCCAAAGTATGTACTCAAATATAATCCACAAAATAAAAAGTTTGGACTTGCGTGGAAAGAATGTCAACTTTCCAGGTGTTTGCGTTTGTGACAAGGTGTTTGTAACTTAAGGATGATCAATGTTTTAGTAAAAGACTATTTAAATCTTGACTAAACTGCACAAAAAAAGAGAGAACCAATGCTTGGTTTTACTGCAACATGCTTACAATTGTCAGGGCTGAAGAATTTATAGGTCTGCCATTTTATGGGCAGTGAACAAAAACAATGAAGAGAATAGTTAATTGATAAGAATAGTTTGCACCAATAGACCCTAGGATGTGCTAAAGTATCCAGACTGTTTGCAGGAGCATTACTGTATGAAATCTGATATAGTGCCAAAAAGATGACATGAAAGAGGAGACCAGGAGTTTGGTCAAATTAGTAGACTTAAAGGAAGAAAGAGAGAAAGAGAAGCAGGACTTCAGACCAGAAGGAGATATACTAGCAGGGGTAGGCCATTTGACTCAGTATGTAGGCCTATCATTCCATGAGACCATAGCTGATCTGATAATCCTTATTCTCACTTTCCTGCCTTTTTCCCATAATTCTTGATTCACTTCCTGATTAAAAATCTGTATAGTTCAGCCTTGAATATATCCTGTACTTGACAGTCCTCTGCAGGAAAGAATTTCAGAGATTCAGCACCTTGAGGAAAGAACTTCCTCCTCATTTCTGTCTTAAATGGTGATTCCTTGCTCCAAATATATACCGTTTGATGCCAGACTCTCCCACAAGGGGAAGTTACCTCTCTGTATCTGTCCCATCAAGTTCTCGAAGAACCGTGTGTGTTTCAGTAAGGTCATCTATCATCCTCCTAAACTCTAATGAGTAGAGGTCCAACCTACTCAAACTTTCTTCATAAAACTCTCCCTCCAAACCCAGGATCAACCTCGTGAATGTTCTCTGGTCTGCCTCCAATGCCAGGATACCTTTCTTAAGGTAAGCAGACTAGAACTGTTCACAGCATCCCAGCTGTGGTCTGACCAATGCCCTGTACAGTTTCAGAAAGACCTTCCTATTTTTATACTCCATTCCCTTTGAAATAAATATTCCATTTGCCTTCCCTGTTACTTGCTGATCTTTGCTATTTGTGATTCATGCACAAAGATCCCAAAGTCCCTCTGAGCTGCAGCTTTTTTCAGTCTTCCTCCATTCAAATAAAATTCAGCTCTTTTATTCGTTTTTCCAAAGTACATAATTTCACATTTCCCCCCACTTTATAATTCACTTACCCACTTTCTATCTACTCATTGCATTAGTCTATATCCCTCTTTGTATCATCCTCACCACTTGTCTTCCTGCCTATTCTTGTATCACCTGCAAACCTGGCAATAGTGCATTCATGTCCAGTATCCAAATCATCAATACTTCTTGTAGAATTGTGGCCCCGGCACTGATCCTTATGGGACTCCACTAGTTACAGGTCACCATCCTGAAAATACCTCCTTTATCCCAACTCTCTGTCTTCTGTTACTTAGCCAATCCTCTATCCATGTGAATATACTATCTCCAACATCATAGGTCCTTATCTTATTAAGTAGCCTTATGTGGGTAGCTTATCACAAGTCTTTTGGAAATTCAAATACATTAGATCTATTGATTGTCCTTTATCTACCCTGCTTATTACCCCCGCAAAAACCTTAAATTTGTCAGGCATGATCTCCCCTTCATGAACCTATGCTGACTCTGCTAAATTATACTATTTGTTGCTAAATGTTCTGCTATCACGTCTTTTTTAGCAGACTTTAAGAGTTTCCTAACAGCATATGGTAAGTTAACAGACCTATAGTTTCCTTTTTTCTTTCCCTCCATTTTTGAATAAGGATGTTACACTGTCAGTATTTCAAGCCTTTAAGTGCATTAAGCTACCTTTGTAGCTATACCCTTTAATGCTAGAATGCATTATGTAATACTGTATTATGTTGCAAGGGGTCAGAGCTAGGGGCTTATCACCCTTTGGACACATTCCTTTAATGCTTGAATCATAGAATACAATCATAGAATCCCTACAGTATCAAAAAAGGCTATTCAGCTTATCGACTCAGCACCAACCCTTCGAAAAGGATGCCACCCTATCCCTATCCTTGTAACCCTGCATTTCCCACAGCTAATCCACCTAGCCTATACATCTCTCGATACTATGGGGCAATTTAGCCTGGCTAATCTGCCGAACTTGCACATCTTTGGATTGTGGGAGGAAACCAAAGTATCTGGAGGAAAACCATGCAAACTCCACAAAGACAATCATCCATGGCCAGAATCAAACCAGAGTCTCTGGTACTGTGAGGCAGCAGTGCTAACCACTGTGCCACCATGCCACCTAGTATAGTGCTGTGTTTATTTCCACTGCCTTTAGTCTCTTCATTATTTAGCATGTTTGGAAGACAAGCTTTCCTCCACCCTGAAGCCTGATGCAATGATTTTGTTCAACTCTCTGCCATTATTATGTCCTTAGCCTCTTTCTCCAAGAGTTCAATGTTTATTTTGGCCTCTCTCTTTTGTTGACTTTTAAAATTTTCCTGATCTTCTGATTTACCTCTAATCTTTGTCATGTTGTATGTTTCTTTCATTCGGCAGAGAGAGATTAGAGTGGGGATTTTCAAAACTGCTAAATAATAGGGCAAAAGAAGAATTGGACAGATGAACGTCAAAAGGTGAACTGCAAGCATTGATGGTAAGGAGAAAGTGAGGACTGCAGGTGCTGGAGATCAGAGCTGAAAATGTGTTGCTGGAAAAGCGCAGCAGGTCAGGCAGCATCCAAGGAGGAGGAGAATCAACGTTTTGGGCATGAGCCCAAAGAAGGGCTCACGTCCGAAACATCAATTCTCCTGCTCCTTGGATGTTGCCTGACCTGCTGCGCTTTTCCAGCAACACATTTTCAGCTAAGCATTAATGGCAACCAATAGTCCCAATCTGACATGGATAATCAATCATCAATCATGTGACTGGTCTCAATTCACATGGTTAAATCTACTTTGAATTTATACTGCACCATTTGCAAAATTATCAGTATACAAGTGAACAAGTAGACTATTAAAGACTGATCTGACATCTGTTAAAATAAATGTACTGTCCGAGGCACTGGTGTTAGTTAGTGTGATTTTCCTAAATCATGACACATAGACAGAATCTATTGCTGATTATAACCTCTCCCAGCCACACAGAAGATTATGAGAACTCTGTGACCTCAAAGAGCTTCGACAAAGAAACAATGTCTTTCCTGAACACAGCAGAGAAATGCAGTGACTCAGCATCATTGTTGACCTGCCTTTTCAATATTTTTTAACAAACCCATTTGTTGGTCTACTTTAAGATAAAAGCAGCAGCTCATCATTCTCCGCAGTCACTTTTCCCATAAGCAAATTATCCACTTTCAACAAAAACATTCAACAACATCTTTTTAAGTAGAACATTGTCTGCATTTTTCTTAAGGTAAACCTTAAGAAATGGTGGAGGATACAATACTTTATTCCTGTCTGAAATGAAACTTACTGGATAAGAAATGATTGGAACTCTGAAGTTCTATATTCTCCCCCTCAGCTGAAAATTATTGAAATCTTTGTAATGCTAGCAAAAATAATGACCAACTTTCACACAATGAGCTTCCACAAATGTTAATCTTGGGATGATAAAATAACTGATGTTGGCCAGGGCACCAGGAGAAACTCATTTGCTTTTCTGCCATAGCATCTCTTGCATATTGAGAAGGTAGGCCGGGTCTCAGTTGAACGTTCCTAAAGAAGGACACTGCTGTGCTCAACACTGCACTAAAATGTTAGGCTGCAGTGAACACTCAGGTCTCTGTGGTGGATTAATGTTCCATGACCTTCTGAGAGCATTGAGTACAGGAGTTGTGAGGTCATGTTTCGGTCGAACAGGACATTGGTTAGGCCACTTTTAGAATATTGTGTGCCATTCTTGTCTCCCTCCGATCTGAAGGATGTTTTGAAACTTGAAAGGGTTCAGAAAATACTTACAAGGATGTTGCCAGAGTTGGAGGGTTTGAGCTATAGGGAGAGGCTGAATAGGCTGGAGCTGTTTTCCCTTGGGTGTCAGAGGCTGAGGGGTGACCTTACAAAGGTTTGTAAAATCATGAGGGGCATGGATAGGATAAACAGGCAACGTTTTTTTCCCTAGGGTGGGGGAGTCCAGAACGAGAGGGCGTAGGTTGAGGGTAAGGGGGAAACATACTAAAGGAGCTAAGGGACAATTTTTTGCATATACGGGGTGGTGCAAATATGGAATGAGCTGCCAGAGGAACTGGTGGAGGCTGGAACAATTACATCATTTAAAAGGCATCTGGATGGATATATGAATAAGAATGGTTTAGAGGGATATGGGCCAAGTGGGACTAGTTTAATTTAGGTTACTTGGTCGGTATGGATGAGTTGGACCAAAGGGTCTGCTTCTGTGCTGTACATCTCTATGACTCTAAGTCTCTATAACTGAGACACAGATGTGCTACCACTGCCCCAGAGTAACCCATTAAGCATTATGCTGCCTAAGTATTAGTCTACAGATACTTACCATCTTCCTGTGCAATGGTTAGGGCAATGCATGAAGTGAACAGATTACTGTGTCCATGAAGACAAAAGTAATGCAGTGTCAAGTGGGGGGAGGCAATGGCTTAGTGGTAGTATCACTAAAGCCCTCGGTAATGTTTTGGGACCCAGGTTCGAATCTCACCAATGGCAGAAGGTGAAATTTGAATTTTAAAAAAAATCTGGAATTAATAGTTGAATGACACTATTGCTGTTTGTCGGAGTAAAACCATCTGATTCACTTCCTTTTGGGATGGACATCTATCATTCCTGCCCAATTTGGCCTACATGTGAATGCAGACCTACAGCAATATGATTACTCTTAACTTGCCTCTTGGCTAATAGGGGTGGGTGATAAATGCTGGCCTGGCTGCAATGCTTACGTCCTGTGAACAAATACAAAACAAAACTTGCAAACACATCAAATGTCTGCACCTTTTCTGAGTCTGGAGCTTTGACAATTGGAAGCACTTTACATGTACAGAAAAAAAATCATTGAGGGGCCAATTCATGACTGGAATCCCTGAATCACCCTTGAGTGCCACTCCCAGTGAGCTGTGGATTTGTTTGAAAACTGGCACCCCTGGCAAAGTCAGGCGGTTATTGTGCCCTTCTCCATTTGCCCTCAAGAAGGTGGCAGCGGACATTCTATTTGAACCCACTGGCACTATTCATTTAGTGAAGGTGCACCCATGGTCAGCTGAGGCAGGAGCTTCCAGGATTTTGACCCAACAAAGATAAAGGGATGGTGATGTGTGTCCATGTCGGGGTGGTGTTGGAATTGACAATTTCACCAACACACACCACATGCACCTCAACAGAATCCCGAGAGTTTGGAAGCAGCCCACTGGGCCCATTGAGTCCACACTGACCCTCCAAAGAGCAGCCCACCTTCCTAGACTATTCATGTAATCCTGCATTTCCCATTGCTTATCCACCCAGTCTGCACATCCCCAGACACTATGGGCAATTTAGCATGACCAATCCACCTGACCTGCACATCTTTGGACTGTGGGAGGAAACCAGAGCACGGGGAGAATGTGCAAACTCCACACAGTCAATCATCTAAAGGATGGAATCAAACCTGGGTCCCTGGTGCTGTGAGGCAGCAACACTAACCACTGAGCCACCTATGGAAGATGATTGTGCTCTTGTTGCCTGATTGCCCTTGTCCATCTGACCAATGGGCATGGGTGGCACGGTGGCACAGTGGTTAGCACTGCTGCCTCACAGCGCCTGAGACCCGGGTTCAATTCCCGACTCAGGCGACTGACTGTGTGGAGTTTGCACGTTCTCCCCATGTTTGCGTGGGTTTCCTCCGGGTGCTCCGGTTTCCTCCCACAGTCCAAAGATGTGCGGGTCAGGTGAATTGGCCATGCTAAATTGTCCCGTAGTGCTAGGTTAGGAGTATGGGTGGGTTGCGCTTCTGCAGGTCGGTGTGGACTTGTTGGGCCGAAGGGCCTGTTTCCACACTGTTAGTAATCTAATAGAATCTGCAAGTGTAGGAATACTTTACTGTAATTTTAAAATCAATGATTGGACACCTCTGAGTCTGGAGAGGATGCAAAGTAATGGGTGACAATTATTACAAAGCTAATAAGCGTTGCAACTGGAAATTGAAAACTGTAACTTCAGGTTAAAAAAAGGTAATTGATTCATTTCAAACTGACCTCGTTCAGCAGGAGGTGTCAGATGAATAAAACTTCTGCATTTTTCCCCTGGAAAACAACAGGAAACAGGGAGCAGTGAACAATAACAGACACCTGAAGCACTGCGCTGTGGAACAGGCTCCGACAGCTAGTAACATTTCACCTTACAGGAAGGAGACAACAGCGGTGATGTGTAATGGACAGTAACCTCATCCCAGAGACACTGCTGCATCAAAACAAATATCACTGCGAGCTAAACCCGACACTATTAACAGAAGCAGAAGTTAGGAACAGGCTGGCAAAGGCAATTTCACCAACACACACCACATGCACCTCAATAACTGTGCAAGGAGCCGGTGTGCGAATGCAGGGAACTTCTCGTTCTCTCAAAAGAAATGCTGTGCCTTTTCGCCTCAGTTGTGTTCCCTTCGCACTCCCCCCGCGCTGCCATCCCATGACTAAATCGAGCCAGGATCAGGTCAGGTCGGATTCCCACTCACCTGCCCCCCTCCCCCCCCCCACGTTGCTACTTGGGACAGTGCTCATTCCTAATGAGGAGCTTTTGCCGGGAATGTTGATTTTCCTGCTCCTGGGATGCTGCCTGACTTGCTGTGCTTTTCCAGCATCATAATAATCTTGCCTCTAATCTGCTGGACCCATTTTTGCCGAGGTGGGTGAGGTGACAGCTCTGAATTACCCTGAATAACACGGCCGGAGAGGTAGAGATTGAAGAGGCGAGCATTCCTCTCGTCCATACCAAGTACACCCCTTCTCTCTCGCTCTCTCTCTCACACACACATACACAGGCACAGAGACAGAAAAACACACACAGACACTCAGATTAAACCATAAACACACACGCACATAGACACAGAGAAAAACAGACAAACTCAGACACATAAACACACAGACAGCAAATCACACACCCACAGACAAAAACACAGACACAAACACACTTACGGACGTTACATCCCTGCAGATACAGATACAGGCACCATGAGACAAATACACACTCAGACACAAACACACTCTCAGACACACACAGGCACAGATACACACAGAGGCGCATACTCAAAAATACACACATAGGCACAGATACACATACACACCCACACAAAGTTGAACACCCTCACAGACAGCAGCCACCCCTTCCAGTGCTTTTTTCTCTGCTTTTGGGCTCGGCTATACCCCTCTGGTTAGGAGGTTGGGGCGATATTGTCAGTAACCTGTGGCTCTCTCCAACACAACGTGATAGAAAAGACCAGCTGCATTTATTTACCCTGTGGATGGTGTAAGGGCGGGCAAGTCATTCCTGTGTTCACTTATAAAGGGAATTGAAATGTAGAGAGGCAGTGAGTAAAATAGCAGAGGGAAAGAAGAGAGACAACTTTCTAGACACAGTTCGGCTTCGGAGTTTCTATAATAAAAGGGTCTTGTGTGTTCGTTGGTTCGGCAAACCGGGTAAAGTAGCGCTTTCCTGGCCGGCTCGTAGACCTGTCAGTCTCTGGGACGTCGATGTATGTACTGTAGATGTTGGATGCAAACAGTCAGTCTCTGGATTCCGTCTTCACACCAGCAGACAACTATGGGGGTGTTGGTGGGTGAGGGACATTACTTCAGGGGTGACGAGAGAATAATCATTGTACACTTTACGCACGGGTACGGTTTCCTGCAGTAGTGTTGTATCAAATTTGGTGAACACGTTTCCTTCTACCTCACTGCCCGTCTGCAGAGGGGCATGGCCATATGGATTGGAGAGGGCTAGGGAAGCAATTGGACACAGGCATAGAGGGAGAAAAAGAATCTTTGCGCATATATAAAGTATCAGACCTTCTCGGGGCCTCAAATGTGTGGAAATATTGCCCTGTATAGGTAGGAAAAGCAGGGGGCCTTTTTTTTTGTAATTGTAGAAAATGCTAATGTTAGTTTGTTTTTCACGTGCAAAGACGGTACAGACCTGCTTCGTAATTGTATATGTGCACCAACAGATTTTCTGTGTACAAAGTATATATTTTGCAATAACAAATGTACACATGGGTAATAATATACACTCATCTACACAACGTATGCACACATACAATGTATATAGACAGTTTAATTTATATAGCGTAGGGACTCATATAATGTATCTACACATGCATACTGTATATATACATCCAATGTATACATACATAGACAAATCGATTTTCGCTTTTGTTTCTATAATAAAAAGCCTTAAGTGTGGAAAGGTTTCCTTACCTTCTCCGCTGATGTTTTCTTCACAAGAGAACCAAATACCAGCATGGAAATAGCAAATCACATACTTATCATCGCCCGCCTCCCAGCTGTACCGGACCACGCTGCTGTCGTTACTGTCCGGGGTGGTGTACTCGATGCAGTTGCTCTGTTTTTCCTTCACGTTAGTTTTGCAAAAAGGTTTCACCACTTTCCTGGTGCCCTCGCACCAGTAGCTGGTGCTGAAGGCGGTGACACAGAACACCAGCGCTATAAAGTTGAGAGTGAGAGCCAGGGACGCCCTGTGTCTTCGGTCGATGCCCATTTTGACAGAGAGAGGGACGGAGAGAGGTTTGAGTGAGCGAGAGGGCACGGGCATCAATCCGTACCGCGCTCTTTAGATGCCCCAAACTGGTTTGCTAGTCCTCCTGTGTGCCCGCCTTGAGGTCTGGACGCTGCCAGGTCCATGCTGTCTTGTCTCTGTGTGTGTGTGTATAAGAGAGAGAGAGCGCGGACAATGGAGCTGACTCACAGATAGGAGGCAGCAATTCTCCCAGAACTCCAGCAATGCTTTCTCTCTCTCTCTCTCCCTCCAGCTCACATCTTCTGGAGGACCGAGCCAACCACGCGTGGTCCTTTCATCCCACGGTGAAAGTGAACCCTGCAGAGACTGGAATCCTGCTCAGTGCAACAGGTCCCCTCCCCCCCCCAACTCTCCATCTGATCGCCTCTGCTCATGAAATCAAACCGTATGCAGAGGAAATCCTCCGGACAACAGCAACAACGACAAAATAAAATCCCCCCTAACTTTAAGTAATAAAACACATTTACAATGGTCGAGTTTAGCTGGTGAAAATCGTTGTAGAAATTAGCAGGTCTGAATAATGCTAGCGGGCCTCATATTTGGCTGGGCACATATTAAGCTTTGCTTCAATAGAATGGGGCTGGGATCAACAGTGTGTTCAGTGCAATGTTGCATCTGCGGAGAGAGAGAGTGTACGAACCGGCAGTATGACGAGCTGAAGATTGGACACTGGGTAGTGCTATTGACCAAGAAGGAAGTTTACCTTTCGACAAAGTAAGGACAAGATTTGGGGAGGAAAGCAAGCTAATGTTTTAGAATCTGGGTGGATGCTGCCCGACCCGCTGTCATCTCCAGCACATTTTGATCTCAGTTCAGATTTCAGCGACTGCAGGAATTCAAAGACCAGCTCTCCTGCTTTGAAAGTTTCCTGCCAGATGCATCATAAAGGAACTTCCTGGAATAACCGTGTTTATGATCGCCATATATCCCCCCACACACTGCTACACTTCACTATGTCAGCGCTTGTGCCATTCTTCCTCACTTATCCAGCACTCCCTGAACTCTGAAACCCAGGAGCAAGCCATTCAGTCCATCCGTGCACGGATTCCTGTGTTACTGCACCAGTTACAACCTGCCAACCTGAGAGTGGCCATTGATTTTGCTTCCCCGTTATCAATTAGTTTCATTGCGTTTTCATGGGCTCTTCAAATTACTTTCCAGACTGGATGATGTCATCACATTTTTGCTGAAACGATCTCATCAATTCTTCCTTCGATCATAGGATCCCCACAGAGCGTGGAGCAGGCCATTCAGCCCATCGAATCCACACCAACCCTGCAAAGGAAATCCCATCCACCAGACCGTCTACCCTATCCCTACATTTTCCATCTCTAATCCACATCGCCTGCACATCCCTGGACACCTTGAGACAATGTAGCATGGCCAATCCACCTAACCTGCACATCTTTGGGCTGTGGGAGGAAACCCACGCAGACACTGGGAGAATGTGCAGACTCCACACAGACAGCTGCCTGGGGCTGGAATCAAACCCTGGTCCCGAGTACTGTGAGAGAGCAGTGCTAACCACTGAGCTATCCATATTTTCCTGTCTTTTAATCAAATATGATTCCTTTTCCCCATTTTATCATGATTATTAATACATACTCTCTACTTCTGCCTGTGTGCTGATCATTAATCCACCTTCCATGGTGGTCAGCTGGTTCAGCAGCTGTCAAGAGGGACTAATAGCATGGGTTCAATTCCCACACTGGTTAAAGTTACCATGCAGGATTCTGCTTTGCAACCTCACCCCTCACCTGAGGTATGGTGACCTCAGATTAAACCACCACCAGTCACCTCTCACTGTTTAATGAAAGAACAGCCAGTAGGATTACAATGACTTTACCTTTGTTTCCTATGCACTTTAATTTGCTTTACAAATCTCCTTTATCAAAAGCTTTATGGGCATTTGAATGCAACACATTCACTGGTACCCCTTATTGATGCTGCTAGTAACATCCTCAAACACTCCCCATCTGCTTTGACAAACGTGATTTCCCTCACATACATCCATGGTGACTCTGGTCGACCAGAAAATTAATTCCTAATTATCCAGTAATCTCATAATTTATAGTTGATTCTAGTATTTTCCCCGCACTAACAGGACTGTAGTGTCCTGTAGTATCACTTTCCCACCTTCCTTAAACAGAGGGTCGAAAGTATTTGTCTCACGTCCACCCAAAGGTAATGAGTTCTCCATTCTAAATATGCCCTGTGTACTATCCTCACTTCCAAGACTGGGCCATGGATTTGCAATGGATTGTTTTACACCTATGGGCAAATTACAATAGTGACTTGTCATTACCTACTGCAGGATGGCTGATCAGGACACAGACCCACTCTTACCACCTTTTAACAGGCAGATTGGTGAGATTTAAGGACTGATATACAACCCATTTTCTCATGTTGCAAACACCCAATCTTTGGCCAACCACTTCTAGCCTGGAGCATCTCTCCCACAGGTAGAGGAATGGCGCCATTGCATCTCCTCCATTTAACTGCTAGTCAAAGAATTTCCTCCTGGATTCCTTATTGGATTCATTAGTGACATTGGGATAAGGATTGGCTGAAAAGATTATGTTGGTCAGGCTGGGCTGCCAAGTGTAGCTGTGGACGTGTCATGGCTGGATTAGGAACAAACCTCTAGAGTCGTGACAACTAAGGATATGCACTGTGTCCTTCCAACTGCACTTCAACTGCAATTCCTGTCAGCTATCAAACAGGCAAGACTCCTCGACTGGTGATGAACAGCTGAGACAAGCAAAATTTGAGCTCCCTAGATGGTATAAGGGTTAGATAGTAAGATGAAGCAGTTAAAAAGGTGCTTGTGGCAAATGTCAGGATTGATAACACACGTGAGAAACAGACTGAATAGGGAATGCTCAGCGTGGAAGGCGGAAAAGGAAATTAGAGTGACAAGGAGAGGAGATGAGAAGAGACTGACAGCTAACATTAAACAGAATTCCTAATTTGTCTATGGGTATAGAAATAGTAAAGGAGAAGCAAGAGGGAAATGGGAGCTGATTAGGGAACAATGGGAACTACAAATCAAGGAAGAGGCATTGGCTGAAATATTAAATCAGTCATTTGTTGCATCTTCTTCTTGGGAGATGACAAAGTCATATTGAAAGAGTAGGTGGTCCAGCCAACTGCTGATAAGCAGGAGGTATTAGAAAGATTGATTGATCTAGAGATTGATATATTACCAGGACTTGATGGAATGTGCTTGAGAATGTTGAATGAGATATAGGAAGAAACTGCAGAAGCACTGGTCAAAATCATTTGATTATTTTTGAATTCAAGGTCAGTGCCAGAGCACGGGAGAGTTGCAAATTGTAAACATTTGTTCAAAAAATATGTAAGAGTAAACTCAGCAACTACATGCCAGTCACTTTGTAAACCTTGTCACAAATTATCCTGCCTAAACACTTTCTCACCATCAAACTTAAAGTTTACAGTCACATGGACAAATGTGGATTCATTCAGGCAAGTAAGCATGGATTTGTTCATAGCAAATCAAGTTCAGTTGAATTGATTAGCTGTTTACTGAAATAATAAAGAAAGTGCATACGGGTAATGTGGTTGATGTGGTGTACATCGACTACCAAAAAGGCACTTGATAAAGTAACACATGTCAGACTTGACAGCAGTTTTGAAGGAATAGAAAGACTGTAATAACATGGGTTCCTGGGTAACAGAAAAGATTTAAGACTGTGGGAACTGTTTTGCAGGATTAGCTTTGAAAATCAAATTGAATGCTGGCATATCCAGTTTAAGCCTGAACTTCCCAACATCAGGGAGTGTGCACGAACAGTACCTCCAGGCTTCTCTGTCCCAGCAGCTGCTTTAGAATGGCACTCTTACTTTTATATTGGCTCCCCTCAGTAGTCCTACCAAAGTACATCACTTCATGTCTCTGTGTTCAATGTCCTCTGCCACCAGTTTGTCAATTGCATCAGCTTATGTCCTTTCCACAGATCACAATACTTTCATAAAGCCCTGAACAATACACAAATACATAGTAAAGACATGCACAACCTGTACATCTGTGAAATTGGGCACTCTGTGCCAAATCCAGTCATTAATATCAGTGAGAAAAGGCAGCAGTCCTCATCTTGATCTGTGTCAGAGATGCCTTCTCTGAATATTCTTCGCCCTCATCATTGATGAGGGTGCTCTCCTTTTCATTTCTTTTCCTCTTATTTTCTTCAAGAAGTGATTGATAATATCAAAGTAGATCTCCTGCACTTAGATCCTGTCAGAATAACCTATGCAGTGACTGGATCCCTTGTGGAGCTTTGAAGAAGATTCCCTCCAAGACAAGGATACACTGTGTTTAAAGATACACCGTGATTGTGGTTTGTTGCAATTTTGAAATATCATCTGCATCCAACATAAAGAGTGAGCATGTCTTAAACGCCATCACACCTTCACAACGCAATCCATATAAGCGGTCCATTGTTCATCACAGAGAATGGTTAAGAAGGTGTTTGAGACATTTATCTTCATTGCTCAGAGCATTGAGTATAGGAATTGGGAAGTCATGGTGCAGCTGTACAGGACATTGGTGAGTCCACTTTTGGAACACTATAGTTTTGGTCATCCTGCTATAGGAAGAATATTATGAAATTAGAGAAGGTACAAAAAAGACCAACAAGAATGTTACTTGGACTGGAGGGTTTGAGTTATAAAGAGAGGCTCGATAGGCTGGATTGTTTTTTAACTGGAGCTGGGGGGTCGATAGCTGATTTATGGAGAATTATAAGATCATAAGAGATATAGATAAGGTGACTAGCAAAGGTCTTTATGCTAGGACAGGGAAGTTCAAAACTAGAGGGTACGTTATTACGGAGAAAAATTTAAAAGAGACTCAGGGGGCAATCTTTTCACACAGAGGGTGACTTGTGTGTGAAATGAGGAAGTGGTAGATGCAGGCACAGTTACAACATTTAAAAGATCTTTGGACAGGTACATAAATAGGAAAGGTTTAGAGAGATATGGACTGAACTCAGGCAAATGGGACTAGTTTAGTTTAGGAAATCTGGTTGGCATGGACTGGTTAGACCAAAGGGTCTGCTTCCATCCTGAATGACACAATGACTATGAGCATGTGACCCCTTGCATCCAGTTACCAGGCATTGGTTAAATAAAAGATCCATTTGTGGTGTTAGAAATTGAGGTGAGTATCAGTTACTGTGACTGAAAAGGGATTGACTGATAAGTGGAGTATATGCAAAAAGATGATCCTTGGGACTGGAATAAATCTGGCAGTATCATGCACTGAGTTGACCATGATTTCTGGTCATTGAGATTGGTATGAAACATGAGATGGTGATGCGAATAATTTTGAATTTGACCAAGAGTGCATAATCCTGCATCCCGAGACAGTGTCTGAATGATTTGAGCAGATTGACTCTCTGAAGAAAGCTGTTCAGGTTTTCAGCCTATTCTTGCTTTCAGCGTGAGAATGAAAATGGATTTGGAAGAGTTACTGGGAGGCATACATCTCTCAGTCTTGCAGGGGCTCTAAACCAACCTTATGATTACTTCAGATAACACAATGATTTCAAATCTCAGAGATGGAACTAAAAGACAGAAAAAAGCACATGCAATTGATTCATCCTCCAGTTATCCCAAAGCTCTTCAAATAGGCAATGATTTGATTTTAAAGTGTGAAGACAGCAAACAGAATAGAAGAATGTTATTGCACTGAGAGAAATAGAAGGCAGTTATGAGAAGAAACTTAGTCGGATTAGGTCACTAGAAAATCACCTAGTCAATAATTGCACTCATGATCCTGATAGCACCAACAACTGCCTGCATTCGTATAATACCTTTTTCAAAAGTTCATCACAAGATACTTCTCAGCTGGATATGAGAAAAGATACTGAGCTGAGAGGGGTAAGTTCAAAGAAGTAACTAATGTTTTGGGAATGTATTAAGAGGAGGAAAGAGAATTTGGGAGATAGAATGTGTGAGGAACTGCCCCTCCAATCACAAATTCTACCCATTCATCCTTCCAGGCCCTTTGTGCCGACCTTTTATCCAACTCTAAGATCAAACTAACCTACATACCCTTCCTTTTACTATCATCCAAGTGCCTATCCAAAAGTCACTTAATTATCCCGAATGTGAGTCTACTTTCACTGTTGGCTGTGCATTCCATGCACCCACCAATCTCTGTGTAGGTTTACATTTTGCTTAATCTATCCAGAGCTGGCAGTGCTCACAATAAGAGAGGAGACTTTACCTCCTTTGGACTTGGAGTGGAACCATCGTGGTCACTCTGACAGTTGGTCTATTTTCTCTCCCTCTGGGATAACACAAGGTGGACTTCCCAGGTTCAACTGTGATCCCCTATTGTATCTGAACTGACTTCTCAGGTCTGCTTCTTGAATCCCAAGCAAGGGGATTAATGGTGGGAAAAATAGCAACACTTTTGCAAAGGAGTGAAGCACTGCATGCTTGAAATTACATACCAACAGTGACTTGAAACCCCCACAAAACTCTCAGTTCTGTTGTTGTTCACCTTGTTAAATCACCAGAAGACTCAAGTAGAAGTTATGATTGTTTAATTATACATACATAAGGAGTATCCATTTCAACACTCTAAGACTAAATTCTAACAAAAAAATCACAAATCCTCATTTCCCATTCACCTTAGATTACATACTCAAATTCTAGTCTGACCATTTACAACTGTTGATCAGTTGCTTCCCACAGTACATACATCAGGCACTGTCCCTTCCCACCCAGGACCTCCATTATCCTGCTGACTTTCAACTCCATATTAAGTCAAACTCATAAAGGCTCCTGATTATTAGCATCTTTAGCAATTGAAAATCTGACTTGTGCATGCCCAGGGAGGAGCAGAATGCCTCCAAGCAGTCATTGATCTACTATGACTCTTTGTAATTTTTTAAGTCACTTGAGATCATGCCCTTTAAGTTATATTGAAGTTGTCTAAAATACATCTCTTCTTTCACACAGACATAGATTTTATTTCCTGTGAAATGTGAGTCTTCTATGAGTCATATAACTACAGGACATCCTTATTCTTCATCTCAATGCATTACCTGATGCTTTATAAGCATCCAAGTGATCTGAAATTTTAAAACCATGAAGTACGTTTTCAACACTTCATAAAACTTAATTTCAAATACTTCTTGAGAAATTTAACTTATATTGAATTTTCACACCGTGGAACATTTTTAATTTAACTAACACCAGGCAGATCATCACTTCATGATACCTATGTTAGAAATGATTTAACATCCAGAAGAGAAGCATAGAAAATTCTGTAATAACGCTGGGTGGAGGGTTACCTTACAGTATGATGTCTGACTTCCATATTAAATTATTAAGCCACAATCAGCTATCAGTTTTGAGGAAAAATGAGACAAAATATAGCAAATGATGAGAGATTTAGAGATATAGAAGATATACTTTTAACAATAATTACTGTCATGTGAGTATTTGTCCCTACACAATTCCTATGGGGATTTTCAAAGCACATTAACCTATATTAAAAGACAAGGAAGGGAATGTGATGGGTGAGCTGCCGAAGTCTTCTGAGACATTACTGAAGATGAACACCTTCAACATGATAGACCATTGCAGCATTGGGTTCAACTATTAAGACAGGACTTAAACAACATCCAATTCCAACCAATGTTGAATTGGGTGAAGTCATCATTCCCTTTTGGTGTTGGAAAGGCAAACAGAAGCAAGTACAATTTATCTGTTTACAGCTCGTTCACTTTTGTTTTTGCTCAAGTGACGTTAACATTATTTATTGAGAACATTTTACTATGTTACCCCAGATTGAACAATTACAAGATGCTGTGCTACATAGGCAGTGGAGAAAGAGAGGGTACTAAGATGGTATGGTGTTAAAGATGGGTAGCCTCTGTAGCTTCATCTTTGTGACTGCAGTTACTATGACAGTTTCAAGTGATTGCCATGGGATCTTTTATATCTTCCTGACAGTGCAGATTAGACATTTCTTAAACCTTTCAGTCAGAAAATGATATCTCTGGCATTGTGGCATTCTCTTAGCAATGCACTCATCTTAGGCTATTGGATGAAGTCTTTGAAGTGGGGCATGATCCCACCATCTTTGACTCAAAAAGGGCAAACATGCTATAACTGCAGCTTTCAATATTTGAAATAAAGCAATTAATGCCTCAGTTCAAGCCAATGAGCAGGGAAATTAACTCAGGCCTGATACTGCCTGAAGGTTGTGACCTTTGTGAGTTTTGGAAGGAAATCATAAACTGGATGCATTCAACCAAGTAGTTGTATTGTCACTTTTTTCTATCCATGACATTCTCTTCAAAAACACACTTTCTAATGGAATATAATTGAAATTTTGCAAGTAAACATTTTGTAATATATCCTGAGGTATTCAAAACAAATGGTGTGTAAATGATTGACTCTAGGGACATTGTGAACTATGTTCAAGCATAAAACTGAACAAAAAAGTGCATTAGTGTGCTCAATAAATCACACCTACTTGAACAAGTGAAAGTGGCCATAAATATCTAAATTAATCTGGTCTCTCTTCGGCTAAAATTGAGGTTTTATGATGAACAGCCAGAGGGCATCTATTATCATTTTAACTTTCATCTGTGTTTTGAAATTGCATGATGAAGCAACGTTAATGTAATACCAATTCTGTAATGCAGCTCCACCAGGACAAATGAGATACCTCACGTTAACACCAGCTTTAGCAGCACAGGCCACTATTTACTGATTAAATCACTCTGGGGTGGAGAGAAAAAAAATCAGAGTTGCAAATTGTAAAGTACACAATTCCACCACCCATGCATACCATCCAAGCAGAATATGTCAGGTTCCATATTAAGAACAAATCAGCTAGGTTTCTTTATTCAAACACAAATAAATGGTTTCTTACTAAAAACAAACAAAAATATATTAGTATAATTGAGAAACAGTTTAATTATGGAGTTATACATATCTACTTTTGAGGTCTTATGGCACAGTGTAGGTGTGTTCCTGCTTCAAATTCCAGCTGCTTGCAATTGCCCTTTGCATCAACAGAGCAAATTAAACAAGAATAAATTTTAAGCTAAAGCTAAAACAGAAATTGCTGGAAAAACTCAGCAGCTCAGAACTCAGCAGAAAGTCTGAAGAAGGGTCACCGGACCCAAAATGCTAACTGTGCTTTCTCTCCACAGATGCTGCCAGAGCTGGTGAGTTTTTCCAGCAATTTCTGTTTCTTGATTTCTGATTTCCAGCATCTGCAGTTCTTTCAGGTTTTTTTTGAGTAATTTTAATCTCCCTTTTGTTTTAATCTTGTAACACCCACAGAGATTTACAAAATGCTTGAAGTTCCAAGATTTTGACAGAGGGTGTTATGACAGAGGTTAGACTGTTGCGCAGTCTCCTTTTCCACTCCTACACTGGTCACAACATATTTTAAATTTAACCAGGTTGGCAAATTATGGCCAATTACATGGGTGTCAGAATATGTCAGGTTCCATATTAAGAACAAATCAGCTAGGTTTCTTTATTCAACACAAATAAATGGTTTCTTACTAAAAACAAACAAAAATATATTAGTATAATTGAGAAACAGTTTAATTATGGAGTTATACATATCTACCCTTGAGGTCTTATGGCACAGTGTAGGTGTGTTCCTGCTTCAAGTTCCAGCTGCTTCAGATGTGTCATAACATGTCTAAAAACGGGGTACAAGTATATATAAATAACTAGAATACACACAAAAACAGAAATCTGAGGAGAAACAAAAGAATATTTGCAGAGTGGTAACTTTATAGTCAAGCTCATGATAAAAGAATAAGTCACAGATTGCCCCAATCGATGTTCTGACTGGGAAGTTATCGTGCAGACTGACAACTTGCTGGCACTAGGGTTACTTCCTGGAACAGCTGAATTTGGCTGAATTCCCATTGCTTCAGACAGTGAAGTAGTTTTCAACAAATTCTCTCCAAGAATCCTCTGCAAGTGGTAAAGAATATGTCTGGTGGACTTGCAGCCCGCATACTTTGCTGACAGGCATTACAAAGAAAGAGGGAGAAAGAGAATAATTGGTTATTGCTTCTCAGGCAGGTATTGACCTCTTTCTCTGCATAATCTCACTCAAAAACTGGACAATGTAACCTCTCAATGAATGTTCTCTAGATTATGTGGCCCCCATTAGTCCCTTATAGGTGCAACATTGCTGCTTCTGCAACAACATCTTTCCCTTAGAAACGTGTTCTCATTTAAAGATCAAGATGTATTTGCATTGGTCCACCTAATCTTTTAAAACATAATATTTGGAATCATGTCTCTTCAAGTCAAAGGGCAGAAAAGGCAATTTGAATGCTGTGAAAGTGGAGCAATGTGAACTTGGGACATTTATATCAGTATTCTGCTGCTCTGTATTGGCACTGATAGATTCTTATTCATAGCAGAATGAGAGGTGAGGAGATGGGGTGTCTAGATCTTCTGCCATTTTACATTTGTGTTTGTTTTCCAGAGGGATACAAGACTTTTTTGTCGAGTTCACCTTGAACACTCAGGCATTTGCCAACCTCTTCAATAAATTTTAGTTAGTCCTCACACCAACATGGTTTCGTTCCTCAAGCAGCAATCAACCAACAGAACGGTAACAGACCAAGGAGTGGCTATGGCCAACCATGGCATAAGACCGTAAGGCATAGGAGCAGAAATTAGGCCATTCAGCCCATCGAGTCAGCTCCACCATTCAATTGTGGTTGATAAGTTTCTTGACCCCATTCTCCTGCCTTCTCCCCACAACTCTTGATCCCCTTGATATTCAAGAATCTATTTATCTTAGTCTTATGTATATTCAATATCCTGCCCTTCACAGTCTCCACAGAATCTGAGAATCTGTAGCTATGAATTCCATGCATTCACCACTGAAGAAGTTTCTGGCTGAAGAAGTTTCTCCTTATCTCTGTTTGAAAAGGCCTTCCTTTTACTCTAATGCTGTGCCCTTGAGTCCTAATCTCTTCTACCAATGGAAACATCTTCCCAACATCGACTCTCTCCAGGCCATTCAGTATTCTGTATGGTTCAGTTAAATTCCCCCATATCCTTTTGAAGTCAATTAAGTATAAACTCAGAGTCTTCAAATGTTCCTCACATGTTAAGCTTTTCATTCCTGTAACCATTCTTGTCATCCTCCTCTGAACACACTCCAGGGCCAGTACATCCTTCCTAAGATATGGGGCCCAAAACTGCACACAATATTCTAAATGTGGTCTGGCCAGACCCTATGGCCAGAGCTTTAGAAGTATATCCCTGTTCTTATACTCAAGTCCTCTGCTGCATTTCTGGCCAAATTGGTCTGTGCCTCCTTTAAGGGAGAAGGAAGGCTATACTCTGTACTTCCTTTGCCTTGTAGAGTAGGTATTTTTGGTCAAATTTTGGGGCATTTCAGGGGTTGATGCCTACTTATACAAGGATGCCACCACCCCCCTCACATTTCCCTGGAGAAAGTACATTGCCCAGTCTTCCTGCAAATATTTGAGGCCCAGTATATATTATCTCAGATGGCAGCTTGGAGTGAAGAAAACAAATAATCATCAAGAAATGTTACCACAGTCCAGATTACAAGTAATATAAACATCTTCAAGTGACAAACATCGGTGATTCAATACACTAAGCATTCATTCCATTACAATTCAAAATCAGTCAGTCCCTAGGCATTCTGTTGCCAAACCACTTCATATGTTTGTTCCATTTTGTTGAGGACCTGAATCAAAGTGTTGGCACCTTAGCAGTGCACATTGTCCGTTCCTAAGAAAAAATCTCCCTTTCAGACAGCAAGAAGTGTTCAGTTACTGTCAAATTATCAGAAAAATATATCACAGCAGGTAGTCATTGTATCTGTTTGACTTGGCTAGAGATATCAAATCAGTCCCATTAATCGGTACTTTCCCTATAGCTCTGTGACTTTATTCCCTTCAAGTATTAGTTCAATTGTATTTTGAGTATTACCTTTAAATCTGCTTCCCCTACATTCTTGAGTACAGAAGGTTGTAAAGAGGGTTGTGCACAAGGCAGGCGGGCGCGGGAGATAAAAATCAATAGTTATGTCAGGAGGTTCACCATGATGGAAGGCCACACATGGTCTATCTGCCAGAGGAAGTGGCCAATTTGAAAACACTGATAAATGTGATTAATAGCAAGTGTGAAAGATTGTCATCAATGCTCTGCAGAATTGTGTGTAATTGGTGTTTTGCACCTTGCCTAGGACATTAATGGAACTATTCCCAGAGATCATTCCCACCGCGACTCCTTTGTTAGCTTCACGTCCCTCCACCAACCCACCCTCCTCTCCCGGAACATGCCATTATTGCTGCACGAGGTGTAAAACCTGCACCAACACCTCCTCCCTCACCTCCACCCAAGGCCCGCAAACATCTTTTCGCATTCGGCAGAGATTTTCCTTCACATCCACCCACCACATCAATTGTGTCCGTAGCTCTTGATACGATATCTACATCGGGGAGAAAGGACGTCAAATTGCGGAGCATTTCAAGGAACATCTCTGGGACACACTTTAACTCTCCCTCCCACTTCCCCAAGGAAATACAACTCCTTCCCCATGCAATCCAACCCACCCGCCGACTGGAAGAAGAATACCTCATCTTCCACCTTGGGACCCTCCAATGTCGATTCCATCAGTTTCCTCATCTCCTCTCCTCTCCACCTTATCTCCAATCCAACCCTCCAACTTGGCACCGTCCTCTTGACCTGTCCTACCTGGCAAACTTCCTTCCCATCAATCCGCTCCAACCTCCCCACCAACCTTTCACAATCGCCCCACACCTGCACCCACCTATCACCTTCCTACCTACCTTCCCCCCAGCCCCATCCCCACATCCCTATTTATCTCTCAGCCTCCTTCCCCTTCCACATTCCTGATGAAGGGCTTATGTCCAAAATGTCAACTCTCCTGCTCCTCAGATGCTACCTAACCTGCTGTGCTTTTCCAACACCACACTTCTGACTCGGACTCTCCAGCATCTGCAATCCTCACTTTCTCCATTCCACGGGCACCAAAGTGACATCTAGGCATGCAATAAGGTGAGGAGGGTGCATACAATCACAAAGAGCTGAGAGAAGAAGAATCTGAAGAGGGGTCACTGGACCGGAAAAATTAACATAGATTTCTCTCCATAGAAGCTACCAGACCTGCTGAGTTTTTCCAATAATTTCTGTTTTTGTTTCTGATTGCCAGCATCTACACTTCTTTTGTTTTTTTTTAATAGTAATCTAATGATCAATTCCTCCATCAATTATGTATAACATGAAAGTTGACGGACAGCAGGACCAAACCCATTACTAGTTATGAAGCAGAAGTTAGAGGGGTCTTGGTTTGCACCTAAACAAAGAAACATGATCTGTATTCCTACAAAACAGCAGCTGTCTATTAACACGATGCATTCCAGCGATTATTTACATTCTGGTCAGGGCTAGGTTCAGCCATTATATCAATCCCTATTCTTGTTTCGCAGTGTACTTGGCATGTACCACCTTAATCTGGCACATTCTCACACTCAATCTCATGCCAGTCTGAGCAGAAAAATCAAGTACAATTTCTGAGTGCCAACACAATCTTTCAGAAGGCAGCAACCCTTCTAATGATGTTGACTGGGGCCCATGCTGCGGCAGTTCTTGTGATGACAATTATGTTCACGGCGTCTAAATTAGTTGCTGTGATCACATTTAAAACTAGCCAGATTGCAATCTGAAGCTACTCCTGTGGCAGATGTTACCTTTACACCTAAGAATTTCTGAGAGATGTGCAAAATGTTAAACAAACAGCAAATTTATTAATATGCTGTCTTGCGAAAAGGAAACTCTAAAAATAATAGTAATTGCAAAGTTCAGCCCAATGACAAGTCGGTCTCTCGTGAATATTATTTCTCTTTTCTCATAAACTCATATATTACAGTGAAACCTTCCTTATTTATTATGGAATAAATTGCAGTTGTTGCATCATGATATGAACTTTTCCAATCCAACTCATTTCCCCTGAATCATTTGAGCGTCTTTACCGGCAGTACCAGTCTGACCTAAATTACGCTGCCAATTCTACATTGCTCTATAAGCTGAAGATCAAAACAACTCGGCTCATTGAAATCCATCACATTTTAACATAACAATTTCTATTTAAGCCACAAACGAGCTATTTAAGATGTTTCTCAGAGGCCTAATTGCTGTTGACACTATTCAGTTTGTTTTAGTTTGCGCCATTGCAAATACACCTAGTCTTTGTGAAGTTGAAGTTGGTGGCCCAGATGCTCACAGTATGGGATCATCAAATCTTGCAGCACAGATGAAGGCTATTCAGCCCATCATACCTGTACTTACTCTTTGAAAGATCTCTTCAAGTTGTCCTACTTTTCTCTTTCCTCATCGTCCCGCAATTTAAAGTCACAATTGAATCTGCTTCCACAATTGGTTTAGGCAATACATTTCAGAGTGTTATATCTCAATGGGTAAAAGATATGCAGATTTATTTACATGTAACCATCTATCTGTGTCCTTCTGCCTGTGTAAGCTGTTTCTCTTTATAAATTCTATCAAAACCTCTTTTCACAAAAACCTTCTCAATCTTTTCAACACTGGTCATAGCTCCAGACACTCCACATAGCTTCAATTACATTCCTACGATTTTATGAAGACCCTCATCCCTGGCAACATTGGTGAAAATCTCCTTTGCCCTGTATCCAAAGCCTTGACATCTTTCTAAAGGACTGATATCCAATGTAGGGCAGAATGTTGCAGCTGAGAGTGAGATTTAATTTGGGTGACTTCATTCCCAGGGTCATTGCTTACTAAAAAATGGTTCATGATCTCTGGTCATATATAGGTGACATTGCCTTAAGATTTTGTGTCATTTTAATGTCTTGTGGTCTGTGGGATCTTTCTGTGCATTTAAAAAGATTGATCTGCATTCCTACAATCCATGAACGTGATGCATTCCTTGTAATTATTTACAATCTGGCCAGAGCCAGGTAATGCCATTATGTGAATCCCAAATCTTGTTTTGCGGTGTACTTTAAATGTACCATCTTAATCTGACATGTTATTGCACTCAGTTTCATGCCAGGCTGCTGAGTATGTTGCATTTATGGACCAGCTCTATCTTCCTGGAAAAGGGCTCTTTTCCACGCTGATAAAGGTTGTTGCTGGTGTTCCCTTTGCCCAAGTTCAGTTTGAAATTTTTCCGTTTCTGTAGCCCGCAGCGAAAAAATCAGAATGGTGTATTGCTTCCCTGGTGCCGGGACCAAGGATGTCTCAGGGAGAGTGCAGAATGTTCTCACAGGGGAGAGGGGCCAGCAAGAGGTCATTGTCCAGATTGGAACCAGCGACATACGAAGGGAAAAGGTTAAGATTCTGAAGGGACATTACAGAGAGTTAGGCAGAAATTTAAAAAGGAGGTCCTCAAGGGTAGTAATATATGCATCAGCGAGTGAGGGCAGGAATAGGAGGATAGAGCAGATGAATGCATGGCTGAGGAGCTGGTGTATGGGAGAAGGATTCACATTTTTGGATCATTGGAATCTCTTTTGGGGTAGAAGTGACCTGTACACGAAGGATGGATTGCACCTAAATTAGAAGGGGATTAATATACTGGCAGGGAGACTTGCTAAAGCTGCTCGGAAGGATTGAAACTGGCAAGGTGGGGGGCTGGGAGCCAGGGAGATAGTGAGGCAAGAGGTCAATCTAAGACTGGTAGAAACAGTTAGGGCAGGCAGGGACAAGGTAGGACAAACAAATTAAATGGCATTTATTTCAATGCATGGGGCCTAACAGGGGAGGCAGATGAACTTAGGGCATGGTTAGGAACATGGTAGTGGGATATCATAGCAATTACAGAAACATGGCTCAGGGATGGGCAGGACTGGCAGCTTTATATTCCAGGATACAAATGCTACAGGAAGGATAGAAAGGGAGGCAAGAGAGGAGGGGAAGTGACATTTTTGATAAGAGATAGCATTACAGCTGTGCTGAGGGAGGATATTCCGAAAATACATCCAGGGAAGTTATTTGGGTGGAATTGAGAAATAAGAAAGAGATGATTACTTTATTTGGCCTGTATTATAGATTCCCTAATAGTCAGAGGGAAATTGAGAAACAAACTTGTAAGGAGATCTCAGCTATTTGTAAGAATAATAGGGTAGTTATGGTAGGGGATTTTGATTTTCTAAACATAGACTGGAACTGTCATGGTGTAAAGGGTGTAGATGGAGAGGAATTTGTTAAGTGTGTGCATGACAATGTTATGATTCAGTATGTGAATGTACCTACTAGAAAAGTTGCAAAACTTGACCTATCCTTGGGAAATAAGGCAGGGCAGGTGACTGAGGTATCAGTGGGGGAGCACTTTGGGGCCAGCGACCATAATTCTATTGGTTTTAAAATAGTGATGGAAAAGATTAGACCAGATCTAAAAGTTGAAGTTCTAAATTGGAAAAAGGTGATTAATTAAGCGGTATTAAGCAAGAACTTTCAAAAGCTGGTTGGGGCCAAATTTTTGCAGGTAAAAGGACGACTGGAAAATGGGAAGCCTTTAGAACTGATATAACGAGAGTCCAGAGAAAGTATATTCCTGTCAGGGTGAAAGGAAAGGCTGGTAGGTATAGGGAATGCTGGATGACTAAAGAAATTGGGTGTTTGGTTAAGAAAAAGAAGGAAGCATATGTCAGGTATAGACAGGATAGATCGAGTGAATCCTTAGAATATAAAGGCAGTAGGAGTATACTTAAGAGGGAAATCAGGAGGGCAACAAAGGGATTGCTTTAGCAAATAAAATTAAGGAGAATCCAAAGGGTTTTTACAAACACATTAAGGATAAAAGGGTAACGAGGGAGACAATAGGGACCCTCAAAGATCAACAAGGTGGCCTTTGTGTGGAGCTGTAGAAAATGGGTGTGATACTGAAAGTGCATTTTGCATCAGTATTTACTTTGGAAAAGGACATGGAAGATAAAGAATGTAGGGAAATAGATGGTGACATCTTGAAAAATGTACATATTACAGAGGAGGAAGTACTGGATGTCTTGAAACACATGAAGGTGGATAAATCCCCAGGACCTGATCAGGTGTACCCAGAACTCTATGGGCAGCTAGGGAAGTGATTGCTGGGCCTCTTGCTGAGATATTTGTTTCATCGATAGCCAAAGGATAGGTGCCGGAAGACTGGAGGTTGGCTAATGTGGTGCCACTGTTTAAGAAAGGTGGTAAGGACAAGCCTGGGAGCTACAGACCAGTGAGCCTGACATCGGTAGTGGGCAAGTTGTTGGAGGGAATACTGAGGGACAGGATGCACATGTAGTTGGAAAGACAAGGACTGATTAGGGATAGCCAAAATGGCTTTGTGCGTGGGAAATCATGTCTCACAAAGTTGATTGAGTTTTTTGAAGAATTAATAAAGAGGATTGATGAGGGCAGAGCAGTAGATGGGATCTATATGAACTTCAGTAAGGCTTTCCACAGGTTTCCCCATGGGAGACTGGTGAGCAAGGTGAGATCTCATGGAATAGAGGAAGAACTGGCTTGAAGGTAGAAGACAGAGGGTGGTGGTGGAGGGTTGATTTTCAGACTGGAGGTCTGTGTCCAGTGGAGTGCCACAAGGATTGGTGCTGGGTCTACTACTTTTAGTCATTTATATAAATGACTTAGATGTGAGCATAAGAGGTACAGTTAGTAAGTTTGCAGATGACCACAAAATTAGTAGTGTAGTAGACAGCGAAGAAGGTTACCTCAGATTACAACAGGATCTTGATCAGATGCGTCAATGTGCTCAGAAGTGGCAGATGGAGTTTAATTCAGATAAATGCGAGACGCTGCATTTTGGGAAAGCAAATCTTAGCAGGTCTTAATGGTAAGGTCCTAGGAAGTGTTGCTGAACAAAGAGACCTTGGACTGCAGGTTTATAGCTCCTTGAAAGTGGAGTTGCAGATAGATAGGATAGTGAAGAAGGTGTTTGTTATGCTTTCCTTTATTGGTCAGAGTATTGAGTACAGGAGTTGGGAGGTCATGTTGCAGCTGTACAGGACATTGGTCAAGCCACTGTTGGAATATTGCGAGCAATTCTGGTCTCCTTCCTATCGGAAAGATGTTGTGAAACTTGAAAGGGTTCGAAAAGATTTATAAGGGTGTTGCCAGGGTTGGAGGACTTGAGTTATAGGGAGAGGCTGAACAGGCTGGGGCTGTTTTCCCTGGAGTGTCGGAGGCTGAGGGGTGACCTTATAGATGTTTACAAAATTGTGAGGGGCATGGATAGGGCAAATAGGCAAAGTCTTTTCCCTGTGGTAGGGGAGTCCAGAACTAGAGGACATAGGTTTAGGGGGAGAGGAGAAAGATATAAAAGAGACTTAAGGGCAACTTTTTCACACAGAGGGTGGTATGTGTGTGGAATGAGCTGCCAGAGGGAGTGATGGAAGCTGGTACAATTGCAACATTTAAAAGGCATTTGGGTGGGTACATAAATAGGAAGGGTTTGGAAGGATATGGGCTGGGTGCTGGCAGGTGGGATTAAATTGGGTTGGGATATCTGGTTGGCATGGACGGGTTGGACCGAAGGGTCTGTTTCCATGCTGTACATCTCTATGACTCTATGTTGGATAATTGCAAAGGCTTCTGCTTCCCTATGACACACAGTCATACTCTCCTGTGCTGAACATTAACTATCCCCCCTTGACAATCAAGGATATGGTCCTCACTGAATGTCTTACCATTAACATCCTGAGGTTACTTGGTGGAAGTGGGTACTGCAGATATTGGAGATTAGAGTCAAGATTAGAGTGGTGCTGGAAAAGCACAGCAGGTCAGGCAACATCCGAGGAGCAGGAAAATCGATGTTTCAGTCAAAAGCCAATGAAGGACTTTTGCCCGAATCGTCAATTTTCCTGCTCCTCGGATGTTGCCTGACCTGCTGTGCTTTTCCAACACCACTCTAATCTTGTTTCTGGGGTTGCTATTAACCAGAAACAAGAGCAAATTAGAAGCCAGGTACAGAGGAACTTCAAATATCCAGCAGTCGATTATCAGAATTGCAGATTTTCCAAACCAAATCGCAAGGTCCCGATGCTTGACTAAACTGTGTTATCCAGCATTCGATTCTGCAAACATTTGATTATCCAAACAACATGCTCCTTGCCCATGCCAGTCGGACAATCAAGGTTCCTCTGTACTTTGTGGTCTATAACCAATCTTCTGACACTTCAAACCCTCTTCACCACATACCACATGCAAAGTACAAGTCAGGATTGTGATGGAATGCTCTCCACTTGCCAGGATGTGTGCAGCTCCAATCACGCTCAACAACATCCAGAGCAAAGCAACCCATTTATCAGTATCCCATCCATTATCTTGAAGCATTCATTGTCTTCCACCAGTTGCACACCATAACTGCAGTGTATATCAGTCCAGTCTAGTTATCGATAACATTGCAGTTTGCCCTCCAAGGAGAAATCAGCTCCAGGCTGAACTAAACTTGCCTGAAGTCAAAAATTCTTCAAAACCTGGTTTCTCGATTAAAGCTCATGTTCTCCTGAAAAATGCAGCAACCTCATGTTGTTACATTCAAACAACTACAATAAAGAACATTGTCATAAAATCCATTGCATCTGTATTCCAGTGGAAAAAATCCTGCACTGGAAATTGACTTCCTGGACTGATAAAACTAATGTGAATTAATGTCTGTACCTTCAATTTCTCAGTTATTCTTAAATTACAGCTTCTTCCCTTTCTTTTGTGCATTTGTGCGTCTGTCTATGTCCATGAGGATATATGTTCAAAGAGTTTGAATGCATGAGTGAAGATTTAAGCCCAAGGTGTTTGCTGCAGGTCATCCTTAAGTTAGAGTTCACAAACAGGGGTTTGGGGAAACATCTGCAGCCAATTTCAAAATGGAAAAAAAAAACAAAAGAAAAAAATAAAGAGAAAAGCAGTACATATAGAAGAAGGGAAAAACAAAACTGTGCACCTTTTTCCCATGCAGGTAACTGTCATGTTGCACAGTTATAGGAACAACATTATTCAGCTGGAGAGGGTTCAGAAGAGATTAACCAGGATGTTGCTGGGTATGGAAGGTTTCAGTTAGAAAGAAAGGTCAAATAGGTTGGGACTTTTTTCATTGGAGTTTAGGAGGTTGAGAGGTGACCATATAGAAGTTACAAAATAATAATAGATATAGATAGAGCTAATGATAATTGTCTTTCACCTAGGATGGGAGATGCTAAGACTAGGAGGCAAATTTTCAAGGTGAGAGGAGAGAGATTTTAAAGTTATGAGGGTCAAATTTTATACGCAGAAAGTATTCACGTGCGGAACAAACTCGCTGAGGAAGTGGGTACAATTACAATGTTTAAAAGATAAGTAAAATTTGGATAAGTACACGAGTAGGAAAGGTTTGGAGGAAAATGGGCCAGGAGCAGGAAGGTGGGACTAGTTTAGTTAGGGATTGTGTTCAGCATGGACTGGTTGGACCGAAGGGGGTGGTTCCGTGCTGTATGACTCTGACTCTGTAAATGGGAATTAAAGTAAATCGACAGTAAAATTAGACAAGTTCTAAAGTAGATAACAACCTGAATACGGCCCATTCTTCCCAAGCTGCTCAGATACCATAGAATCTTAATGTTCACATAGCAGAATTTCAAGACATTTTCTCTACAATGTAGCCAGCTGTGGCTGCAAGTACTGCAGTGCATCATAAAAATGCTACTTTTATACTCCCAAACCCATAAACTGTACTAAGCATTGCTGAGGATTTATATAAGCCTGCTTGATTGAGAGGCTCACAAATATTTGGAACAACTAACGAGGTTTATTTCAATGTAATATTTCA
The DNA here is from genome assembly GCF_020745735.1 of Hemiscyllium ocellatum. Taxonomy (NCBI): domain Eukaryota; kingdom Metazoa; phylum Chordata; class Chondrichthyes; order Orectolobiformes; family Hemiscylliidae; genus Hemiscyllium; species Hemiscyllium ocellatum. The sequence continues at coordinate 47,852,407 of NC_083425.1, read as the reverse complement.
GATTCTATAATCACAGGAATCACTGTAGGATTATAATGTATCATCCTCAGCTCCCCACTAAACACACCAAGGGAAACAGAAATGATCAGATCATTCCTCAATCTCCATTGGATCACCAATATTTTGGTCACAGCAAAAGCGATTTAGCATCCTCCATCTTTGATTGTTTTCTCCTGCCAATCTATTCATCCAAAGACCCAATATATTTCATTGATACACAGAATGTGGTATGGAATGAGCTGCCAGAGGAAGTGGTGCAGTCTGGCACAATTGCAACATTTAAAAGGCATCTGGATATCTATTTGAATAGGAAGGGTTTCAAGAGATGTGGACCAAATGCTGGCAAATGGGATTAGATTCATTTAGGATATCTGGTGGGCAAGGACAAGTTGGACTGTCAGGCCTGTTTCCATGCTGTACACTCTACAACTCTATGGTACAATCCAAAGAGAAACATCGAAACTCAAGCGCAAAAATAAAACCAGCGAGGGTTATCTCAGAATCAGACATGAGCAACATCTTCCTTGACATTGGTAACCAGCTATTTACATTTAGTTAATAGTTTTGACATAAAAGGCTGTTCACAGAACAGTTATCAAACAAAATGTAAACACCCAACCACAGAAGGAGTAATGGGGGCATGGTCAAAAGCTTATTCAAGATGTTAAGTTTTATTTTACTTGAATATGGGAGATGGACTTCACTGGCTAGGCAGCACTTATTGCCTGTCCCAAGTGTCAGAACCCAGTTCAGAGTTAACCACAGTGCTGTAGCTTTATAGTCACATGAGGGCCAAGTCAGATAAGGTTGGAGATTTCTTTTCTTAAAGGACATTAATAAATGGGATGGCCTTAACATGGTCTCCATTAGGTTAGCTTTCCATTGGATTCAAATTTGATCAATCTGCCATGGTGGCATTTGAACTCATGTCTCAGTCAAAGAGTGTGATGCTGGAAAAGCACAGCAGGTCAGGCAGCATCCAAGCCATCAGGAATGGCTTTTGCCCGAAATGACGATTTTCCTGCTCCTCGGATGCTGCCTGACCTGCTGTGCTTTTCCAGCACCGCACTCTTTGACTCTGACTCTCCAGCATCTGCAGTCCCCACTTTCTCCTAACTCATGTCTCAGAATATTATCTTGGAAGTCTAAGTAAGTAGTCCTGTAATATTACCGTTTTACAACCACATCCTCCCAGGAATATAAAGAAGCATAGCAATGTATTATTATTTTGTTTGTTGAAAATCACGTAACACCAGGTTAAAGTCCAACAGGTTTATTTGGAGGCAGTAGCTTTCGGGTGGTTTCAGTTTGTTTGGAAGTGCTATAGAAATGGTGAGCCAGGAATCAATTATATGTGGGACGAATGTTCCAGGGCTCACATTCACAGATGCACTGGAGTGTCACCTTTGTATGTGGTACACCACAAAAGCAAAGAATGAAGATCTAATTATAAAGAAGGAATTTTTCAGAAGATACATAAAGGCTGCATGGGAACAGAGAGGTACAAGCTTCACAGCCAGAGCAGGTGGGTACTAGATAAGCATTCAAATAGAAATTGTAAACATGGCGCTTCATGCAGTGTATGATTTACAGAAAGACTGAACAGAAAGAGAGGGTGATCATGATTGAAGGACCACCCAGACCGGGGTATACTGGTCAGAGCCGATTTATTCACACGCCATATAGAATGATCTTCAATGGAGGTAATGGCTGAGTGATATTATCGTCAGACTATTAATCCAGAAGCTCTATTAATGATTGGGAACCCATTCTGCTGTGGCAGTTCAATAAAAATCTGGAATTAAGAAGCTATTGTTGTATATTGGGAAAAAAAGACATCAGGTTCATTAATGTCCTTTAAGAAAGGAAATCTGCCATCCTTACCTGGTCTGGCTTACAGACAACTCCAGATCCATAGCAGTGTGGTTGATTCTAACTGCCCCTCTGGGTAATTAGGGATGAGCAATAAGTGCTGGCTGAACTAGAGGCACTCACATCCTGTGAGTCAATTTTTAAAAAGATCATAATATCAGACTATTACTCACCATTCCTTTTTGTTTCAAATGTAAAAAGGCTTGAGAACCATAACAATAAATTCAGAAGTATGAGTATTTTTTGAATTATAATTACTACATGTGGAAACAGGCCCTTTGGTCCAACAAGTCTACGCCAACCCATTCCCCGACCCTATTATTTACCCCTAACTGATAACATACTTTATGAACAACTTAGCATGGTAAATTCACCAACCTGCACATCTTTGGACTGTGGGAGGAAACCCATGTAGACACAGGGAGAGTATGCAAACTCCACACAGACAGTCACCCAAGGCTGGAATTGAATCTGGGTCCCTGGCACTGTGAGGCAGCAGTGCTAACCACTGAGCCACTAAGCAAGGGATTACACGCAAGAATTGCAATCATGTCACAGAACTTGGCAAGGTAACCATGAGGTGGATGTTCTGGTGTTGGACTGGAGTGGACAAAATCAGAAATCTGATGACACCAGGTTATAGTCCAATAGGTTTATTTGAAATCACAAGCTTTCGGAACACCGCTCCTTCATCGGGTGACATAAGCATCACCTGACAAAGCAGCAGCTCTCTGAAAGCTTGTAATTTCAAATAAACTGTTGGATTATAGCCTGGTGTTGTATGGTTTCTGATTTTGGCAAGGAAGGAGAGGTTACCTGTTTGTGTCCCAAACGTTTTTTATCAGATCCACCAACGTCAAGCCAGTGTTCTTTTCTGACCGCTGCCTCCTGCTGACCAACTGTCACCTACAGGACGAGCAGTGGGCTGGTAAGGGAACGTGGAAGCTGAACACCAAACTGTTGACCCCGGGAAACATTGAGGAGCTCAAGAGGGATTACGCAGGTTGGAGAACTGTGAAGCCCCTGTTTGAGTCTCCAGGGGACTGGTGGGAAACAGTAAAAGGGAACATCAAGAGGTTTTTCATCCTCAAAGGTGTTCAAGAGGTGAGAGAGAGACGGGAAAAACTGTCCCAGCTCCAGGAAAGTATGCAGAACCTGCTCCTGCCGCAGACGATGGGAGTCGATGTCACGGAGGACCTCAAGGAGGTGAAGGGCCAGCCAGCTTTGCTCTTTGCTTCGGAGGCCTCCAAGATAATCTTCCGGTCCAGGGTCTGCTCGGTGGAGCAGGACGAGACGTGCTCACATTTCTTCTTCCAGAAGGTGCACAAAGAGAGCTCTGTGCTCAGCAGCCTGAAGGAAGAAGACGGCTCGATAACGTCATCTCAGGCTGACGTCATGAGGATCAGTAAATCCTTCTATGCCAGTCTGTATGACTCAAAGCCGACCAACAGCACGGCCTCTCAGTCGTTCCGTCCTCTATCACGGAGGTCTTAGACGACAGAACACGAAAGAGGCTGGACCAACCGCTATCTCTGGATGAGCTGACCAAGGCCCTCGAGTCCTTCAAAAAGAATAAAACTCCTGGAAGCGACGGTTGAGCTCTATTCTGCTCTGTGGGACTTGCCAGGACCTGCCAGGACCTGCTGGAAGGTATGTCAGTATGCTTCAGGCAGGTACCATGAGTGAATCCACGAGGAAAGGCATCATCACCCTCATCTACAAGTGGAAGGGGGAGAGGGAGGAAATCAGAAATTGGAGACCAATCTCACTATTAAATGCAGATTACAAAATCTTTGCAAAGGTCATTGCCAACCAGGTCAGGTCTGCTCTGGGGTCGGTGATCCACCCTGACCAAACCTGTGCTGTACCAGGCAGGAAGATCACTGAGAGTCTCGTACTCCTCAGGGATACGATCGCTTATGCGCAGGACAGGGGGTTGGACACCTGCCTTATCAGCCTGGACCAGGAGAAAGCCTTTGACAGGATATCACACAGGTATATAAGAGATGTTCTGTCCAAAATGGGCTTCGGGGAGGGAATCTGCAATTGGATTAGACTGGTGTACACCAACATTGTCAGTGCAGTCTCACTCAATGGGTGGGAATCAGATAGCTTCCCAGTCAGATCTGGAGTCAGGCAGGGCTGCCCTCTCTCTCCTGCCTCGTTTGTGTGCTGCATAGAGCCATTTGCCGAGCCTGAGAGGGGTGACTATTCCTGGCAGCAGAGGCCTACAGGTTAAGGCCTCCCTGTACATGGATGACATCGCTGTTTTCTGCTCAGATCTGCTGTCCGTGCACGGACTTATGTGCACATGTGACCAGTTCGAACAGGCCTTGGGAGCCAAGGTAAACCGAGGCAACAGCGAGGCCACGCTCTTCAGGAACTGGGCCGACCAATCTTTCATCCCCTTCACCGTCAGGACTGACCACCTGAAGGTGCTGGGTATTTGGTTTGGAGGGGCTGGGGCATGCACCAAGTCTTAGGGGGAGCGTATCAAGAAAGTGAGGCAGAAACTGGGCAGATGGAAGCTACGGTCGCTCTCCATCGCGGGTAAAAACCTGGTCATCAGTTGTGAGACATTGTCATTGCTATTATACCTGGCACAGGTCTGGCCTATTCTCAGAACCTGTGCCGTCGCAGTTACTCAGGCCATCTTCCATTTTGTATGGAAATCAAAGATGGCCAGGGTCCGAAGGGACTCGCTGTACAAAGCTCTGGGCAACGGAGGGAAAAAGACACCAAATGCTGCCCTCACCCTGTTGGCCACCTTTCTGTGTGGCTGCATCAAGCTGTGTGTGGATCCCCGGTACGCAAACACCAAGTGTCACTACGTATTGAGGTTCTACCTGTCCCCAGTGTTGCAAAGGATGGGCCTGGCCTCGCAGCTGCGGAACGCTCCAAGTAGTTGGACCGTTCTGTATCACCTGTCCTTTGTGAAGAAATTTATGAAGACAAACACCTTTGATCACAAGTCCATCAGGAAGTGGTCAGCACGTAGTGTCCTTGAGACCCTTCGGGAAAAGGAGAGGGCGGATCCTATCGAGCGGTTCCCTGAGCAGACTGTCAAAGCCATTTCGCAGAATGCCTCATCGCCAGAACTTTCCAACAAGCACCAAGACATGGCTTGGCTGGTGGTGAGAAGGGTTCTGACTGTGAGATCCTTTATGCATGCCCGGACTCTCAGCCGCACCGCACGTTGACCTCGAAGCAGCTGTGGAGGGAACGAAACTGTCTCACACCTCCTTCTGGAATGTGCCTATGCAGAGGAAGTCTGGAGAGGAATGCAGTGGTGTTTGTCGAGGTTTGTCCCGAGCAGCTCCGTGACGCGGGACTCCGTGCTTTACGGTCTATTTCCCTGTTCGCACACCGAGACAAACATTAACTGTGCCTGGAGGACCATCAATTCGGTGAAGGACGCTCTCTGGGCGATCCGAAACCTGTTGATCTTCCAGCTGAAGGAGCTGATCCCGACTGAGTGTTGCGGACTGGCACATTCCAAGGTCCAGGACTACATGTTGAGGGATGTGCTGAAGCTTGGGACAGCTGCCACCAAAGCATGGTGGGGAAAGACCACCATGTAAGGTCTGCCTGCCTAAGAACAGGGGGCCCAGGCAGTCACGGCGGCACGGTGGCACAGTGGTTAGCACTGCTGCCTCACAGCGCCTGTAGACCCGGGTTCAATTCCCGACTCAGGCGACTGACTGTGTGGAGTTTGCATGTTCTCCCCGTGTCTGCGTGGGTTTCCTCCGGGTGCTCCGGTTTCCTCCCACAGTCACAAAGATGTGCGGGTCAGGTGAATTGGCCAAGCTAAATTGCCCGTAGTGTTAGGTAAGGGGTAAATGTAGGGGTATGGGTGGGTTGCGCTTCGGCGGGTCGGTGTGGACTTGTTGGGCCGAAGGGCCTGTTTCCACACTGTAAGTCTAATCTAATCTAATCTAAGTGGGCTCCGTTGACAACTCAGCTAAATATATACATAGCAAACATACAGACCTGTATATACGAATGATTACTCGATCGCTGTATGCAAAGAAGTGGAATGTTTATGTACGTATGGCATGACCAATTGTACAGATCATCAAAATATTTTATGAATAAAATATAGTTTTGAAATAAAAAAAAGTTGATGAGCAAGGTATTAGTGCATAGATAGGAATGCACTGATTCCACACTGAACAATGCTGATAATGGATAGAATACAGGATAAGGGAAACAGTTAAAAATCAATAATAAATGCTTCTGGGACTGACAGCAAATGATTTTTATCCTCACAAAAAGTGATGTACAAATCAAACTCCAGATATAGTAATGGAGCTGAAAACCTTGAAACCTTTGAAGAACAGTTGGAGGCTGCATTTGCATGAGCTATAGGGTCTTAGTGGGCAAATTAAAATAGATTGACTGAAAGAATGCTTTTCTTCACCATAATGCACTTTTAATTTTATGAAATGTTATAAAACTGAGGTGTGCTTACAATTACCTTTCAGTTGAGGAATTTTCTTTATGTTCAGACATAGTAGAAAATGAAAAATACGCCTTTAATATTTTGCAACATAATTCATGTCTTTGTTAGTTAATTCATGTGCTTTCCATTCATGTTTAGTTGTTAGATTTCTACCTTTCTGTGGGAGATGTGTGCTCTGCCAACTTTTCACTTTCTTTCCTGTTCTATTTATCAATGGCATGTTCCTCCCTAACTGCACTTCCATATTTTATTTTGCTCATCCTTTCCTGAGCGGAAGGTACTTTAGACCAATGCCACATTGCAAACAAACCTGACACTCATGTGTACTCATGAATTTGGCCTCACTAGTATGCTTGACCCACATACAATTAGCTCCTGGTTAATTAATTCCTAGCTCTTTACAGATGTTGCAGCAATAAACAATGTCCCTTTTCTCTAAAATCCTATGCAAAAGCTTCAACATCCCAAAGCAACCTTGCAAACATGTCACAGAACTTCAAATCATTGGGTATAAATGCCACAGAGTGGGTGGAGTTAAAACACATTCTTGAGAGCACATGTATATGTCAAGAAAATAGATGAGTCCTTTCCTCATATAAAATCAGCGCCTGGTTATCTATGACTGCCAGGTAAAACAGTATTTGTCATTAATGTGTAATAAATAGTGTCACTTGCAAACTTAAGCTTGAAGCCATGTTTTGACTTTATCTTCCCCTCAAACAGTCCAAGAACACCCAAACTCATATCGTGGTATCAAACCACATGCTAAAAGATCTATCATTATAATTGTAACAGTCATTATAATTCTGTTCCTCACCTCACCATAACCTTTGTACACATAGAACATAAAACTAAAACTCTCCACCATCGACAAGACTCAAATTTGGTGTGCATTGAATTATTGCACCCACACCCACAGCAAAGGCTTGATACCATACCTTTGGCAAGGTAGTCAAGAATCAAAATGTCAACTCAGGATTCACTTCCTTCACACTGTGATGTGTATTACGGTTACAGATTAGACTACAAGAATTTGCCAATCTCAAGATTGCTGTGACTCAGAAGGCCAAAATCATAACTTCAAGGAATTGTCATCACCTCCATTTTGTATGCCAACCGATTTGAACTTGAATATTGCAGTTCCTTTGTACCTTTGTTCCTTTCAATACCAGAAACTTGGCTGTTCCTGCTACATTCCTCTGAGAATCTATCACCCCCTACATTTTCCAAAACAGCATACATGTTTGAAATGGGGATAGCCACAGAAGACTCCTGCACTAATTGCCTACCTCTCTTATCTTTCCTGGACTTAACTCATCTATCTGACTGTATCTGCGACTTTTCCTATAACTGCCAACCATCACATACCATTGCTGTTGCAAATTCCACATCGCCTCTAACTGTCTCTCCAACCGATCCATTCGATCTGATTGGATTCGCAACCAACAGCATTTATTGTAGATACAATCCACAGTAACCCCTAAACTCTCCTTAAACTCCCACATCTGACAAGAAACGCAGATCACTCTACTAAAGGCCATTTTTGCTCCTTCACAATCTACAGACCCAGAAAATAGCACCGTCTTATTCCTCTACAAAACCCTGCTCCAGCTTAAAACTATTCACTTATCTGTTTCTGTGCTGTGACTTCACCCAAACAGGTTCCTCCAAGATCAGTTGTGAATTTTACTGTTTGCTGATTTTCCCAGACGCACTCCGATGTCCAGCAAATTCAAACAGCAAAGGCAGTAACTGTGCAGGTTCACTGTGGTGTCAGTTTCTTTCCCTCTCTCTCTCCTGCATTGACCTCACCATGTGCTTCCTTTGTCTGTACCTCTCCCTTTTTATAACTGCTGTCGTTTTGACTTGTTTTTCTCCAAAGTTCCAAAACAATGCAACAGCATATAAAACAGTAATTGCTGCTCCTGGAATTCGAGGAAATCACCTCCAACACCTAAAATACCTCAAAAAAGGAGATGCTGTTACAGCCAGAAATTTTTCCCGTCCTCAATCTGTGAGAGGTTCTTTCATTTTGACTAGGCAAGAGGGAAATTGTAGAATGGAGGAACAAATTGGCCATGGCACCCTGGTGCAGGAAGTCATTCAAGAAAGGATAGATAAAAAGGAGTGTAGTGATAGCAGAGGACTATTTAGTCAATGGGATTGACATGGTTCTCTGCAGAAAAGAGCATGAGTTCAGATGGTTGTGTTTCCGGCCTGTTGCCAAGGTTCAGGATAACTACTCAGGGTTGGAGAGGAACTTGCTTTGGGAAGATGGAGGATCAACTCATGGTGATCTGTGTAGGTACCAAGGACAAAGATAGACCAAAGAAGGAGGTTGTAGTCAGTATGAAGAAGTAGGGGCCAAAGATGATAATTTCCGAATTATTACCTGAGTCATGTGCAAATTGGCACAGGGCAAAGCAGATTAGAGAGGCGAATGTGTGGCCTGAAGGTTGGTATGGGAGAAGAGTTCTGCAGGGATCAGTTCTGGGTCCTCTGCTGTTTGTAATTTTTATTAATGACTTGGATGAGGGAGTCGAAGGGTGGGTCAGTAAATTTGCAGATGATACGAAGATTGGTGGAGTTGTGGACAGTGAGGAGGGCTGTTGTCGGCTGCAAAGGGACTTAGATATGATGCAGAGCTGGGCTGAGGAGTGGCAGATGGAGTTCAACCCTGCCAAGTGTGAGGTTGTCCATTTTGGAAGAACAAATAAGAATGCGGAATACAGGGTTAACGGTAGGGTTCTTAGTCAGGTGGAGGAACAGAGGGATCTTGGGGTCTATGTACATAGATCTTTGAAAGTTGCCACTCAGGTGGATAGAGCTTGTAAGAAGGCCTATGGTGTATTAGCATTCATTAGCAGAGGGATTGAATTCAAGAGTCATGAAGTGATGTTGCAGCTGTACAGGACTTTGGTTAGGCCACATTTGGAGTACTGTGTGCAGTTCTGGTCGCCTCACTTTAGGAAAGATGTGGAAGCTTTGGAGAGGGTGCAGAGAAGATTTACCAGGATGTTGCCTGGAATGGAGAATAGGTCGTACGAGGATAGGTTGAGAGTTCTCGGCCTTTTCTCGTTGGAACGGCGAAGGATGAGGGGTGACTTGATAGAGGTTTATAAGATGATCAGAGGAATAGATAGAGTAGACAGTCAGAAACTTTTTCCCCGGGTACAACAGAGTGTTACAAGGGGACATAAATTTAAGGTGAAGGGTGGAAGGTATAGGGGAGATGTCAGGGGTGGGTTCTTTACCCAGAGAGTGGTGGGGGCATGGAATGCGCTGCCCGTGGGAGTGGTAGAGTCAGAATCATTGGCGACCTTTAAGCGGCAATTGGATAGGTACATGGATGGGTGCTTAATCTAGGATAGATGTTCGGCACAACATCGTGGGCCGAAGGGCCTGTTCTGTGCTGTATTGTTCTATGTTCTACGTTCTAAGTGTGCTTGGTCACTGACACTAGTATTGGAGAGAGTGGAATACATACTAATGGCACTGTACTATGTTGAAGCAAGCTGCATAGCTTAATGATGGGATCAAGTGATCAAATTTAAGAACAAGTGGTCAATAAAAGTAGAGGCAGGGCCAAAAAAGGAAGGCCTTAACAGTTAAATGGTAAACAGGCCATGACAGAAGGAGTTGAAAGTAGAAATTAAATAATAACCAATAGGTAAGACTAAAGTTATAAAATGATTAAAAAGAATAAGACTAGTGACCCTGCACCTGAGAGCATAAAGCTATTGAAACAACTTAGATGAACTGAGATTGTAAATAGAAATCCATAAGTACAAGCATAGGGGTGACATTATAGAGGTCAATGAAATCATGACAGGCATAGATAAGGTCGATGGTCCACTGCTTTTCGCAATGGTAGGGGAGTCTAAAACTAGAGGGCCGAAGTTTAAGGTGAGTGGGAAGAGATACAAAAGGGTTCAGAGGGACAGTTCTTTCTTACAGAGGGTGGTGAGTGTCTGGAATAGGCTACCAGATGTAATGGTGGAGGTAGCTACAATTTTATTATTGAAGAGACATTTGGATAGGTACATAGACAGGATAGGTATGGAAGGAAATGTACAGAATGCAGACAAGTGGGACTAGATTAATTGTGAAAACTGGGCGGCGTGGACAAGTTGGGCTGATTGGCCTGTATTCTGCTGTAAACCTCTATGATTCTAATCTAGTGACCACTAAAAGGGACATCATGGATTGAGAGGAAAAGCACAGCAGGTTAGGCAGCATCTGAGGAGCAGGAGAATCAATGTTTCGGGCAAAAGCCCTTCATCAGGAATGAGGCTGGGAGCCTCAGGAATGGAGAGATAAATGGAAGGAGGGTGGGGCTGGCGAGAAGGTAGCTAAGAGTGCAATAAGTGGATGGAGGTGGAGGTAGAGGTGATAGGTCGGAGAGGAGGGTAGAATGGATAGGTGGGAAGGAAGATTCACAGGTTGGACAGGTCATGAGGATGGTGCTGAGCTGGCAGGTTGGAACTGAGGTAAGGTGGGGGGAGGGGAAATGAGGAAACTGGTGAAGTCCACATTGATGCCCTGGGGTTGAAGTGTTCCAAGGCGGAAGATGAGATGTTCTTCCTCCAGGCATCGGTGGTGAGGGAGTGGTGATGGAGGAGGCCCAGGATCTGCATATCCTCAGCAGAGTGGGAGGGGAAGTTGAAATATTCGGACAAGGGGTGGTGGGGTTGATTGGTGTGGGTGTCCTGGAGATGTTCTCTGAAGCCCTCTGCGAGAAGGCGTCCTGTCTCCCCAACGTAGAGAAGACTGCATTGGGAGCAACGGATGCAATAAATGATATGTGTGGAAGTGCAGGTGAAACTTTGATGGATGTAGAAGGCTCCTTTGGGGCCTTGGATGGAGGTGAGGGAGGAGGTGTGGGTGCAGGTTTTACAATTCGTGCAGTGGGAGGGGATGGTGCCAGGATGGGAGGGTGGGTTGTTCGGGGACGTGGACCTGACTAGGAAAGCAGCTAGGAGCGCGGAGGGAAATATATCCCTGGTGGTGGGATCCATTTGGAAGTGGCAGAAATGTTGGCGGATGATATGGTTCATGCAGAGGTTGGTATGGTGGAAGGTGAGGACCAGGGGTGTTCTGTCCTTTTTGCGGTTGGAGGGGTGGGGCTTGAGAGCGGAGGTGCAGGACATGGATGAGATGTGTTGGAGGGCATCTTCAACCACTTGAGAGGGGAAATTGCGGTCTTTAATATTTCCTACCCCACTCCTATTCACTTTCCACAAAGACTGTTCCCTCTGCGACTATCTGGTCATGTCCATACACCCTAATAATCCATTGTAATCTTGACTCTAATCTCCAGCATTTGCATTATCCACTTTGCCCTATCATGGATTGAGACCTGAATCTTGAATAGTAGAGACACTTTGAAAGGACCAGAACTAGGTAAGAGTTGTGAAGTGGCTCTGTTGGTTAATAATTATATGAGCACAATAGAGAAGGATGAGCCAACCAGAAAACAGGCTACACTAGACCTGGTATCATGCGATAAGATAACATTAATTAATGATCTAAAAATGAGTATGCCCCTAGGTAAAATTCATGTAATATGATTTAATTTTATATTCAATATGAGGGTGAGTAGAATGAGTCAGTTGTTTTAAAAACAAATTAAGGACAATTGTGAGGCATAAAAGCAGAATTGTCTAAATTATTTTCTTATTGATAAGTCAAAGGAAATGTGGTGGCTGAAATTTAATGGGCTATTTCAGAATATACAGAATAAATACATTCCAAAGACTAAGAAAAATTTCAACCAATGGATCCACTATCCATGAGTAAATAGAAAGGGTAAAGATAACATCAAACTTAGGAAAAGCAAATAATTGTACAAAGATAAATGGCAAGTCAGAAAACTGAATTGAATACAAAAAAAGAAGGAATAACTTCAAAATTAACAAGGAAGGATAAATTAGAATTTGAGAGAAAGTAAGCCAGAAATGTAAAAACAGATGGAAAAAGCTTCTATAAGTTTCAAAAAAGAGAAAGAAGTTAACAAAATGAAAACTAGTCCTCTGGAAAGTAAGAATGCCTAATCAATAACGGAATATTAGAATATGGCAGCTGAATTGAACCGATACTTTGCATTGGTCTTCACTTTAAATGATACAAGTAATATCTCAGAATCAGAAATACATTAGGAAATATAAAGGGAGGAGGAACTCAGGAAAATTACAATTACCAGAACAGTGTTAATGATTGTTTGACTTTGGTGTGGGAGTGAACCTCAATTGGTGGCCTAAACATCAAGTTTTAACGTGGAGAACTTTGCATAGCTTTGGATAGGCCTGTAGTTGAATGTAGATCAGATGAGGAAGGGAAGGCAGATTTTCCTTCATAAAGAACATTAGTGAACTTGGTGGGGTTTTATGACAATATAGGTTAGTGGACTTTCTTAATGATCCAGTAAATCCCTTGTATTGAAATTTCCCAGATGCCATGGTAGGATTGGAAATTATTGGTCGACCCCTGAATAAATGAGTGGCAATGGTTGAAACAATTATTTTGATTTAGGTACTACAACTTGTCTGGCTTGTGATTTATTCTTACTATTTAATTTCACAATGACAACTTACGCCTTTCACAATGGTGTTAAATATGGAAATAGAAGCATTTGTCTCCTCTTGAGAGTTATTAAGTCCTTAAATTCATGTTAAGTCTATAATGCATCCATTCTAGCTTATTGCAAAGCAAAACAACAAGAGAATTTTTTTTTTTTAGTTTTATGATTATAGAAGTCATACAGAGCAAAGTAATAATTGTATTGTAATAGAGATCAGAATTAGTTGTGAGTGATTAATGCACAATTGTTTGCAAGTTATATTCTTGTTGAGAATTAATTTTTTTTCTCATCAAGTTGAAGGATGACTGTGTGGGAGAACAAATGCTTTAGGCAACTTGAATCCTTCTATAGTCCAACAGGACTTTATGCAGAGAATGAAATTATCAGTAATGAAACCCACTCTTTTCTGCCCAATTCAGAATCTTTGCCATCAAATCTTTCTGGAAGAGATTGGAATGTAATCTTATAATTCTGAAATGAAAATTGTGTGCAATTTTGCATTTCTAAAAATAAAGTTTACTAGAAATGGTGTTGGAACCAATATAGGTAGGGGCCTGTAGTTCTCAGCGATAGAGGCGTTCATGTAGGTTTGATTCAAATACAAGCCACAGATGAGAAATTTACCATAACAACTCTTTCTCATTTAGTTGAAATTAAAAACATCCTCTGTGCAAATTTGAGGAGAAATTACATTATATAGTGCCTGTTTTAAATGCATTATGTGATCTCTTGGTGCTTGAAAACTGGGTTAAAGATTTGTGCACTCATTTGTGAATCTTTGTGCTATTGAACACTCCTTGATTGCTGGCAGTAAATGCAGCTGATTGATTGCAATGCCAGTTGTTGTGTCATACTGATTTGATGCCCACACCCCTTTGTTGAAACTCAGGTGCCCCAGCCTGTACCTTCTATTTGCCTTGCCCAGTTCACCACAGACTACATGAATGAAAGACCCCAAGCTTGTATGTCAACACCACTTCATAAAGCAATAGCTCCAAAACCCAATTATGGTCATAAACCTTATGATGTTGGTTGCCAGTAATTCTAAAATATTGTGGGTAGGTTTGCTCCCGTCAAGCCTTCTTATTGGTATTGGTGGAGCAACTGATACCAAGTGGGGAAGGATGTCCACACACTGTATCCTGCAAGGCAAGCTTGACTAAAGTTTGCCACATATAATTTAATAGCTAGTGATTTTACATCGAAGATACTGATTCTGTCTGGTGAGACATTACACTCAACAGAAGAATTAGTTTACATTATTATTTTAGCTGCACATTATTTCACTGGGGAATGTAGAGAGTTTGGCTGAAACGTCAGTGATCAGTTGCACTTTGTGTTCCACCCCACTTTGCATTTTAGCCGGATACAGAGGGGCATGTGTACCTTTGCAAGATATTGGACATAGACCACTGAGGAATTTCTGGGGTTGAGCCAATCCAGAATGGCTGCCTGCTGAAGTAAATAAACACTCCCAAATGAAGAGATATTTGTCAAAAACAGTCTTGTTTGTTGATCTAATGGACACTTTCCAGAACCCAGATATGTTATGCCAGACACTCTGACATATAATTTTCCTTGTGAATTAAATTAATTTTAATTTAAAGCTGTAATGTGTGTAGCAAACTCCACAGTGAAAACATTGATTCTATTATTTTATTTCATTTGATGTCCACATTATGTAAACAAAGGTTTATTTGACTCGTCTGACATGATATCAGGATGGCCATTAAGTGATGTTGCTATGGATCAATAATGCTGAATGAAAATGTTAATGGAAAGAAAAGCTTTTGTATAAGGGAATGGTTCTGAAGGGGTTAATATGGGCAAGTACAACAAAGTACAATAAACTCTGCCAAATCTGACAATGTCATGTCAGCTTGGGGATGGGGGAGGAGTGGCAGGGTGGGGGTGTAGGAGTGCAAGTCTTCTTTTGGTCTCAGTATAAATATTTATCTTACTAAACTAACATATCTAACTGCAATCATGTAATATACTACATTGAGTCATATAGCACTCTTCGGTCCAACTCACCCAGGCCAATCAGACATCCCAAACTGACCTAGTTCCATTTGCAAGCGTTGGGTCTATTTCCCTCTAAAACCTTTCTGTTCATGTACCCATCCAGGTGTCTTTTAACTGTTGTAATTGTACCTGCTTCCACCACCCTCTGCCTGAAAAAAGTTATCCCCCGTGTCCTTTTTAAATCCTCCCCCTAGTTTTGAACTTTGTCACGCAAGGACAAAGACCTTAGCTATTCACCCAATCCTTGCCCCGCATGATTTTAAAAACCTCTATAAAGGTCACCCTTCACTCTCCAATGCTTCAAGGGATAAAACAAAAAGCTATTCAGCCTCTCCCTGTAGCTCAAACACTCCAGTCCTGGCCACATCCTTGCAAATCTTTCTCAAGTTTAACAGCATCCTTCCTATAGAAGGGTGACGTATCCTTTCCAAGACAAAAGTTTCTTCTGATAAGACTCATTAGTGACTGTTGTCTATAGTACATGAAAGTTTAGCCAAATTGTCTGAAAGTAGAGCTTTTAATCATACCAGAGTAGGTTCTGACAAGTGTCCACTAGATGAACAAACATTTGGGAGTGTTTACTTCAACAGAGCCAGGATTGGCTCAACTGCAGAGATTACTCAGTGATCTATGTTCACTGCAAGCTTTAGAAGGTGATATATGCTGAAATAGATTAGATACTAAATGGGGAAACGGCCAAGGAGCATGACCAGAGGGTCCATGAAGGTCTAACATGTCAACAGGCTGAAGAGCTCATCCTCAACAAATATGAGCTTTCCAGTGTATTTGCTTGTTGGGATACATTATTGACAAGGATGGTCTAAAGCCAAGTCTGCCCAGGAGTTTCCCACTCCGATCTGTTGCTGAAAAGATTTCTAAGTATGGCAAGCATTTGCCTCACGAGTTGGGTACAATTGAACTGCTGAGGCAATATCTTCTAAAAGAAATTGCAAGGAATGTGTTGGGACTTGCATCAGGAGATGGCACTCAGAAGATCAAGCATGTGGACATCAGAAGAATCCATCCTTTCTGAATATCCAGCCACAGATGCTACAGTTACAGGCATAGGAGTGGTCATCATTCAGGAGCAACTAGATGGATGTCAAAAACTGGTATGTGATGTCAGATACAGAAACACTTCTTTCAGTCTTGTGTGTGTGAGAGAGATTAAAGACTATATTTTTTGCTCAAAAGTACTCAAAGATAGACCGTAAACCATTAATCTCCTTGTTAGATGAGAAAGAGTTGGCAAGAATATCTCCACAGATATAGCGATTGTGACTCTGTCACAGGTTTGGCTCCGAGACAACACAGGCTCTGAAAAAAATAATGGTGATTGTGCTGTCCAAAATGACAAAATAACAGCCTTACACTGAACAACAAGATATTTGTTGGTGAGATTGAAATGTGCAGGCAGTTTACAGTGATAGACTGGCCAGCAATCCAAAACAGATCATTCAAATATGACAAAAATAAAATCAGGGTTGAGTGTATTGCTCGTGTTTTGTTGAAGAATGACCAAACCAATGGCCCAGTGGGTTATTGAGTGGTATTTTGAACAGCATGTCACAATTGCAGATGACTCACTGGTGGTTGATGAAAGACTGGTTGCTCCAGCTTCACTGTAGGAAGTGATGGAGTCATAGAGATGCACAGCATGGAAATAGACTCTTCGATCCAACCTGTCCATGCTGACCAGATATACAAACTTAATCTGGTCCCACTTGCCAGCACCCGGCCCATATCCCTCTAAACCCTTCCTATTCATATATCCATCCAGATGTTTTTTAAATGTTGCAATTGTACTAGCCTCCACCACTTCCTCTGGCAGCTCATTCCATACACACACCACTCTCTGCATGAAAATAATGCCCCTTAGGTCTCTTTTATATCTTTCCCCTCTCACCCTAAACCTATGCCCTCGAGTTCCGGACTCTCCCAATCCAGGGAAAAAACCTTGTCTATTTACCCAATCCATGCCCCTCATGATTTTATAAATCTCTATAAGGTCTCTCCTCAGCTTCCAAAGGGGAAAATAACCCCAACCTATTCCACCTCTCTGTATAGGTCAAACTCTCCATCCTGGCGACATCCTTATAAATCTTTTCTGAACTCTTTCAAGTTTCAGAACATTCTTCTGATAGGAGGGAGATCAGAATTGCACACAAAAGTGGCCTAACCAATGTCTTGTACAACTACAACATGACTTCAAAACTGCTGTATTCAATATTTTGACTAATAAAGGAAAGCATACCAAATGCTTTCTTCACTATCTTACCTACCTGCGACATTACTTTCAAGGAACTATGAAGCTGTACTCCAAGGTGTCTTTGTTTAGCAACATTCTCCAGGACCTCACCATTAAGTGTATAAGTCCTGCTCTGATTTGTCTTTCCAAAATGCAGTACCTCACATTTAAACTCCATCTGCCATTCCTCAGCCCATTGGCCCATCTGGTCCAAATTCTGTTGTAATCTGAAGTAACCTTCTTCACTGTCCACTACACCTCCAACTTTCGTGTCATCTGCAAACTTACTCACGATACCTCCTATGTCCATATCCAAATCATTTATATAAATGATGAAAAGCAATGGACACTGTCAATCCTTGTGGCACACCACTGGCCACAGGCCTCCAGTCTGAAAAGGAACCCTGTGCCACTATTTTCTGTCTCCTACCTTCAAGCCAGTTCTGTATGCAAATGGCCAGTGCTCCCTGCATTCCATGTGATCTAACCTTTCTGACCTAACCTTGAGGAACCTTGTTAAACGCCTTACTGAAGTCCATATGGTTCACTTCCACCACTCTGCCCTCAATCCTCTTTGTTACATCTTCAAAAAACTCAATCAAGTTCATGAGACATGGTTTCCCACACACAAAGCCATGTTGACAATCCCCACTCAGTCCGTGTTTTTCCAAATACATGTCAATCCTGTCCCTTAGGATTCCCTCCAACAACTTGCCCACCACCGAGGTCAGGCTTACTGGTCTATAGTTCCTTGGCTTGTCCTTACCACCCTTCTTAAATAGTTGCACCACGTTTGCCAACCTCCAGTCTTCCAGCACCTCACCTGTGACTGTCGATGATACAAATATCTCAGCAAGGGGCCCAGCAATCACTTCCCCAGCTTCCTACAGAGTTCTAGTGTACACCTGATCAGGTCCTGGGGATTTGCAATCCTTTATGTGTTTTAAGACATCCAACATCACCTTCTTTGCAATATGGACACTTTTCAAGATGTCACTAGCTATTTCCCCACATTCTGTATCCTCCATGCCCTTCTTCACAGTAAACACTGATGCAAAATACTTGTTTAGTATCTCCCCCATCTCCTACAGTTCCACACATAGGCTGCCTTGCTGATCTTTGAGTGGTCCTATTCTCTCCCTAGTTATCCTTTGATCCTTAATGTATTTATAATATCCTTTTAGATTCTCCTTAACTATATTTGCCAAAGCTATCTCATGTCCCCTTTTTGCCCTCCTGATTTCCCTCTTCAGTCTACTCCTACTGCCTTTAAGCTCTAAGGATTCACTCGATCAATCCTGTTTACACCTGACACATGCTTCCTCCTTTATCTTATCCAAACCCTCAATTTCTCTCGTCATCCAGCTTTCTCTACATCTACCAGCCTTTTTTTTCATCCTAACAGGAACATACTGTTACCTCATTTCTGATGACTTCCCATTTTCTAGCCATCCTTTTATTTGTGAACATCCACATCCAATCAACTTTTGAAAGTTTTGCCTAAATTTTCCTCCAATTTAGAATCTTAGACATTATACATAGGGGCTCTTGGAATTATCAACGGCAGAGTCCAGGCTCAGTCATAGAGTTATACAGCATGGAAACAGACCCTTCGGTCCAACTTGTCCATGCCATCCAGATATCCTAAATAAATCTAATCTCATTTGCCTGCATTTAGCCCACATCCCTCAAAACTCTTCATATTCATATATCAATAAAGATGCATTTTATATGTTGTAATCGTACCAGCCTCCACCATTTCTTCTGGCAGCTCATTTCATACATGCACCAGCCTCTACGTGAAAAGATTGCCTCTTAGATCTCTTTTCAATTTTCCCCCTCTCACCTTAAACCTATGCCCTCTAGTTTTGGACACCCCCAACCCAGGGAAAAGACCTTGTCTATTTACCCTATCAATGCCCCACATGATTTTATAAAACTCTATAAGGTCAACCCTCAGCCTCTAATGCTCCAGGGAACATAGACCCCTATTCAACTCTCCCTGTAGCTCAAAGCTTCCAACTCTGGCAACTTTTGTGAACCCTTTCAAGTTTCACAACATCCTTCCTATAGCAGTGAGACCCAGAACTGCATGCAGTATTCCAATAGTTGCCTAACCAATGTCCTGTACAGCTACAACATGATCTCTCAACTCCTATACTCAGTGGTCTGACCAATAAAGGAAAGCATATCAAATGCCTTCTTCACTATCCTATCTACCTGCGACTCTGCATTCAAGGAACTATGACACTGTATTCTAAGGTGTTTGTTCAGCAACACTCCCAGGACCTTTCCCAGCCATCTGTGTGGAGGCCAGGGATCTCAATGGGGATTGAGGACCTCACAGCTGAATGAAATGTTTGCTACTTACAGGTCTAAGAGGCAAGAGCCACAGATTGCCAATATTTTCCCCAAGACTCTGTGGAAACAAATGGGAATGGACCTAGTTATGTTTGACAAATGGTCTTACTTTATTACTGTTGTCTGTTCACCTTGGTGAGTTAAGATAAATCAGCTACATACCATCATTGAAGAGACAGTTAGCAGGGTCTTGCAGTAATGTTTGCTACACATGGGATCTCTAATGTGGTCATGTCTGACAAGGGACCACAGTCTGCAAATGAATCTTCCAGCCAGTTCCAGATTTGAGCTTTTAACAAGTTCACTGAGCTATTCGTAGTTCAATAGGGAACTGAGGATTGGTTTCAGACAGTGAAGTCTGTTTTGAAGAAAATTACAACGTTTTATACAGGCTTGTTCAACTACCAGCCCATCCAATCCCAATGTGGCTTATCATCATCAACATTACTGACTGGGAGAAGAATGAATTCTCTCTCCTGTCAAAGAAGCTGGCTCTGCATTCCATGGAATAATACGAATATTTTGAAGAAGGAACAGCACTACCTGGAGCAGCATGTTACCCATTATAATAGGCATCAATATGCATGAATATTATTGTTGGGTCAAGGATGAAAGTTACGGACAGGGACTTGATCAGAAAAATAAAGTTGTTGAAAAGCTAGTGTGCAGATCAAGAGAAACCAAATTATGCAATGACCACTCAAAGAAAATACACCCACCGGGGCAATGAGTAGAATACTTAATTGAGTTTCCTTAACCCATGATAGATTGCAGAAAAAAAGAAAGCTATTGAGATTACCAATGTTGACATATTGTTAACACAAAAGAAATTTGCCCATACAGGATTGGTTAGAAACGTTTTCTCGTCTTATCACCGAAGACATGTTCTTTAATTAATCACTAGAATCCAGAGAGATAATCACCAATTAATTCAAAAATTATTCTATTTCTAAATTTTTAATTAGTCTTTTTGAACACCTTATGACACACCTCCTGGGCAAGTGAAGCTTAAACTCCGACTTCTCGCACAGGGGATTGGAAAATCGCAACCATGCCATAAGATCTACACTTGCCCTTTGTCCCTTGTGTACAAATAATTAATGAGGGCTATAAGTTATTAAGCAGGCCCTCTACTCCTGCTCTCAGATTAACTTCTTTTCAGTAAAATAAAAACACAAACAAAATACTGAAGCAGGAAGAAAACATTTAGCAGCTGGAAATGTGAAATAAAAACTGACAAATGCTGGAGATAATTCAACAGGTCTGGCAGAATCTGTGGTGAGAGAAACAGTGTTAACTTTTCAGATCCATATCACGCACCTTTCAGCACAATGTGTAAAGCACATGAGTTTTGATGGACCACTGGTTAGTGGAGATTACTGGTAGGTGAATAATGAATATGGGGGTATAATGAATTAATCAGTGCCTGGGCTAGTGCAGTTGGTGGGATACAGCAATTAACGATGAACTCACCCTGACAAGTCATGTTAGATTGTTTAATTTTTCCTGCTTGGATTATGCTCCCACCATCAAATCTCACTGCTACTCACCCTTTGATAATTTTCACAAAAAAAATGCTGCACCCACATACCCTTCCCTTTTAAGTATGTAGGTAGCTTTTAAATAGTACAAGCCACTCAGAATATCAGATTCCCAGTTGATGCATGTAACTATTAAACTGTGCCAGAAGCTGCTTGTGACAATCGTATATAATAGTTACAGTCTGGGCTGATTTAACCTGCTGGTTGTTGCAAATTACTCTTCTATTGTTTTAGAAATCATGTTTGTTTGGAACCCATCAGTGTATCTCCTGCACTCTCTCTCTCCCCCATCATCAATATCCATCCATGCCAACTGAGGGACCAGTGCCTTCCTTGTCCTAGTCTTCACATTCATTATTGTACGGTTTTATTAACCATCCTCCTGATAGTAATTAGGTCACTTCCACTATCAACGTCAGCTTGTTGAATTCAGCAGATTGACTGCAATGATCTGAAAGAGGGCTATTGGCCAATTAAAAGTTGGGGACAGATTTGCTGGTGATGATATTAAATTGCAAGCACCTACTTTCCCCACTCAGTTATATATATAAGAACTCCTTTGACATAATTCCTGGTTAAGTGTACAAACTTGCCCAGAGTCATAGCCAACACTTATCCGTAAAATGTCCAATCACAAATAATGATCCCCTGGTCATTTATTTCATAAAATCCTAGAATCATAGAATTCCTACAGCTTGGAAGCAGCCCATTTAGCCCATTGAATCCACACCAAGCAACCCAACCAGACCCACGCTCCTAACAATTCCTGTAACCCACATTTCCCATGGCTAATTCATCTAACCCACACATTCGTAGACACTATGGGCAATTTAGCAATCCACCTAACATGCACATCTTTGGACTGTGGGAGGAAACCAGAGCACCCAGAGGAAACCCACAAAGACACAGGGAATACAAAGTTAAAAATCACACAACACCCGGTTATAGTCCAACAGGTTTATTTGGAAGCACTAGCTTTCAGTGCACTGCTCCTTCATCAGGTGGTTGTGGTGAATAAGATTGTAAGACACAGAATTTATAGCAAAAGTTTACAGTGTGATGTAACTGAAATTATATATTGAAAAAGACCTGGATGGTTTGTTATGTCTCTCATCTTTTAGAATGAACATGTTGGTTTCAGTTCTTGCAAATGTAAATTGCAAAACATTTTTTAAAGTTACATTCTCAAGTGAACTTTAACAATTGGTGTCATGTCAGCCCAGGTAATGAATTTTAAATGCACACCTTAAATCCATTATCTGGGCTGACATGACACCAATTGTTAAAGTTCACTTGAGAACGTAACTTTAAACATGTTCTGCAATTTACGTATGAAAGAACTGAAACCAACATGTTCATTCTAAAAGATGAGAGACTTAACAAACAATCCAGGTCTTTTTCAACATATAATTTCAGTTACATCACGCTGTAAACTTTTGCTATAAATACTGTGTCTTACAATCTTATACTTCACACCTACCTGATGAAGGAGCGTTGCTCCGAAAGCTGGTGCTTCCAATTAAACCTGTTGGACTATAACCTGGTGTTGTGTGATTTTTAACTTTGTCCATCCCAGTCCAACACCAGCTCCTCCAAATCAAGACACAGGGAGAACATACAATCTCTTCACAGACAGTCGCCCGAGGGTGCAATCGAACCTGGGTCCCTGACGCTGTGAGGCAGCAGTGCTAACCTGTTTGTGTCAGCCTGTGAAGCATTAATTGCCTGTAGTGTTTCATAGGTACATCAATGGCTTCACTTTAAAAATAAGCATTGCTTCAACTGTAAAATAAGGGTGTACTGAGCTTGTGAAAGGTGCTATGCAAACACAAGATTTTTGTCATCTTTTAACACATTAAAATAGATGACAAAACAAAGGCGACAATAAGAGATTTTCTTCCTGTGTGGAGAACAGGCTTACTACAATATCATACCGTAATGGACCCTTCAGCAGCAGGGGACATTAGTGAGGGAGGGCAGCTGGCACAGTCAAACAGCTTCTTGTTGATAAAAACACAGATGTCTTTCTTTTGCAGAAGGAAGGCTGAACAGAAGGGGGATCACATATACAAAGATTTCCTCAGTCCATTGTAACTGAAAACGTGTTGCTGGTTAAAGCACAGCAGGTTAGGCAGCATCCAAGGAACAGGAAATTCGACGTTTCGGGCCAGAGCCTTAACCCTTTCTCCTTGTTCTCCACACTTGGTTTCCTAAAATACTAAAGTTCTAATAATCTCGACCTTGAAAATATTTAATGAAGGAGCATTCACTATTATTTGAGGTGGAGATTTCCAAAGATCCACACCTTCTGAGTAAAGAAATGTCTCCTGTTTTCAGGTGTCTATTATTGCCTTATCCTGCGACTCTGTCCCATTTTCTAGATTCTCCTTTCAAGAGAAAGAACCTTTCAGTGTCAGCCCTATCATGCCCATTGGGAATCCTATTTGCTTTGACCTGGTCACCTCTAATTTTTAAAAAACTCCACAGTGTATAGAACCAATTTACTTAACATGTCCTCATAAAACAACCCACTCATTCTGGGGACCAACCTAATGATCGTTCCCTGTACAGTCTGGTCTGGGAGATGATGGTTTGGTGATGGGGGGTGGGGTCATGGTCGAGGGGGCGTTAGGAAGAGGTGTCCTTAAGTTTGCGTTTGGCTTCAGCGGTGTAGAGGCCAGTGCGCCAGACTACCACTGTGCCCCCTTTATCTGCTGGCTTGATGGTGAGGTCGGGATTGGAGCAAAGGGATTGGATGGCTGCGCATTTTGAGGGTGAGAGGTTGGAGTGGGGGAGGGGGGTAGACTGGTTGAGGCGGTTAATGTCCCGGCGGCAATTGGAAATGAAGAGGTCAAGGGCAGGTAATAGGCCAGCGTGGGGTTTCCAGGTGGATGCAGTGTGTTGGAGGCGGGCGAAGGGGTCCTCAGAAGGTGGGCTGGAGTCCTGATTATGAAAGTCAGCTCAGAGGCGGAGGCGACAAAAGAATTGTTCGACGTCATGCCGTGTATTAAATTCATTGATGCGTGGACGGAAGGGGATGAAGGTGAGTCCTTTGCTGAGGACTGATCGTTCGTCCTCAGTGAGGGGCAGGTCTGGAGGGATGGTGAAAACTCGGCAGGGCTGGGAGCTGGGACCTGGTGTGAGTGTGGAGCTGGGAGTGAGGGGCGGAGCCGGTAACTGGAGTGGGTGTGATGGTGGGGAGAATGGGGGTGGAGTTATGAGCAGGGGTGGTGTTCCCCTCAGGGTTCTGGGGACCGGGAATGGTGACAGTGGCCGAGAATCTGTGGGGGGGGGGGCGTGTCAGCAGAATGCAGGTGAGTGGCGTTGGTGGGGGCGGAAGTGGTGGCAGACATGGCAGTTGGGGTGGCGGAAGTCACTGAGCATGTGACATCAGTGTTGATGTGAGGGGCAGAAGTGATGTCATGTGTGATGCATGAGGAATTGTGAGGGGCAGAAGTGGCTGTGGGAGTGACCATGGTGGGGGCAGAAGTGACATCATCACTCATTCCATATGCATACCACCCTCTGCGTAAAAAAGTTGCCCCTCAGGTTCCCTTTTATTCTTTCCACTTTAACCTTAAACTGATTCCCCAACCCTGGGAAAAAGATGGAGTGCATTCACCTTATCCATGCCTATCATGATCTTATACACTTTTATAAGATCCTTCCTCAATCTCCTACACTCTAAAGAAAAACGTCCTAGCTTGTCCAACCTCTCCCTATAACTCAGACTCTTGAGTCCAGACAACATGTTTGTAAATTTTTTCTGCACTCTTTCCAGTTTAATAACATCCTTCCTATTTCAAGGTGACCAAAACTAAACACAATACTCTAAATATGGCCTCACCAATGTTGAGTACAACTGCAACATAACTTCCCAACTTCTATATTCAGTGCTGTGACTGATGAAGGCCAGTGTGCCAAAAGCCTTCTTCACTGCCCTGTCTATCTGTTGCTCCTTGCACCTGAACCCCAAGGTCCCTCTGTTCCACTATACTCCTTAAAGCACTACCATTCACCATAAAACTCCAACCTTGATTTGACTTCATGTGCCATTACTCGGCCCACTTCCCCAGCTGATCGAGGTCCTGCTGCAATTTCTAATAACCTTGCTCACTGTCCATGATACCACCTATTTTAGTATCATCCGCAAAATTATTAATCATGCCTTATATATTTTCACCCAAATCATTGATATAGGCAACAAACAGTAACGGGCCCAGCACCAACCCCTGAGGCACTCCACTAGTCACAGGCCTCCAGTCTGACAGCATCCTTCCATTGTTACCTTCTGCTTCTGACCATTCTCCTGCTCCATGGATGCTGCCTGACCTGCTGCACTCTTCCAGCAACACATTTTCAGTTCCATGTAATCTAACCTTCCAAAGCATCCTACCAAGTAGAACCTTATCAAAGGCCTTTCTGAAATCCATATAAACTACATCTACAGGCCTGCCCTCATCAACCAGTTCATCAAAGAACTCGAATAAATTTGTAAGGCATGATCTCCCACTCACAAAGCCATGCTGACTACTCCTAATCAAACCCTATCCTTCCAAATACATGTATATAGAACATAGAACAATACAGCACAGAACAGGCCCTTCGGCCCACGATGTTGTGCCGAACATCTATCCAAGATAAAGCACCCATCCATGTACCTATCCAATTGCCGCTTAAAGGTCGCCAATGATTCTGACTCTACCACTCCCACGGGCAGTGCATTCCATGCCCCCACCACTCTCTGGGTAAAGAACCCACCCCTGACATCTCCCCTATACCTTCCACCCTTCACCTTAAATTTATTTCCCCTTGTAACACTCTGTTGTACCCGGGGAAAAAGTTTCTGACTGTCTACTCTATCTATTCCTCTGATCATCCTATAAACCTCTATCAAGTCACCCTTCATCCTTCACTGTTCCAACGAGAAAAGGCCGAGAACTCTCAACCTATCCTCGTACGACCTATTCTCCATTCCAGGCAACATCCTGGTAAATCTTCTCTGCACCCTCTCCAAAGCTTCCACATCTTTCCTAAAGTGAGGCGACCAGAACTGCACACAGTACTCCAAATGTGGCCTAACCAAAGTCCTGTACAGCTGCAACATCACTTCACGACTCTTGAATTCAATCCCTCTGCTAGTGAACGCTAATACACCATAGGCCTTCTTACAAGCTCTATCCACCTGAGTGGCAACTTTCAAAGATCTATGTACATAGACCCCAAGATCCCCCTGTTCCTCCACCTGACTAAGAACCCTACCGTTAACCCTGTATTCCGCATTCTTATTTGTTCTTCCAAAATGGACAAGCTCACATTTGGCAGGGTTGAACTCCATCTGCCACTCCTCAGCCCAGCTCTGCATCATATCTAAGTCCCTTTGCAGCCGACAACAGCCCTCCTCACTGTCCACAACTCCACCAATCTTCGTATCATCTGCAAATTTACTGACCCACCCTTCGACTCCCTCATCCAAGTCATTAATAAAAATTACAAACAGCAGAGGACCCAGAACTGATCCCTGCGGAACTCCACTTGTAACTGGGCTCCAGGCTGAATATTTACCATCTACCACCACTCTCTGACTTCGACCGGTTAGCCAGTTTTCTATCCAATTGGCCAAATTTCCCTCTATCCCATGCCTCCTGACTTTCTACATAAGCCTACCATGGGGAACCTTATCAAATGCCTTACTAAAATCCATGTACACTACATCCACTGCTCTACCCTCATCCACATGCTTGGTCACCTCCTCAAAGAATTCAATAAGACTTGTAAGGCAAGACCTACCCTTCACAAATCCGTGCTGGCTGTCCCTAATCAAGCAGTGTATTTCCAGATACTCATAAATCCTATCCCTCAGTACCCTTTCCATTACTTTGCCTACCACAGAAGTAAGACTAACTGGCCTGTAATTCCCGGGGTTATCCCTATTCCCTTTTTTGAACAGGGGCACAACATTCGCTACTCTCCAGTCCCCTGGTACCACCCCCGTTGACAGTGAAGACGAAAAGATCAGTGCCAACGGTACTGCAATTTCCTCTCTCGCTTCCCACATAATCCTAGGATATATCCCGTCAGGCCCGGGGGACTTGTCTATCCTCAAGTTGCTCAAAATGTCCAACACATCTTCCTTCCTAACAAGTATCTCTTCTAGCTTACCAGTCCGTTTCACACTCTCCTCTTCAACAATACGGTCCCTCTCATTCGTAAATACTGAAGAAAAGTACTCATTCAAGACCTCTCCTATCTCTTCCGACTCAATACACAATCTCCCACTACTGTCCTTGATCGGACCTACCCTCGTTCTCGTCATTCTCATGTTTCTCACATATGCATAAAATGCCTTGGGGTTATCCTTGATCCTATCCGCCAAGGATTTTTCATGCCCTCTCTTAGCTCTCCTAATCCCTTTCTTCAGGTCCCTTCTGGCTATCCTGTATCCCTCCACTGCTCTGTCTGAATCCTGTTTCCTCAACCTTATGTAAGCCTCCTTCTTCCTCTTTACTAGACATTCAACCTCCCTTGTCAACCAAGGCTCCCTCACACGACCATTTCTTTCCTGCCTGGTAGGTACATACATATCAAGGACACGTCGTATCTGCTCCTTGAAAAAGTTCCACATTTCCACCACATCCTTCCCTGACAGCCTATGCTCCCAACTTATGCTCCTCAAATCCTGTCTTACAGCATCGTAATTTCCCTTCCCCCAATTGTAAAATCTACCCTGTTGTGCGCACCTATCTCTCTCCATAACCAAGGTGAAAGTCACAGAATTGTGGTCACCATCACCAAAATGTTCACCCACTAACAAGCCCATCACTTGTCCCGGTTCATTACCGAGTACCAAATCCAATATGGCCTCCACTCTGGTTGGACAATCTACATACTGAGTTAGAAAAGCTTCCTGGACACACTGCACAAACACCGCCCCATCCAACCTACTTGATCTAAAGAGCTTCCAATCAACATTTGGGAAGTTGAAGTCGCCCATGACTACGACCCTGTGGTTTCTGCACCTTTCCAAAATCTGTTTCCCAATCTGTTTCTCCACACCTCTGCTGCTATTGGGGGGCCTATAGTAAACACCCAACAAGGTGACTGCACCTTTCCAATTTCTGACTTCAGCCCATACTACCTCCAAAGGCAGATCCCCCTCAAACTTCCTTTCTGCAGCCGTTATACCATTTCTAATTAGCAATGCCACCCCCCTCCTTTTTTACCACCCTCCCTAATCTTACTGAAACATCTGTAACCAGGAACCTCCAACAACCATTCCTGTCCCTCATCTATCCACGTTTCCGTGATGGCCACAACATCGTAGTCCCAGGTACCGATCCACGCCTTAAGTTCACCCACCTTATTTCTGATACTCCTTGCGTTGAAGTATACGCACTTGAGGTATCTTATCTCTTAGAATCTTCTCAAGTAACTTACTGACCACATATGTTAAGCCTAATGGTCTATAGATCCCAGTTTTTTTTTCCCTTAAAGGTACAATCAGCCCTTTGTTTGACATATTTCTCATTGCTGTGCAATATTGACAATGAGCTGCCTTGTCAGAGATGTTATCTGTCAGATAAATGGTAAACAGTGGCCCTGACTGCTCCGTCAGGTACATATGATAGATTCCCTGACATTGTTTTGAAAATGATCAGGAACGTTGTCCCCAAGACCGTGATTAACATCGTCCCTCAATCAGTATCTACAGTAGATGATGTCCCTATTTGCTTCCTTGATGGTTGTGGAATGTTGCTTCATGCAGTTTCCCTCTGCCTCCATCTGACTGTTTCTATGCTCATTGTCACTATTCCTGCTTGTTGCAGCAAGCTTCATCTTCTTACAACTTGGTTTAAACAGATTTCTTCTGAATTTTTGATCGAATTTATTGATGGCAATCATTTGTGGTCTCACCACAAATGGGAACATCTGGATATTAGCCTTACTAAAACCTTATTTGATTTTAATCAGTGTCAGTTCACTCTTTAGACTTCTCTTCTTTAGGAGAAAGGTACTGACATCATCTTTATTAATTATTTTGCACTTTCTCCAGCATTCATTTCATGGTTGCTCAGTGGCTAGCACTGCTGCCTCACAGCGCCAGGGACTCAGGTTTGATTCCAGTCTCCGGCAACTGTCTGTGTGGAGTTTGCACATTCTCCCCTTGTATGCGTGTGTTTCCTCCAGGTGCTCCGGTTTCATCCCACTGTCCAAAGATGTGCAGGTTTGGTGGACTGGCCATGCTAAATTGCCCATAGTGTTCAGGGGTGTGCAGGCTAGTTGCATGAGCAATGGGAAATGTAGGGTCACAGTGATAAGGTGAGAGGGAGTGTGGGTCTGGGTGGAATGCTCTTTAGAGTATTGGTGTGGACTCGATGGGCCGTATGGCCTGATTCCACACTGTAGGGATTCTGAAACAAAAACTTAAAGTGAATATCCGAACTAGGCTTATGATTCCAAACATTAATGTGAGCTGCTATTTTTAATAATTTGTGTCTCTGGTCCGCTCATTCCTATCTCTTCTCAAACTAATTTAGATTTTAGTCATTCAAATAGTACATGACCTCCTTCCTCTTCCAACAAAACACCTTGTTTTTACACACCTTGATATTAATGTATCAATTACGCGCCCCTTTCACAAGTTAATTAAGAAAGGTTATAATTTTTCCCCGAGATCTTTATATTTAAGGGCCAATTTCTCTCTCATGGTCTTCAGTTGCTGCTGCTATGAAAAATAGATACGAATAAAGGACGTCATCTACTTCCTTGCTCTTTTTTAAAGCTCACTGGCACCCAACTGTCTTTTGCAAGTTTCTACATATTCTGCCTCAGCCACCCTACTCAACAGGTATGAAGGAACAGCTATGAGTTGAGGGAAAGATGGTGGCTTTGTGTAATATTAGCAAATACTCCTAAGATCCAGCTTAACGTTTTGAGGCTGAGTTCAAATATGCTTGACAACAAGTCAAGTTTGAGTTTAATTTACAATTCTGGAATCAAAAGTTACTCCAATGATAACCATGAAACTACTGCAAACTTTGTTATAACCAACACCTTATGAATTTTCGACAAACTGACAAAAAAAATATACCTCAAAACTGCAGAGCTTAATGTGTAATTCAGTCCAATTATTATCGTTTTGTAAAAATGTATTTCCCTCAATGTAACTATACTCAGCAATCGAATGACCAGATGAAACATCAACAGCTGATTTAATTTCGAGTCAATTTCTCTTCAAGTATCACAATATCCAAGTGGTCAGTTAAAGTGGCTTTCTGCCGGCAAGTTTTATTTAAGGCAAAGTTGCATTTTTTAAAATGAATTATGCTGTAAATGAAGTGTAACAGTGATGTGTAAACTCCCTGCATTATGTTTCTATTACTTAGTGTGTGTTTGTCCATTAATTATGTGGACCTTTTGGTCAACCGGAATGTTTGATTAACCAGCACACGCCTGGTCCCATAGGTGTTGGCTAATAAAAAGCCTACTGCATTAGTTAACTGATATTCTTTTGAGAAGTAAATCTTTGACTGGCTATGTGTGAGACCGAGTGATGTGTTTGGTTTTTAACCGTCCTTTGAAATGGTGTAGTGGGTTACTCAGGGGTAACAGGAAATGGATTGACCAAATGCTGACCTTGCCAGCAACACCCACACAGGGTGGCAGGGTGATTCAGGTTATCACTGATGTGCAGGTTAGGTGGATTAATCATGTTAAATTGCCCATAGTGTCCAGGGATGTCCAGGCTAGGTGGATTTGCCATGGGAAATGTAGGGTTACAGGATAGGGTCTGGGTCTGGATGGGATATCTTCAGAGAGTTGGTGTGGACTCAATGGGCTGAATGGCCTGCTTCCACACTGTAGGCTTATTTGAATCTGCATCTCATGATGGAATAAATTGCTGTATGCCAGCTTTTTCTTGGGATTTACCCAGTCATATACCATCTTTTATCACCTTACAAAAGGCCCCCTCGTTTACTTCCTTTACTGAACCTCACTACTCAAACTTCCTTTCTGGTCCAACAGTCCAAAAACAGTTCCCCCAATACCCAATCTATCTGGGGTTCACTGCCCCCAGTGAATTTTGCAGCATAGGGCATTCTTCTGACAGAAGAGGAGGTGAACAAAGATTCATGGAGGAGGTGCTCAAGGTGATGAAGAGTTTTGTTAGAATAGCTGAAGAGATATTGTTTCCATGGCTATATGGGTTAGTAACAAAAGGAACAAATGTTAAATGTATAACTAAAGAACCGACAGTAAGTTTGGGAAAACTTTTTCTACACAAAGAAATTGCAATGATATGGATTACACTGCTCAAAAGGGGAGTGAAAGTAAATTTAATAATAACTTCCAAAAGCAAATTGGACAAATATTTGAAAATTGAAAAAGTATTACAAAATTAGGGGGAAAGGCAACAGGTACATATTCTGATTATACAAAGACAGGCAAGCAACAAATTTATGATGAGGACATAAACAGTTTGGTGAACAAAGATAGCTTAAGTGACTGGGCAACCATTTGGCAGATACTTTATAACAGGAAAATGTTGTCAGATTAATGATAATGTTCTAATCATCATTTGCTTGTTAGGATTTGATTAACTGCATGAGTTAATTTATTTAACACGTTAAAATGCATCATGAACTGAATAGCCTGCCCTGTGCCTCTCGCTCCCATGTTTAATAAATGTACAGTTTGTTGTGCAGGCAGCTGACACATGCGGTAGGTATTAGATGAATATCTTGTTCAGCAAAATGTTTCCACTCCACCCTAAACCCTAATCCTAACCTGAGCATTAGCCCTAACACTAATTCTAATCCTAACACTAAACCTAGCCCAGTACCTAACCCTAACTCTTACTCTAAACACAAGGGGAGGCAATTGCCCGACAGTTTTATCGCTGGACTGTTAGTCTAGTGATTCAGGTAAAGTTCTGGGACCCAGGAACGAATCCCAACATGGCAGATGAATTCAATGAAAAAGTCTTGAATTAAGACTCTAATGATGTCCACAAATCCATTGTTGGTTGTCAGAAAAACACATCCTGTGCACTAATGTCCTTGAGGGAAGAAAATTGATCTGACCTAAATGTGTCTCCAGACACACAGAAATATACTTGATTCTTCACTGTCTTTTGCGTAATTAAGGAAGTTCAATAAATACTGGCCTAGCTAGTGATGCCCTCATCCAATCAATGATTAAAACATTTTTTTAGTTCTGTACAATTGAATTGGAGAGATACCATAAAGATTCTGAATGGTTGGCAATTAGTAGACACCAATGTTGGTAGGTGACAGATCACCATAAGACTATAAGACGTAGGAGCACAAATTAGGCCATTTGGCCCATCGAATCTGCTCCACCATTCAATCACTGCTGATAAATTTCTCAACCGCTTTCTCCCCATAACCCTTGATCCTCTTCACAATTAAGAATCGGTCTATGTCTGTTTTAAATATACACAATGACCTGGCCTCCACAGACTTCTGAGGCAATGAATTCCATAGATTCACCACTCTTAAAAGAAGTTTCTCCTTCTCTCGGTTCTAAGGGGTCTTCCTTTACTCTGAGGGTGCGCCCTCGGGTCCTAGTCTCTCCTGCCAATGGAAATATCTTCCCAATATCCACATTGTCCAGACGGTTCAGTATTCTGTAAGTTTCAATTTGATCCCCCCCCATCCTTCTAAACTTCATTGAGTATAGATCCAGAGTCCAGACGCATGCAGCTGGTCCCCATGTGCCATGCCCTGAGATGCTGGCTGTGCGGAGACCAACCTGGAGGCTCTTTCCAGGTAGTGGCAGGCTGACTTTGCCAGGTCTCCAATCTGATAGTCATGAATATAATTATATTTATCACTAGCACATCTATATCAGCATCTCTGACTTCACAAACTGAGACAGTTTGAATGTTTCACAAATTCAGCAGACTTGGTGAAGTTTAATGCAGTCTCCTTGCAGAATCAATACCATGTACAACAATAACTTTGTCCACTGTGTAAAATCAGACAGTGGGTCAGCAGTTTTCGGAACCCATATGTTCAAATAACAAAAGGATACAGTCTCATCAATGTAACATCATCAGGACTTCAAAGTACCTGGCCTCAGCAAGTGGATTGGGAATAACCAATTACCTTCCCTCTAGCAAAGGTGAAGCCTTGTTGCTTATGACAGTTATTATTGGGTTGTCTTTCTTTTGATGTTGTCACACCAAGATTGAATAAAAATAAACACTTGTACATTGACACTGGCCAAAACTTCAAACTCGTGCAAAAGGAAAATAATTTAGAACCTAGAAAACTGAATAAGCACCCCTCAAAAAAAGCAGCAAGCCTGGAAACGTCTGGGAAAGATAGTTAACCTTTCAGACTGCTGACCTTTCCTCAGTTTTGATTTAAAGGAGTAAATCTTTTTATTTAAATACAATTACTCGAAGAGGACAACAATGAGGTCGTATTTTTCATCCCAAACTTGAGCAGAGTTTGAAAAGATATTTCAAAATAAAGTAGTTTTAACTTAACTTGCAGAATAAATATCACAGGACAGAAATAGATATGACACAGTAATGCTTATTTTTCAGTGGCTGCATCTCTTTTCAGTAAGATTTTCAAAACCATTGCCAATAATCTGTGTGCTGACCCAGAAAAGAAATAGATGGTTCATGCATTAATCCATATAAAAGAATTCAGTCCTATTAATACAAAAATGCATTAGTAAAAAAAATACAAAATGCTAAAGGGTGATGAATAAGTAAACTAGCGCAAATAGCCTGTGAGAGAAATTGCAAGTTGTGGAATAATTAGCTATATGATTAAAAATACAAAGCACATTTAAAATGAAGAGGAGCAGTTTGTAAACTCGGAATCATTGTGATAGGTGATTCCAGTTTAAACTGGGCTTTAACTAAATTGTTTGTGCAAGAGAAGCTCCACTACCACCAGGCAACAAGTGGCTGACTTGGTCCTACCTGACAGAATAATCTGAGAGTGGCAATATTGCAATCATCTGCATTGGGGGAAGTAATCGAGTGGTGGTATTATTGCTGAACTGTTCATCCAGAGACCCAGGTAATAAACCATTTTTTAAAAACTCTGGCATTAAAGAGTCTAATGATGACCAAGAATCAGTTGTCAGGAAACTCCATCTGGTTCAGTGATGTGCTTTAGGGAAGAAAACAGCCACCCTTACCTGGTTTGGCCCACACGTGACTTGAGACCCACAGCAATGCAGTTGACTCTTAACTGCCTTCTGTGGATCAAGAGATGGGTAATAAATGCTGGCCTAGTCAGTGACTCCCTCATCCTATGAATGAATGAAAAGAAGTCATGTATGGCGTGTCAAGATTGAGTCATCTGAGTGACTGCAGATAGTATGTTTGGTTTATTGTTGTCACATATATCGAGATACAGTGAGTATTACAGGCTAATCAGATAAATCATATAAGTTGAAAATGTGTTGCTGGAAAAGCACAGCTGGCCAGGCAGCATCCAAGGAGCAGGAGAATCGACGTTTCGGGCATGAGCCCTTCTTCAGGAATGTCTCTCCTCATTTCTGAAGAAGGGCTCATGCCCGAAACGTCGATTCTCCTGCTCCTTAGATGCTGCCTGACCTGCTGCGCTTTTCCAGCAACACATTTTCAGCTCTGATCTACAGCTTCTGCAGTCCTCACTTTCTCCTAGAAGATAAATCATATAAACCTCATATAAGGACATCAGGGTCATAGAACAGAATGCAGAATATAGTGTTACAGCCACAGAGAAGATGCAGAGAAAGATCAACTCTAATGTATGAGAGGTCCGTTCATAAATCTGATAACAGTGGGGACGCAACTGTTCTTAAGTCTGTTGGTGTGTGCTCAAACTCTTGTATTTTCTGCCTGATAGAGGAAGGTGCAAGAGAGTATAACCGGGGTGGGAAGGATCTTTGATCATGTTGGCTGCGGGAAGTGTATGTTGGTCTAGACATGCTGTCAAACCTTTAGTGTACAAATCCTGCAATGAAAATCAAACATTCTATCGAGCAAATTATTTTCATTACACTTGTGAGTACTTGATGAGTAGTTATTATGCAAATGACTGTTTCTTCTAATATTGATTCTAGTATTGATGAAATCACAATAAGAGCGCTATGAAGTTATTGTAGATCACCCATCTCAGTGTGAAAGCTAATCTTTTGGTTCACCTATTTGAATAGGCCTGTGCCAATTTCAAAATCGGTGCCAAGTCTTCATTTAGTGACTGAAATTGGCTTTCGCAATTTTTGTGAAAGAACACGACAAATTGGTCTGAAAGATTGCCTTTCAGATGTTGTACGTCACAGCCTGTGATGAATTTTCAATGAGAATGGTGACAAACCCAGATTAGTCCACCTTCACTAATGCCTCTGTGGATTGGAAAATCTATACAAGCCTGATTGGGTCAGATAACTCTTTTTAAATTTAAACTGACTGTCTCTGAAAAATATGTAAATTTGCATCAACGAAAGGAAATTAACTCTAAAAGAGGTATTTCTAGACCAGCAGTTATGAAAAATGCAGGAGGGGGAAGAGATAGATGTGAATGGCGTGACAAACTGGACGTGAGAGAAATCATAAAATCCCGATAGGGCAGGTAGAGATGATTCAGCACCAACCATCCCATCATATCCCCATAAGCTCATAATTACCATAGTCAACCTACCTAGCCTGCATACTCCAGGACTTTATGGGGTAATTTAGCATGGCCAATCCATCTAATCTGCACACCTATGGAATGTGGGAGGAAAGCAGAGCACCTGGCAAAAGCCCACACAGACACAGGGAGAAATCCACCTTGATCACCCAAGGCTAGAATCAAACCTGGGTCTCTAGCACTGTGAGGCAACAGTGCGAACCATTGTGCCACTGCGTCAATGACACATTGAAATATTCAAGATGGAGCATGCACAGCACAGTACAGGCCCTTCATCCCTTGATGTTGTGCTGACCTTTTATCCTTATCTAAGATCAAATTAACCTACATACCTTACATTTTACTATCATCCATGTGCCTATTCAAGAGTCACTTAAATGTCCCTCATATATCTGACTCTGCTCCCATCGCTGGCAGCCCCATCACTCTCTGTGTAAAGAACCTACCTCTGACATCTCGCCTAAACCTTACTTCAATCACCTTCAAATTATGCCCCTTGTGATAGCCATTTCTGCCTTGGGGAAAAGTCTCTGACTATTCACGTTGTCAATGCCTCGCATCATCTTGTACACTTCAATCAAGTTACCTCTCACCCTTCTTTGCTCCAATGCGAAAAGCCTTTGCTCCCTCAACCTTTCTCCATAAAACATGCCCTCCAGCCCAGGCAGCATCCTTTGCACCCTCTCTAAAGAGTCCACATCCTTCCTTGAATGAGACAACCAGAACTGAACACGATATTCCAGGTGTGGTCTAACCAGGGCTCTATAGGGCTGCAGCATAACTTCGCAGCTCTTAAACTCCACCGACCTTCGTGTCATCTGCAAACTTACTAACCCACTCTTCTACTTTGTCATCCAAGTCACTTATAAAAATCACATTGAGCGGAGGTCCCAGAACAGATCCCTGCGGAACGCCACTGTTCACTGAGCTTCAGGCTGAATACTTTCCATCTTCTACCATCCTTTGTCTTCTATGGCCAGCCAATTCTGTATCCACACAGGCAAATCCCCTTGCATCCCATGCCTCCTTAGTTTCTGAACAAGCCTTATCAAACGCCTTGGTAATATCCACTGTTGGAGATGGATGAATAATGTGCCCACTCTGTCCGCACACCATCATGTTACTTGTGATTCCTTTTTGGTTTCCAAGCTGCTAACAAATAACTCCCCTTAGGCTCTTTGATAACTCTTCCCACATGTAACACAACAGAAGGATCCGAGTAAAACAGGTTCTATTAACGCTGTGACAAAATGATTGTGTAGGTGGATCAAACATTTTTATTTATCTGTTTTTTCTTAGCTTATTTGTTGAGAAGCTCTGGCTGAAAAAGTGCTATCTGAGTGGTTTGGAAATTGAATGTGAACAATGGTATTGCAGAACAAACACACTTTCAGAATGAACTGTAATTGACTCAGCTGATCTGACTCGCATTGGGAAAGGTACATGGTTCAGTCTGTGAGAGGGTCTGACAAGTGTGCTGACACGATCTAGGATAGAAATCTGAAGCTTAAAAAACTTCCTTTTTTGTTTGCAGAGAGGGGAAGGTATCCAGAAGGAAGTGAGACACTATTTGCCGATGACACTACTGAGACCCAAATACTTTCACTGGCATCAGTGGATTTAATAAAACTAAGACACCAGTCACAAGTCAGTGAGTGAAGTGGAACTTGATGTTACTGAGCAGATGTACAGTGTGATATCTTCTTAAGTAGTTCTTGTGGTTCCAACAGCCAGCTTCCAATTTCATTTGATGCCAAGCCGTCCCTGTCCTCTTCATCAGCTTGATTGTGAGCTCGGGACTCACTGACAGCAATAGAAAATTAACTTTTGTTTTAGCTCAGTGATTGAAAAGATTCATTGCCTCAGATGCAGCACATATCCCAACTTACTCTTACTGATGCAGTTGAGGCAAGAATGTGCCTCGTAAGTGACCATTGTCAGATCAAAACTGAAACGTGGTTGTCAAGGCATGGTGGCTCAGTGGTTAGCACTGCTGCCTCACAGCACCAGGCCCCAAGTTCAATTCCTGCCTCGGGCAACTGTCTGTGTGGAGTTTGCATGTTCTCCCTGTGGGTTTCCTCTGGGTGCTCTGGTTTCCTCCCACAATCCAAAGATGTGCAGGTCAGGTGAGTTGGCCTTACTAAATTGTAGTGTTAGGGGTGAGTGTAAGGAAATGGGTCTGCGTGGGCTGTTCCTCGGAGGGTCAGTGTGGACTTGTTGAGCTGAAGGGCCTGTTTCCACACTGTAGTGAACCTAATCTAATGACAGAGTCACTTCTGGGTTTTTTTTTGCATCAGAAGCTGCAGTGAGTATAAATGGATCACAGCCAGCATTGTTATCATTACAATTTCAAGTCACAGACTGCTGATTCTTTTAAAATATTGTTTTAAAATATCAATGATTTATATTCAGTTTCAATATCGTCCGCAATGTGATGATTTGTCCAATGCTCATGTTAGAAATCTGGAAAAAAGCTTACATTCATACAGCCTCTTTTACATCCTCTGCAGGTACACTAAATTCCAGGCTTGTACATCTACCTGAACAATCTTAACCAGGAATTCCCACGAGATGGAAATCAGAAAGAAAAACTTACATTTGTGTAGTGCCTTTCATACCTTGCAATGTCACATGTACGTTGGATTGAATGAAGAGGAGTTGATGACTCCTAGTGGTCTTCTTGCTAGACCATTAATCCAGAGATCAAGGTAGTGTACTGGAGATTAGCACTTGAATCCCATCATAGCAGATTATAAATTTTAAGCCCAGAATTAAGGGTCAAGTGATGACCATGTTGGACATTTTTTTGTGTAAAATTTGAAGATTTTGAAACAAACCTTAATCTGCCATCATCTTGGGGACTGATGATTCTGGACATTGTTAGTTCCTTCAGTTGTCTTAAAGGATAAGTAATAACGATGTCCATACTCATCAGTTTCCGAGATGATGGCAGATTAAAATTCACTTCAAAGTCTTCAAAGTTTACACAAAAAAAAGTCAATCCACTATGGTATAAACTGTAAGCACATTGGTAATTTTCCTAAAGTCCCATTCTATCCTGAATCCCACTCTCCTTTCAGACAACTGAAAGAGCTATCATATTTCTACATTTTAGTTTCCATGTTTAAAGGACGCAGTCCCATTAAATGACTTTATTGAGAATCCTTACAGCGTGGAAGCAGGCTTTTTGGCCCATTGAGTCCACACAGTCCCATTGAAGAGCATCCTACCCAGACCCATCCTAGTAATCCCACATTTCCCACTGCTAATCTACCTAGCCTGTATACCCCTGGACACTATGAGCAATTTACCATGGCTAATCCAACTAACCTGCACATCTTTGGACTATGGGAGGAACTGGAGCACCCAGAAGAAATCTTCACAGACACAGATGGTCTCCTGAGGCTGGAATCAAACCCAGGTCCCTGGCACTGTGAGGCAGCAGTGCCACCCACTGAGCCACTGTATTTGACTCTGTCCCCAAATGATTTTCACAGCCATGCTGCTCATCTTCTTTTGAGGATAGGCATTCACTTGATTCACATCTGTACTCGATCAGTGGTAATTGAAGTGTGCTGTAGTTCCCTGCAGCATGCAGTTCGGCCTCACAAGCAGAACTTAATCATAACAGAAGTTGGAAAAGCAGTTGATCCCAATCACGTCCCCAATCAGAGATTTACAGGAGTGTTGATGTAAATCCATCATTTTTGTACACATAATTTCCATCTTTCCCTTCTGGACCCTTTCCCTTTTCGGAAGGATCTCCTTCTTACGCTGGACAAGTGCTCAAATCTTTTTTCTTAATTTAGTTTATTCTTTAGAAAAAAAACACTAGTCGCATTGCCATGTTAATCAAAAGCTGAAACTTGGGAAAATAAATCAAAATACCATGTATCCCATCTATCCAAAATTCTACACTGGTGCCAGTCGTTCTCCCTTTCCAAGGACACCCAGGCACCAATATAACTATAAAAAACAGGTAGGATCCAAGGAGCAAGAGAATCAACATTTCAGGCATAAGCCCTTCTTCAGGTTTCCTGAAGGAGGGTTTATGCCTGAAATGTTGATTCTCCTGCTCCTTGGATGCTGCCTGCCCTGCTGCACATTTCCAGCAACACATTTTTCAGCTCTGATCTCCAGCATCTGCAGTCCTCACTTCCTCCATAAAAACAGGCAGGCAATTTGTCCCACTCCATGGCCCAGTCCCTGCTCTTATTAATGGTTACTGTAGCCAAGCCCAGGAGCAGGCCCATCAGGAGGTCCTCTGATGCACACTCACCACCACAAGAATGAATCTAGGTCTTAAAAATATATGAGCATCAATTGATCTCAGTCAACTGTGAAGCTTTCCATTTGACCATTAAAAGGACCTGCATTTCTATCTTTGACAATGGGAAGGATATAAGCATTTAAAGATTCAACTCAGGTCCCTCATACTCATTGCTACTGTTTGAAGGGTATGATCCAATGCTTCATAAACAAGACAAATTGCTTTATGGTATTTCTACCTGAATAAACTTAACCTGAAATCCACAACTGGAAAGTTAGAATGAAAGAAAGAATTTTATTAACATTGTGCCTCTCATGACCTGAGGACATCTCAGCAGCCAATCACATAATTTTCAAGTGTGATTATTATTATCGTCTAGGGTGAGAAAGTAATCAGTTTAAGCAGTTTTCTAGAACTATCTTAAGGATATCTGAACAAATACAACTGACTTCTCTTCCTGTAATTGACATATGCCGAGGCCTCTCTGGGATTTATCTTGTTCCAATATGGTGAGTCTTGAAGGATCATAATGTACCTTTGCCTTAATATTCAAGTACACACTTGTTGGATAAAGCATTCTTGAGAGCTTAAGAAATGTGTTGGTGATCTTCTCACTTGCTTGCTGTATCTGTGAGAGAAAATCCCAAGACAGAGATATGATTGGCCACAAGATTCTAATTGCACAGGATAAATTTGAAGAAACTAAGACACTTTTATAGTGTCACTTTTGTCTTGGGAATAAGGCATATTTCGTATTTTTACTATTTTGGTAGGATCGGGTGCAATATCCCATTGATTGAAAGTTAATTTGGCTCATGTTGTTTTTACTTATTTCGCAGTTGAGAACTAAACTTTAGCTTCCTCTTGCTTTCACGAGTTGTTGGAAGTTTACATCATGCTTGTGCTTACTTCATTCAAGAGCTATGACATCATCCACAATACAGAGACAAATTGGTG
Organism: Hemiscyllium ocellatum; assembly: GCF_020745735.1. Classification (NCBI taxonomy): domain Eukaryota; kingdom Metazoa; phylum Chordata; class Chondrichthyes; order Orectolobiformes; family Hemiscylliidae; genus Hemiscyllium; species Hemiscyllium ocellatum. The sequence goes on along the minus strand of NC_083425.1, from coordinate 47,811,425 downwards.
GATTTTCTGGGATATGACCAATATATTTTCACTATTCACTAATTGATAATCCAAGTGGTAATCCGAGTAGACAATGCTAACTGAAAAGTGTTCTGAAACTTGCTGGTTGCTGTGAATCTGGGGGGAGGGCAGATCTATGGTTCCCTATCCATTATTGGCATTACTTGTAGAAAAATGTTTGGCAACTGAAAATCTGAGACTAAGTTCATCCAAGAAGGAGTCAGCAGTGGGAAACATACACAGAGTTTTGTCTTTCTTCGAAAAGCCAATTGTTGTGGTGTGCAAACTTGTCAAGTTTGATTTGAACCACGGACTGCAGTTCTAGTTTGAGCTTATCCTGAATGTGATTGTTACATTTACAAGGGCAGTCAATGTTGGTTTGGGCATCATCTTTCAGATGTAACACGGCATCTCCTCGACATTTGCCAATAGAATTCAACCAGTCGGGGTAAGAACCAGCCAGGTTGTGAATTTAGTCTTTGGTTCTGGAGTTGACATATTAGTTACATCGTGGATCATGATGAATCACAGATTGGTGCAGGCTGGTAGTACTATGATAGAAGGACCCACTGTGTCCACAATTTTCAGTCCATAGTTTTCAGGTACCCATCCTAAGGAGCCACATTGTTGTTGAAGATCGATAATAACATTGTAAGGGATGTCAGACTAACCCTAAGTAGTTAACTTAACACGTGGACTGCATCACATTGTTCCAGTTTCCAGAATACATCTCCAGCAGTGTGCATAAAGCAATGACACTTGCTCTGGCACCATGTCAATCTTGACATATTGCCCATTCCTTTCTAGGAACATCACTTCAATGGTAGTGAATCTTCTGATTTTCTGATGGCATCTGTGTGGTGGGTCAAGTCTAGCACATGTTCTCTGATTGAAGCCTGCAAGCTTTCATGTTACAGTGACCTTTGGACTTAGTGTTAGTGGGAATTTAGAAACTTAATTCAGCATTGCTGCATGGTTGGTTCTTCCTCACATGCTGCTGGGGCCCATACTATTACATTGTGGGTTTCTTGAGCACTTGAATTTCTTGCATATTTTAGTCCTGTGTTCACGTGTTGAACATAGGTTACGTTTGCCACAAAATGCTTGACACATCTCATACACATCTTGGATGTTTTGTTGCTCTTGTTGAAGTCTGCAATTATTGTATCAGAATTAAGAACTTCTCTATCTTATGTTACAAACACTGCACATGTTCAGATAAAGAACCTAAAGGTTTGATTCTGCTTTTTAATGTAGCTCTGAGCTGCCTGTAATCCCTCAGTAGAACCTCTTTCCTAGACTTCTCTGTTTTGTCGTTACCATGTGGACCATAACAACTAGATCCCTCCCTTTTGAGAAGTTCTCCTTCATATTTGGATGTTTGCTGTTGTTGTGTTATGTTGTGCTCTTTTAGGTCACAAGTCAAAATCTTCATTATCTTTGCCTTTGTTGGCTTCTCTTTTTTTCTGTTAGTCTTCATGCTTTACTGCTTTCAAGCTTGTTGCTTTTGGTGTTGCAAGCTTCTGCCTGTAGGTGGCATTTGCACCTAAAAAGAGGGAGCAGCTGACTTCGCAAGGACAAAATGGTGGAATGGACTGACCTCTGAGCACAGGTAAGATCTCCTTAATATCAAGATTATTTTTTTTTCGGTGTATTCTTTCTTTATTTTGCTGTATTTATTTGTCAGATTGCTGCAGCAACTTGGAGCTATTCTTTCAGCAACTTCTAGAAGTCCAAGTTATAAAATTGTGTTTTTGTTGTGGTTCTGTTCGCCGAGCTGGAAGTTTTTGTTGCAAACGTTTCGTCTCCTGGCTAGGCGACATCATCAGTGCTCTGGAGCCTCCTGCGAAGCGCTTCTTTGATGTTTCTTCCGGTATTTATAGTGGTCTGTCCTTGCCGCTTCCGGGTGTCAGTTTCAGCTGTCCGCTGTAGTTATCTGTCAGCTTTGGTTATCTGTCCGTTTTTTTGTAAGGTGTCAGGTACAGACCACCAGTCAATAATCCACAAGCCAGGGAAACAGCCAAGCAGAATGGATTCAGGATGATCCAGGTAATGATCACAGACGCTCACAACCGACTGCACAAATACAAACAAGAAATTGCGCGCCAAAAGTCGTTAATTTCAAAAACCACTAATCATGAATGGACCCGGACCATAGAACAGGCTGTCACTATTGGACAGAACAGGACAACACACCGCAAAAAAACGGCACTAAAAGAAAAAATGGCCAAACTAACACACAAAAAAGAGGACTCTACAACACACACCTGGGTTAAAAACCTCTCCCACAGACAGCTCACAGACATGGAAAGAACTATACTGGCCAAGGGACTCAACTACAACCATAGGGATGCCAAGACAGCAGACTTCCTAGCAGCACTAGAAAGCACACTCAGGAACAATGGACTGACAGGAGAGACACAACAAACAGTGAGACAAATGGTCGTACCTATGATGATAAGAAAAAGACAAACACATAACCTCAACACCAAGGAGAGGGAAGCACTGAAAGCACTAAGAAACGATAAGAACATAATCATACTACCAGCAGATAAAGGCAGAATGACGGTCATCCTAGATAAATCAGATTACATCAAAAAAGCACAACAACTACTCGCAGATACCAACACCTACCAAATGAAGGATTCTGACCCCACACCACAACTCACCAATAGAATAAATAACACACTAAGGAATCTGCAAAAAAACAGACAGATAACCAAAGCTGACCTACAAAGAATGAAACCGGAAAGCAACAACACCCCCAGATTCTATGGACTACCCAAAGTACACAAACCAGACATCCCACTCAGACCCATAGTATCACTACCAGGGACACCATCATACAAACTGGCCAAAGAACTACAACAGAAACTGAAACACCTGGTCAGTGGATCCAAACACTCCATACAATCAACACAGGAATTCTTGGACGTCATCAGGAATACACACAGAGACAAAGAAGAAACCATGATCTCATTCGACGTGACGGCACTGTTCACTTCGATTGACAAAACCCTAGCCAGAGAAACAACAGCCAACCTACTGGACATACAGAACAGAAAACAGGAGGCGGAACCTATCAACAAAGATGGCATACTTAAACTACTGGACTTGTGCCTCACTACACATTTTACATTCAACAATCAGATATACGAACAAATCAACGGAACACCCATGGGATCACCAATCTCGGGACTCATAGCAGAGGCAGTTATGCAAAGGTTAGAACAAACAGCCCTACCACAAATTCAACCCAAACTCTGGGTCAGATATGTCGATGACACGTTCGTAATCATCAAAAACACGGAAAGAGAAAAAACACACCGGATCATCAATGCCACACTCACAGGAATCCGATTCACGAGAGAAGAAGAAAAGGATAGCCAACTCCCATTCCTAGATGTGATAGTACAGAGAACACCGAACGGAGAATTCACCACAAGGGTACACAGGCAAACAACACACACAGACCAAGTCCTAAACTATGAAAGTAACCACCCCAACACACACAAACGAAGCTGCATCAGGACACTATTCAAAAGAGCCACAACACACTGCAGTACACCAGAACTGCAAAAAGAGGAAGAGGAACACCTATACAAGGTATTCGCCAAAAACGGATACCCGCGCAACTTTATCAACAGATGCCTAAGAGATAGACCACAGAACGAGGACATGCCACAACCAAAAGGACTAGGCACACTACCATACATCAGGAGCGTTTCAGAACTGACAGCCAGACTACTGCGACCCTTAGGACTCATAATGGCACACAAACCAACAGCCACGCTCAGACAACAACTTACTAGAACAAAGGACCCGATACCCAACATGAGCAAAACTAATGTAGTTTACAAAATACCATGCAAGGACTGCACAAAACACTATATAGGACAAACAGGAAGACAGCTAACAATCCGCATACATGAACATCAACTAGCCACGAAACGACACGACCAGCTATCCCTAGTAGCCACACACTCAGACAACAAGCAACATGAATTCGACTGGGAAAACACTACTATCATAGGGCAAGCAGACAGAGAACAGCCAGGGAATTCCTAGAGGCATGGCATTCATCCACAAACTCCATCAACAAACACATCGACCTGGACCCAATATACCAACCACTACAGCGGACAGCTGAAACTGACACCCGGAAGCGGCAAGGACAGACCACTATAAATACCGGAAGAAACATCAAAGAAGCGCTTCGCAGGAGGCTCCAGAGCACTGATGATGTCGCCTAGCCAGGGGACGAAACGTTTGCAACAAAAACTTCCAGCTCGGCGAACAGAACCACAACAACGAGCACCGAGCTACAAATCTTCGCACAAACCTTGTATAAAATTGTGTTTTTTAAATTGAATCAGTTGTGGCCTGTTTTTTTTAAATGAGAGAGTTTGTTTTTATTTGTTTCAGGGATGTGAGCATCACTGATAGACAAGTAATTATTACCTGTCTCTCATTACCTACAGGAGATACTGAACAAACTCTTGAATTATTGTCGTACCCTGGGGTGTAGATGCATCCACAGTGCTGTTCAGAAGAGAGTTTCAAGATTTTGACCCAACAACAATGAAAGAATAGTGTTATATTTACAAGTCAGTGTGATAAGTGGCTTGGAAGGGAGTTTGCAGGTGGTGATGTAGCCATGCATCTCCTTCCCCCATGATGGTAGAGGCTGTACGTTTTGAGGTGCAGGAGGCTTGGTGAATTACTACAGTGCATCTTGTAGATGGTATACATTACTGCCACTATGCCGGTGAAATGAGTGTATGCTAATATTGGTGCCAATCAAGCAGGCTGCTTTGTCCAGGATGGTGTCAAGCTTCTTGAGTATTTTCAGAGCTGAACTCATCCAGGCAAGTGGAGAGTATTCCATCACACTCTTGACTTGTTGATTGTAGATGTACTTTGGGAGATAGAAAATAGCTGCACACCATGGAATTTTTGCCTCTGACTTCCTTGTATAGCCATAATATTTCTATGTCCATCCAGTTCAGTTTCTGTTTAGTAGTAACCCAAGGATGTTGATTAATGTGCGATTCAGTGGCATTAATACCATTTGACATTGAGATGTTCATACTGTTTCTTGTTTTAGACTCCAGTCTTGGTTATTGTTATAACATCGCCTCTGAACTCAGAAAAGTGATGAGTGATTGTTAGGAGAATAAGTCTTTGCAACTGCAACTTCAGCCCCAAGTTGCTGTGATTAGCTTTTAGTACTAATTGCTACCGACTTGCAATGTCACCATCATATATTCAGTGCCAGCATGAATTGTGATATGTTTTTCTACAACTTAGCCAATGCAGCACATAACACACAGAGCAGGCAGTAGAGTCACAAATCTGGAAGTTAATGAACACCTAATTACTTTCATTGGTTTGATATCACAGATTAACATAGACATAGCTTGATTGCTACTACATTACGCGTAGTTGCCTGATTGCTAACAGATCAACTGCCAACTATGGAATACACATTGAGTAAGATGGAGAACTCCTACACTAGACTGTCACACATTCCACTGTGACCTAAATATGTAGTGTCTTTCTGAGATCTGAGCAACGATACAATTGTCACTGCTTCAGTTAGTTTTAAAAGAACCAATTAACCGGAGCAGGTCGTTTTCTGAAGATATTGGGCTGGATGGGAGTAGCTGTCAGAGCAAAACCAGTGACTAAATTCCTTGTGAAAATAGAAGGTGGAAACATGCATGTGGATGGTTGAAATTGAAACCATTAATACTCAGTGTACTGTCTCGTAACTATGATTTGGAGATGCCAGTATTGGACTGGGGTGTGCAAAGTTAAAAATCATACAACACCAGGTTATAGTCCAACAGGTTTAATTGGAAGCACACTAGCTTTCGAGTGACGCTCCTTCATCAGGTGGTAGTGGAGGGCTATAAATTCTATGTGTTAGGATTGAGCCCTCCACAATCACCTGATAAAGGAGCATCGCTCCGAAAGCTAGTGTGCTTCCAATTAAACCTGTTGGACTATAACCTGGTGTTGTGTGATTTTTAACCGTCTAGTAACTGGATGAGATATGTCTTTGTATCTGTGATTACAGTGAAATTTATCATAAATTGACTGTAATTTGTCTGCTAACTTGTGAGCAAGTTATATTAGTCTTTGATTGTGAGGGTCAAAGGAGCAAACTCTTGGCTTTTTTCTTGTATTACAATCTTGTGTTGAAGTTTGTAGTGAGATTGTTTGATGGTCTTGATTATGATATCAGGTACAATTGGTCAAGTGACCACCTCCTATGCAGTGTGATGTAATTTATAAATATGCTGGTCTGTCTACCATCTTAAACAATCTCATGTGTAATTCAAGCTACAATTCCATTTTTATCTCTTCCCATGATCAGACCTTTTAGAAAATTGAGCATAGATTTGAGAGAATGAACTTCTCCCCTCCCAGCTCCTCGACAACAGCTCAAGCTCTGTTGCCACCACTATTGGGGTAGCACTTAGAAAGACAATGTTAAATGTTTAACTTTTATGCTTCACCCTAACGATTCGTTATCCTGCTCGCAACAATATATTTGTGGGAAACAGTACCGTAGTGATGTTCTGAAGTGCAATGCAGTTTTTGTTCGTGTATTGCTATTTTTGCCTTTATTTAGCGGTCCCTTACATCAGAATAAAAATACCTCTTCTTTTGTTTCGGAGATTGACTACGTTATCTTTAATTTAACCTATTAGAAGATTTTAAGTAGTTCCTAAAATGAGAAACAGCAGTGTGAATAGGCCATAGAATCGATCAAACTGCACTATTCTTCGATAAGACTGTGGATGAACTGTAATGTTAGCCCTGTCATTCTGCACTGTCCACGTAGCTGCCAATTTCCTCAATATCCAAAAACCTACTGGCTCCTGCTTTGAACATACTCAACAAGTGGAGAAAAGCAATGTTGGTAACTGTTACAATAACTTGTAATTTTCTTAACTGGTGAAGACAAAATAGTTTAGGCACCTGATTTCACTACATGAGGCAGTTTTTTTATTTAAAAATTTAGTAATGACACACTTTTGGTCAATTCCTACATTGAATCTGTTGTCAATCCTTATCCAGTTGATCTTGACGGTCTTCACATAATTGGCCCAAGAGCTGACACGAAGGTGAATATCATTCCCTTTCCACCCCTGAGGCTCCCAGCCTCATTCCTGATGAAGGGCTCTGGCCCGCAACGTTGATTTTCCTGCTCCTCAGATGCTGCCTGACCTGCTGTGCTTTTCCAGCAACACACTCTCAACTCTGATCTCCAGCATCTGCAGACCTCACTGTCTCATAGTTGAATATCATTCCCACTCAATTGCCCAAGATCCAAATTCCCATCATAAAATGCAGGTATCTGAGTCCATGGATCAAAATAGTGCTGATTTTCACCATCAAGGTTCACATGAGAAGAATAGTCAGTTCATTAAGGTGTCAGAGAGAACTATTCCAAAAAGCGACACTGCTTTCAGGAGAGGAAACATGAGAATGGGAAGGAATCGCGACTGTAAACCAATTTTGTCATCACTAGCTGATTGATTCCTTGCCTGGGGTTCTGAAACATCTCAATGAAATGGCACTGAAGTCACCTTCAGCATTCACAGAGAATAATTCAATGAACGTTCAGGCACAATGTTCTTCATGTTCTGTAATGAGGCTATAAGGCCTCCATTTGTAAAGCTGAACAAAACACGGCTGTTCAGACCAATCTATCAAACTATCTACTGCCTGTGGTTTGTTTGGAGAAGAATGATCTCCTTCATTTATCTGTTTCCATAATGGGATCAATTTGCTCTGAAAAACTTCAAAGGTAGTTGAGATTTATAAGTTGTACTGTAATTAGTTTTGATTCAAATTATAGTTAACTCCAACACACAAATAATCCACTAGTGCTTCTTAATGGAGCAATAAATTATTGGTTTTGATGCCAAATGTGTTAAAACTTTATAAACTGTAAATAGCAATGACCTGATATGGCTCACATCCCATTTAGTAAATATTGTGTGTCTGTAAAACTCCCTTAGAGCAAGGATGATACCTGCTCATGTCAAGGACCTGCATATGAAGTATTTTAATGTGCTGCAGTCACCATCTGGTTCTGTCTAGCCAGGTACCCATCAATTTCTTACTGCCAGCTATAGCTGCATTGGTTATCAATCTACAAATCCTTCCAATCAGTTTGGTTGCATTATGACGTACTGTCTGTGCCATTAAGTCCAGACGTGGAACTCAAACCTGAAGTTTCTGACCCTGATGAGGAATGCTACCAAAAGACCTTCACCCACAAAGCAAATATGCCAGCATTAGCGCCATGAAAACACTGCAGTACCAGGTAATTTATCACTGTGGGGATTTGTGATGAATGTGAGATCTTCAATGTGAGTGAACAGCAAGAAGATTTATTGAGCATATTCGACCCAAGTTCCAGTTCAATGCCATCTGATTAATCTGTTGACCTCTTTCTCATGCTAAGCAGCAATATTTAGAATAGAAGAAAAAATCCTTTTACTCTACAGGACTAGCCAGCACTACACAAGGGTTTCATGGTATTTGCTCTTGCATGTCTTGAACATCATTAGAGCAAGGCTGGAGTTGCTGAATTCAGCTGTATGCAAGAAGTACCAAAACTAACTAAAAATGATACTAAATGTAATCCAGTTACTTTAAAGATCCTTCTGATACTGACATACTCAGAGAATTTTGAGGTGGATTGAATCTAGTGGTCAAAATGTTAGATTTTGGGGATTCATGGCCAGTTACCAAATATATAGGCAGTTGACAATTCATAAGGAATTTTCAGATGGTTTCTTAAGAAGCAACGTTTAGAGGTGATATATTAGACAAAAGAACTGCATCCCCATGACAACTGAGGATCGAGGTTCACTGATAACAAAAGTCAATTGGCGCTGAGTGCATTAACTTCATGACGTTGTGAAGGCAGCATCTTGGTCTTTCGCTGAGGTGTTTGGAAACTCTTCCCTGGGTCTTCCTGCTCCATTTTCCGTCTGAAGTAGACAGGCAAGAGACCAGAAAAACACAGCAAGCCAGGCAGCATAAGGAGGTGGAGAAGTCAACGTTTCGGACGTAACCCTTCTTCAGGACTGGGGCGGGGGCATTGTGGGGGTGGGGGGGGGGAGGTTAGGGGTAGCTGCAGATAAAGGGGGTGGAGAGGACAGGGTAGTGAGATAGGCATAGGTGAAGACAGGTACAACCTGGCTGGTCAATGGGAGGAATGAATCCGGTAGGGGGCTGGAAGGAGTGGAAGGGAGGGGGCAGGGCTGGAAAGGGAGTCAGGGGTGGGAAGGGAGGTGATTTGAAATTGCAGAACTCAAGGTTGACTCCTCCAGGCTGTAGGCTACCCAGGCAGAAGATGAGGTGTTGTTCCTCCAATTTGTGGGGTGGTTCGTTGTGGCGATGGAGGAGGCCAAAGATGGTCATGTCGGAAAGGGAGTGGGAAGGGGAATTAAAATGGGTGGTGACTGGGAGGTCCAGTTGGCCCCTGCAGGCCCAGCTGAGATGCTTGGTGAACCTTTCCCTAAGTTTATGTTTGGTCTCCCCACATTGGGAGCACCTGATGCAGTAAACTAGGTTGAAGGAGAGGCAGGTGAACTGGAAGTACTGTTTGGGGCCTTAGATGGAGGTGAGGGTGGCGGTGTACTGGCAGGTTTGTATCTTTTTTGGTTCTGGAGAAGGTATCTGGGAGTTTGGGAGGTTTGGTGGGGAGAGTGGTGCAAACCAAGGACTGGCGAAGGGAATGATCCTTGTGGAAGGCAGACACTGGTGGGGAGGGGAAGCTGCTCTTGCTGGTGAGGTCTAGTTGGAGTTGGTGAAAGTGTTTAAGGTTGATGTGGAGACTGGTGGAGTGGTAGGCGGGGACAAGTAGGTCTCTGTCTTTATTGCGTTAGGAGGTGGGGGGCGGTTTAGAGCAGTGGAATGGGAATGGAGGTGGTGCGGTGGAGGGCTGACTGGATGGCAGAGTGAGGAAAAGCACATTGTTCAAAATAGGTGGACATCTGGGATGCTTTGGAATGGAATGTCTCCTTGTCCGAGCAGATGTAGCAGGGAGGAATTGAGAGAACGGGTTAGATTTCATTTTCCTTCTGAAGCAGACAGCTGTCTGACAAGTATTACCACAAGAAAAGTCTGCCCTCTGACTCTGAACATTTATGACATACCTTATTATTGCGGTTTGTAACCTAAGCTGTATCAATTACTTGCCTGAATCTCGCTTAGCCAATGAGCAGGAGTCAACAGATCTTAGAATAAGTAATGCTTCTCCTTGCCTATGTCCATCATAAGGTCAATCTTAATAGTTCCTGAAAGCAGACCCTTCTGAATTTCTTAAATAATGTGGGGTACTATGCAGATGTAGCTTGTTAGTCTTCATAACCATTATATTTGAACTTGTTTAAGGGTGGCACAATGCCTCACAGCGCCAGGGACCTAGGTTCAATTGCAGTCGTTGATGACTGTCTGTGTGGGGTTTGCACATTCTCCCTGCATGTGTAGGTTCTCTCCCTACAAAGATGTGCAGATTACGTGAATTGACTGTGTTAAATTGCCCATCGTGATTAGGGATATGTAAGTTAGATGGATCAGTCAGGGGTAAATGGAGGATAATAGGGTAGTGGGTGGGTTACTCTTCAGAGGGTCAGTGTGGACTTGTTGGGCTGAATGGCCTATTTCCACATTGTAGGGATTTTATGAGTTGTTTGTGCTTAGGGAAGGGAAGTGACTTCTGTGGCAACCATTAAATGACATTGTGTGCAATGTTTAAACTTTTTATAGTTTTCAGTTTGACTTTTATTTTTGTAAACGCCCAACTATAATAGTGGCAATTGACAGTATTCTCCTTCAATGCATTTTCATTTATTCTTCTGGCTAAATCTTTCTTACCTTCACAAACCTCAGCTCAACTGTGTCTTCCAGCGTCTTTCTATATTTTGTTAGCAGGAGAGATTGTTCTGAGGTGAGGAGATTTAAAATGTGCAGATTTAAAATGATCGTTTCCCCTTACAGTTCAGTCCTTTGAGCAAAGGAGCTGGGACATCATGTTGAGGTTGTACAGGCCATTGGTGAGGCCTCTTCTGGAACACTGTGTCCAGATCTGGTCGCCCAATTATAGGAAGGATATTGTTAAGCAAGAGAGGGTCAGGAAGACATTTACCAGGATGTTGCTGGGTTTGGAATGTGTGAGTCAGAAAGAAAGGCTGAGTAGGCTGGGACTTCTTTCACTGGAGCGTAGGAGGTTGAGAAGTCACCTCATCAAGGTTTATAAAATCATGAAAGATATAGATAGGGTTAATGGTAGATGTCTTTTCCCTAGGATGGAGATTTCAAGACTAGGGGGCATATTTTTAAGGTGTGAGGAGAGAGATTTAAAAAATAAAGGCAAATTTTTTTAACAGAGGGTAGTTCGCGTGTGGAATGAACTTCCTGAGGAAGTGGTGGCTGTTGACACAGTTACAGTGTTTAAATGACACTTAGGTAAGTACGTGAATAGGAAAGGTAATGAGGGCTATGGGTCAGGAGAGGCAGGTGGGGCCAGTTTAGTTTGAGATTAGGTTCACCCTGGACTGGTTGGACCGAAGGGTCTGTTTCTGTGCAGTATGATACTATGTTGGTTTACGAAGCTTCCAATTAATACCCTGGTCTTTTCATTACTCCTCTACCTTGCCAGGCATTGAGCCTGTGTTGTGTACTGAAGTTTAGTGAAGGAAGGCAGGAATACAGCCCAATCACAAATTGATGCAATGGTTCATATCACTTGTGAGCCTTGACTGCAGAAGAGAGTGCAGAAACCGGAGCAAACAGTGCAGGCTTTGGAAATAGCAGCTAGATAGTCTCCGATCCTCAAAGACAGAAGTCAGCCATTTACCCTTTTTTTGTGTCTTCAGTATGCCTGAAGCCTCTCTTGGAGATTCCAATCTGAAAGAGTCCAGTTGTACTAACAAACACAGACTCCTTGAAATGCAACTAGAAGTAGACATACCCATGGTAATATCCCTCCTCCCACCTCATTATCCCGTTTCTATCTGGGCCAAAGCTCAGCACTAATCCTTGGTGGGACCTCTTCAGGATGATAATACGTGTGAAAATAGGATTGATAACAGAAAGTTTAGACTGAAAAGAGAACTGACAGAAAAACAGAATCTGGGCAGGGAATGACAGTTATGTTAAAATGGAGAACAAAGGTTTACTATCAACATATAAATAGGAAAAGGATAACAAGAGAAATAGTGGGGTCAATTCGGAACCAAACATCAGACGTGTATGTACAGGCAGGGAGCAGGGCTGAGATGTTGAATGAGTGCTTTGCTACCCAAGCCATAGTGAAAGAGGACATGGTTAAGATAGTTAATATGTTAGCACTTTTTGAGAAGATTTGGAGCTCAGTTTGATTCTAAGTATGTACGTTAGCTCGCTGAGCTGGAAGGTTTGTTTTCAGATGTTTCATCACCATGATTAGGTAACATCATCAGTGAGACTCTCACTGTTAATTTGCTTAAAATTTATTCAGAGGAAATATTAGAAAGGCTGTCTCTACTTGATTTGATTAATTGTTCTGAAGTGTACCTGAATACAGTGAAACATTTTGTTTTTTGTGCAGTACAGGCAGGTCATAACAAAAAAGGACATACAGACTCTAGAGTGCTTAGGCAGAATGAGGCGTACATGTTATGGTTGTACAGGAGGTGCACAAAAGCAAGATTAACATTAGACTTGACGTTAGAGAGGTCCATTCATGAGTCTAATAACAGCAAGGAAGAAGCTGTTCTTGAACCTGTTGGTGCGTGTTCAAGCTTCTGTATCTTCTGCCTGACAGAAAAGATTGGAAGAGAGCTTGACTGACTTGGGAAGGTCTTTGATGATGTTGGCAGCTTTACTGTGGCAACAAGAGCTGTAAATGGGGTCCATTGATGGGAAGTTGGCTTCCGTTATGGTCTGGGCTGTGCATACAATGTTCTGTAACTTTTTACAGTCCTAGGCAGTGTAATTGTCGTACCTGGCTCTTATGCACCTGAATAATATACTTTCTATGGTGCATGTGTAAAAGTTGGTTAGGGTCCTTATAAACTTGCTGAATTTCCTAAGCTGCATGAGGAAGAAGAGGTACTACTGTGCCTTCTTGACTGTCAGATCTATGTGGAAAGTCCAGGACAGATTGGTTATTGTTGCTTCTAAGAATTTGATGCTCTCAACCCTCTCCACCTCAGTTTTGTTGGTGTAGATAGAGGCATGTCCCCCTCCTTTCTTTCTGATGTCAGTGATCAATTCTTTTGTTTTGCCGACATTGTGAGAGAGAGAGAGAGAGAGAGAGAGAGAGAGAGATTGTTATAATTGCACCACAACACCAAGCCCTCTGTCTCCTTCCTGTATTCTGACTCATTGTTGTTTGATATCCGGCCTACCACAGTGGTGTCATCAAATAATCTACAGGTGGCTTTTGTCTGGAATTTTACCACAATCATGGGTGTACAGCAAGTACGTAGGGGGCTGACAACATATCTTTGCGGGGTGCCAGTGTTGAGGGTCATTGTGGAGGAGGTGTAGTGATCTATCTTCACTGATTGAGGTCTGAGGGTCAGAAAGCTGAGGATCCAGTTGCAGAGGGTGGAGCAGAGACTTAGGTCTCGGAATTTTGAGATTAGTCTGGCAGGGATTATAGAGTTGATGATGGAGCTGTAACTGATGAGTAAGAGCCTTGGGTAGTGTCCTTGTTATCCAGATATTCCAGGGATGACTGTGGGATGAGGGAAATGGTATCTGCTGTGGACTTGTTTTGCTGGTAGGCAAATTGCAGGGGATCAAGACAGGCTGGGAGTCTCGAGTTGATGGGGCCATGACCAACTTTTTGAAGCACTTCATGATTTTGGAGATCAGAGCCACTGGGCAATAGTCATAAAGGCATGCTGCGTGGGTTTTCTTTGGGACGATGGTGGTCTTCTTAAAGCAGCTGGGGACTTCAGATTGTAGCAAAGAGTGTTTAAAGATGTCAGTGAATACCTCTGCCAGCTGGTCCACACAGGATCTAACCGCACGGCCAGGGACTCAGCCTGGGTTAGACATTTTCCTCAGATTAATTGTCAGGAAGTCCGACCTGACGTTTGCAGTGGTAACATTGATAATTCACCAGAGTTCAAGAATGCTCCGAGAAGTAAGGGGAGATACTGCAGATAGTTTCCCAATCCTCCCTCGATATGGGTGTGAGGCATAAGAACTGGAAAACTGCTACTGTTACATCCTTATTTGTGAAAGGGTGCAAGGATATTTCCAACAAGAGCAGGTCAGTACATTTGACCTGCATTAGGGAAAGCTTTTACAATTGATCATGTTAGACAAACTGAAGTAAATTGAACAAATGTGGATTAGGGTAACAAAGTGAATGTGTTCTAGGTAGTTACGAATCCATCTATGCAAGGATGCCTTTGGATGTCTTTGGAGCAAGTGGGACTTGAACCTAGGCAACATTGCTCAGAGATTGGGGCACTACCACTGCACCACAAGAGCCTTCAGCTGATGTGTTCCATCAGGCATTTGTGAAGTACCACTTATGGGTTTGTCAGTGGATTTGAAACTAATTGAATAGAAAGGGCAGTGGATGCATTGACATGAAATTGTCTGAGTAACAGAAAAATAGAGGAGCATGGAACCAGGCAAGAAGAAGACATACAGTAGAATCCCTAGAACCCAGTGGAGGCTGGTGGGAAGAATTTGTCACATTGTTGGTTTAATTGAAATGTGTCTGGGAATTTTCAACCGAGACTGAATTAGGCAGAGAGAGTTATGAGGTTAATATTCCCATTGAGAGATAAAAATATCATTATGGAGCAGTAAGAAGATCCTGGCTGGAAAGGGTTTATCACAACCACTAGACAAGTGCAACATTTAATCAATGAACTGTAAATTCATATAACTCATGTAGTTCCCTTTGAATTTGTAATGATTCAAGTTAAGGTAGACCAGCAATCAGTCTTTTATTTAAACAGGTTAAAAGTTAGCTTGTTTCAAATTATTACATAGGTTTCCTTCGCAATATAGAGGCAAAGTTAGGAAGAAACTACAGACATCAAGATTGAAACAAGTATAAATAAGTTAAAAGAATACTGACAAGGAGAAAGTGTGTGATATACTATTGAGGCTCATTGTTTGAGTTCCTTGTTGCTGGAATCAACAGGTTAACTTGAAATTTAATCCAACAGCTGTGACATTTTTGTCATTGAACACTTTTTTTACAGTAAGTTCATTCACCAGCAGATTTGGGAATGTATCTCAGATTGCGATCTATATTTGTGTATTGTATTGACATATAATACACAGACTTCAACAGAAGTCGAGAGTGTGGTGCCCTTCATCCTGACGAAGGGTTTATGCCTGAAACATCGATTCTCCTGTTCCTCAGATGCTGCCTGACCTGCTGTGCTTTTCCAGCACCACACTCTTGACTCTGATCTCCAGCATCTGCAGTCCTCACTTTCTCTGAGACTTCAACAGAAGTCTAAATGAGTGGATTTGAGTACAGGAGCAGCAATGTATTATTTCAGTTGAAACAGGCTTTAGTGAGACCACATCTGGAGTATTTTGTGCAATTTTGGTCTCCTTATCTGAGGAAGGTTGCTCTATCAATAAAGGTTTACCAGACTGATTCTTGAGGTGATAGGACTGATGCATGAAGAGAAATTGGAGAGTGTGGTGCCTGAAAAGTACAGCCAGTCAGCCAGTGTCTGAGGAGCAGGAGAATTGACAATTCGAGCATAACCCCTTCATCAGGAATGAGGTTTATGGGCCCAGGGCAGGGAGATAAATGGGAAGGGCAAGGTTAGCCTGCAGGGGAGGTGGCTGGGAATGCAATAGGTAGATGGAGGTGGGGTGAAGGTGACAGGTTGGGGAGGAAGGTGGAATGGATAGGTGGGAATGAAGATGGACAGGTCAAGAGGGCGATGCCGAATTGGAAGGTGGGATCTGGGATAGTGTGGGGGAAGGGGAAATTAGGAAACTGGTGAAATCTGCATTGGTCCCATGTGGTTGGGTCCCAATGTGGAAGATGAGGCATTCTTCCTCCAGGCATTAATTGGTAACGGTTTGGCAATGAAGGAGGCCCAGGACCTGCAAGTCCTTGGTGGAGTGGGAGGGGGAGTTAAAGTGTTCAGCCACGGGTCAGTGGGTTTGTTTCGTGCGTGCATCCCGGAGATGTTCTCTGAAGCATTCCGCAAGTAGAAGTCCTGTCTCCCCAATGTAGAGCAGACATCGGGAGCAATGGATACACTAAATGATGTGTGTGGAGGTGCAGGTAAATCTCTGTTGGATGTGGAAGAATCCTTTGGGGCCTTGGACTGAGGTGAGGGGGATGTGCAGGTGCAGGTTTTGCGGTGACAGGGGAAGGTGCCGGTAGGGAAGGGTGGGTTGAGAGAGTCGCGGAGGAAATAATCTTTATGAAATATTGATTGTGGTGGGGAGGTAAATATATCCCTCATGGTGGGGTCTTTTTGTAAATGGCAGAAATGGTGGAGGATGATGTGGTGTATCCGAAGGTTGGAGGTGTGGAGGGTGAGAACTGGGGGGGGGTTCTGTCCTCCTTGTGGTTGGAGGGATGGAGTTCGAGGGCAGAGGTGTGGTACATGGATGAGATGGACTGGAGGGCATCATTGACCATGTGGGAGGGGAAATTACAGTCTTTGAAGAGGAGGCCATCTGGTGTGTTCTGTGGTGGAATTGGTCCTCCTGGAGCAGATGTGGTGGAGATGGAGGAATTGGGAATAAGGGATAGCATTTTTATAGGAGTTTGCATGAGAGAAGGTGTAGTTCAGGTAGCTGTGGGAGTCAGTAGGTTTGAAGGACAATGGGAGAGGAAGAAACAGAGGTGTTGGAGGCTCTTGTTATGGCAGATAGATGTGTATAGGGATTGGATGTCCTTGGTGAAGATGAGGCATTGGGGACCAAGGAAACTAAAGCAATGGAGGGGGTGAAGGGCATGTGTAGTGTCCCGAATGTAAGTGGGGAGATCCTGGACCAAGGGGACAGGATGGTGTCAAGGTATGCAGAGATAAGTTTGGTAGGGCAGGAGCTGGCTGAGACAATGGGTTGACTGGGGCAGTCAGGTTTGTGAATTTTGGGTCAGAAGCAGAACCGGGTGGTGTGGGTTTCCCGGACGATGAGGTTGGAGGCTGTTGGTGGGACATGCCCTGAGAGATGATGGTTTGGTGATGGGACGTGAGGTCATGGTCGAGTAGGCAGTAGGAGGAGGTGTCCATGAGCTGGTGCCTGGCTTCAGCAGTGTAGAGGTTGGTATGCCAAACCACCACTGCGCCCCCTTCTTTGTCTGCTGGTTTGATAGTGCTGTTGGGGTTGGAGGGGAGGGAGTGGAGGGCTGCGCATTGTGAAGGTGTGAGGTTGAAGTGGGTGAGGGGGGAGAACAGATTGAGGTGGTCTATGTTCTGGCAGCAGTTGGAAATAATGAGGTTGAGGATGGGTAGCAGACCAGCACATAGTGCCCAAGTGGATGGGGTGTGTTGGAGTCAGGAGAAAGGATTGGAGGGTGGGTGGGAGTCCTGGTGGAAGAAGTAAGCCTGAGGGGGAGGGGGCACCTCATCTCCACCATGGACATCCAATCCCTATGCACATCTGTCTGCCATGATGAAGGCCTCCAAGCCCTCTGTTTCTTCCTCTTTCATTGTCTCTCCACATGGGTCGGTTAGAACTATATTCGTCAGAGGTTAGAAGAATAAGGGGTGGTCTCCTAGAAAACCTGTACAATTCTAACAGGAGTAGACAGAATAAAGTCAGGACGGTTGTCCTTGATGACTGAGGAGTCCAGAACCAGGGGTAACAGTCTAAGGATATGAGGTTGGCCGTTTAGGACTGAGATGCTCTCAGTGTTGTTTTTGAGTGTGTGGTTTATTTGCTTACTTAGTGGGACTTGTTTTGCACTAATAACGAGACATGGTTTATTATCCTTGAAACATGACCCATATATGCAATTCTATGAAACCCATCTTTCCCTCCAATTTCCAGAGTTACCTACCGGTTCTTAAATGACTATGTTCTCACTCTGCTTTAAAGCCTGCTTTGGAAGTGGAAGTTGGTAAATAAAAACATTTGTCCTCCTCTGATTCCAGCTTATTGAATTGAGGTTGAGGCTCTTCTTCCTCCTCCCATAGTTCCTGTTTCTTGGTGCTCATTTGATTTGGTTTATTATTGTCACATGTACCGAGATACAGTGAAAAGTATTGTATTGCATGCTAACCAGACTAATCATACCTTACATAAGTACATCAGGGTAATTGACAGAAAGTAGAATATGGCATTACAGCTACAGAGAAGGTGCAGAGCAAAATCAACTCTAATATATGAGAGGTCCATTCCTAAGTCTGAGAACAGCAGGGAAGAAGCTGTTCTTGAATCTGTTGATAAGTGTTTCAAACTTTTGTATCTTCTGCATTCACAGCAGGATGGAAGAGTGTATAACTGGGGGGGGGGGGGGGGGGGGGGGGTCTTTGATGATACTTCCTGAGGTAGCAGGAAGTATGGATGGAGTCAATGAATGGAAGGCTGGTTTGCTTGATAGACTGAGCTGTGGCTAGAATTGTCTGTAGGTACTTGTAGTCTTGGGTGTGACAATTGCCGTGTCAAACTGATGCATCTGGATAGGATGCTTTCAATGGTGCTTCTATAAATATTGGTCAGTGTCATTGTGGACATACTGAATTTCCTTAGCTTCCTGTGGAGATAGAGGAACTGGTATGCTTTCTTAACTGGAGGATCGACGTGGGTAGACCAGGATAGATTCTTGGTGATGTTTACTCCTAGGAATGTGAACCTCTTGACTACTGCTACCTCAGCACCATTGATGTGGACAGGGGTGTGTCCTCCATTCCACTTCCTGAAGTCCACCAGCTCCTTCAATAGTGTCTATGGAGTGTCAGGTCCCTTTGATTTGACCTGCATCTTTAAAATACCGTCCTCCAGATCATCCTCAAGTTCAGTTGTTTGCTGTCATTTAACAACAGCAGTTTGGGGGTATAACAATATAATTAACACAATTCAGTGACTTCATGTAAATTGGGTTTCTTCCCAGGAAGGGTATTACAAAAGACAATAATGGTTATTGTAATTTCCTATTGATTGAACTGGCCTTAGGAGAAAAGCTGTCTCAAAACAGTTCCACTGAAACTCTGATCTATTGCTCAACCTGAAACCTTGCAGCAACGTTCCATCGACAGCTGTCCAGTGTAGTCTGTCAAAGTAAATGGCTTGCATATGTGCCTGGCCTGATCCAATTCTCAGCATGCTATTCAGTTAGCCAATGTTGCTTTCAGAGACTACAATTTCCCTTCCCATGTAGTTGAAGATTCCCTCCAATGCATCTCATCCACATCCCACCCCTCTGCCCTCAAACCCCACCCCTCCAACCGTAACAAGGACAGAACCCCCCGGTGCTCACCTTCCACCCTACCAACTTTCGCATAAACCACATCATCCGACAACATTTCCGCCACCTCCAAATGGACCCCACCACCAGGGATATATTTCCCTCCCCATCCATTTCCACCTTCCGCAAAGACCGTTCCCTCCGTGACTACCTGGTCAGGTCCACACACCCCAACAACCCACCCTCCCATCCTGGCACCCTCCCCTGCCACCGCAGGAATTGCAAAACCTGCGCCCACACCTCTTCCCTCACCTTCATCCAAGGCCCCAAAGGAGCCTTCCACATCCATCAAAGTTTCACCTGCACATCCACCAATGTCATTTATTATATCCGTTGCTCCCAATACAGTCTCCTCTTCACTGGAGAGACTGGATGCCTCCTCGCAGAGCGCTTTAGGGAACATCTCTGGGACACCCGCACCAATCAACCACAGCACCCTGTGGACCAACATTTCAACTCCCCCTCCCACTCTGCTGAGGACATGCAAGTCCTGTGCCTCCTCCATCACCGTTCCCTCTCCACCCGATACCTGGAGGAAGAACGCCTCAATTTTCACCTCAGAACACTTCAACCCCAGGACATCAATGTGGATTTCACCAGTTTCCTCATTTCACCTTTCCCCACCTCACCCCAGCTCTAGCCTTCCAGCTCAGCACTGTCCTCATGACTTGTCCTACCTGCCTATCTTCCTTTCCACCTATCCACTCCACCCTCCTCTCTGACCTATCACCTTCATCCCCACTCCCATTCATCCATTGTACTCTTTGCTACCTTCCGCCACCCTCCTCTCTGACCTATCACTTCCATCCCCACCCCCAATCACCTATTGTACTCTATGCCACTTTCTCCCCACCCCCACCCTCCTCTCATTTATCTCTCTGCCTCTATTCCTGATGAAACATCGATTTTCCTGCTCCTCGGATGCTGCCTGACCTGCTGTGCTTTTCCAGCACCACTCTAATCTAGACTCTGATTTCCAGCATCTTCAGTCCTTGTTTTTTCCTAATGTTACTTTTAGTGCCCAGGATAATAAAAGAATTTCAGGTATATCATAAAATCTCAGCAGGCCAGAAAGAGGCCATTCGGCCTGTCGAGTTAGTACCAACACCCCAGAAGAGCATCCCACCCAAACCCAGCCCCTTACCCTATCCATGTGACCCTGCGTTTAACATGGTCAATCCCCCTTACCAGCATATCTTTGGACTGTGGGAGGAAACCCATGCAGACCCGGGGAGAATGTGTAAACTCCACACAGTCAGCCAGCCAAGGCTGGAATTGAGCCCAGGTCCCTGGCACTATGAGGTAGCAGCGCTAGCCACTGTGGCGCTTTTTCCTTCATCAAGCCAATATTGGTTTTGACCCGGGACTGCCTCATGGTATCAGTAATATAAGGACGGAACAGTGTGAAACTTCCAAGTATAGATAATCTTCTTCAGCAGGAGGAGGGGTGGGATGTCGACAGGTGGACAGGCTAAGAACATGCCTTAGTATTATCTGACATTTAAGACCATTAAAAACAACAGTGGAAAATGGTACATGGGGTTTTCGTATGTCATATTGTTGGCTAGATTTATGTGGAGCAGTTTTCCTCCCCCATTATTACTAAAACAGCTGCAAGCAAAATAACAGTCATCAGGAGAGTGCTTGAAACATTGAGTGAACTATGTGAACATTCAGCCTCCTGTTCTTGCACTGTGTGGGAATGTTCAAGATAATCTGTGGTATTCACAGTCAGGCATTGGACACTCATGACACAAATCGGCTCCATTCCTGATGAAGGGCTTTTGCCCGAAATGTCGATTTCGCTGCTCGTTGGATGCTGCCTGAACTGCTGTGCTCTTCCAGCACCACTGATCCAGAATCTGGTTTCCAGCATCTGCAGTCATTGTTTTTACCTCACAAATCAGTTCCATCTATTGTTTCAAATAGGAGCAGAAAGCGCTGGGTAATTCCAGTCCAGACAGGAGCTAAAACAGGTTTGAAGGAAGGGAAAGGGGTGAGGGTGGAAAGGATTGTTTCATGGAGCAAGAAATAAGGGAGAAAGTGTATGGTGGGTAGAAGGTAGCATGACTGAAATTCAAGGGATGATCAACTGTGTTCTCATTGAATATCTGAGGATGAATGGCTTACTTCTAATCCAACATCTTATAGTCTTATAATGGTGCAAGCTGAATGGAGCATGGTAATGGAGAAGGTAAAGAAATGACTTTGAGTCTAGAGGCGATGTGACTGGCAACAGGAGACTGCACTTCCTGTTCAAAACTATCAAAGTGTTGGTTATGGTCTGAAATTGTTACACTGATTGTTGAGTCTGGAAGGCCGTAAAATGCTTAATTCAACCGTCAGTGACTGTTCTTTAATGCTGTGTCAGGCTTCATTGGAATAGAGTCACAAGTTGGGAGTGAGCTGAAGAATGAATACGGAAGTAGTTGGTCAAACTTGTGTAAATGGTTAATAAAAAGAAATTGCTGGTAAAGCTCAGCAGGGCTGGCAGCATTTGTGGAGAGAAATCATTTCAGGTGGAGTGACCCTTCCTCATATTCTGATTCTATTTTGATTTACAGCATCTACAGTTCTTTCAGTTTTTAAACAGTTAATGATTAGAGATGTAAATAATAATCTTCAGCGGTGATGTAAAAGTTCATACGATAAAGAGACTATTGAAAGAGATTCTATTCTGTAGGCCTCACAGTAAGTCGAAGAGTACATGCAGTTCACAAAAAAATTTATAAACATTTATCTTCCCAAAATTTTAGTTTTCCGGAACATCTTTACTGTAATAAAGATTATCAAACCTCCTCCAAGTCTACTTCCACAATAGCTGTTCCACAATACAATCACCCAACTGGAATTAGGTCTTTGTTGGATTGTTATGAGATAATTTAAAAAGTCTGTCTATCCCAGCACTGATACGCTAATTTTAATATTTTTACTAAAGTATGTGAGATAGTATAGGACTTAACCTGGTCGTTAAGCATGACCAATGGATCCAGGGAATTGAATAAATTTTTTGTGAAAGAACACATTCTTATTCCTTCATGGGCATTACTGGTTAGGTGAACATTTCTGGCCCATCCATAATTGCCCTGGAAAGGTGCCATCTCAAACCACAGCCTCCTTGGCTGGAGGTACACCCATAGAGCTGTTCGGAAATATGTTCCAGAATTTTGACCCAGCAACATTCAGGTCTCCCTGTTATAGGAAAGATGCTGTGAAACTTGAAAGAATGCAGAAAAGTTTTACAAAGATGTGCCTTGGGGTTGGAGAATTTGAACTATAGGGAGAGTCTGAATAGGCTGGGGCTATTTTCCCTGGTGCGTTGGAGATTGAGGGGCGACCGTACAGAGGTCCATAAAAGTAAATGCAAAGTTTATGAGGGGCGTGGATAGGGTGAATAGCCAAGGTCTTTTCCCCAGGGTAGGGGAATCCAAAACTAGAGGGCATATATTTTAAGATAAGAGAGGAAAGATATAAAATGGACCTAAGGGGCAACTTTTTCATGCAGAGGGTGTTGCATGTATGGAATGAGCT
Source organism: Hemiscyllium ocellatum (assembly GCF_020745735.1). NCBI lineage: Eukaryota > Metazoa > Chordata > Chondrichthyes > Orectolobiformes > Hemiscylliidae > Hemiscyllium > Hemiscyllium ocellatum. Next base: position 47,788,453 of record NC_083425.1, on the reverse strand, counting down.
GTTGGAGGATGTGGTGGAGGCTGGTATAATTACAGAACTTCAAAGGCATCTGGATGGGTACTTAAGTAAGAATGGTTGAGAGGGACATGGGCCAAATGCTGGCAATGGGACTAGGTTACTTTAGGATATCTGGTCAGCATGGACCAGTTGCACTGAAGGATCTGTTTCCATGCTGTACAGTTCTATGATTCTGTAACAGCAACGAACAACAATATATTTCCAAGTCAGGACGGCGTGTGATTCAGAGGGAAACTTGCAGGCGGTGGTGTTCTTGCCCTTCTAGTTTGTAGTCATCACCGGTCTGTAAGGTGTTGTTGGATGTGCCTTAGCAAGTCAGCGCACCTATCTTATAGATGATACACAATTCTGCCACTGTGCATCAGTAATGAGTGGAGTGAATTTTAAAGGTGGTGGATGTGGTGTCAGTGATATTGAGTTTCTTGAGTTTTGTTGGAGGCATGTGGGGAATATTTCATTACAGTCCTAAGTCCTATAGATAGTGCACAGGCATCTCACTCAACAAATGTTGTAGTACAGTGACAAAAGATGAATAAGTTATAATCTGTCCATATAATTTAAACACAGTCCAAACTTATGTTATAATATTATATTAGAAAATGGGTCACTTTTAAAGTCAAGGAGTCCCTGTGGGTCATGAGCACCATTGACACTGGAAAGAGGCTTGTTGTATAAAAAGCATGTTTGAATTATAATCAGAAGTATTGTGTCAAACTGACAAATCTTTGTTGCAATAGTGACTTTTAAGAAAAGTGTTAACAGCCTCCTCAATGTATCATGGATGGTGAAAATGATCGTAAAATGATAGAAGTAGCAATGAATGCCTGTTTCATTGAGAAGGAGTATGATAGAAATGGTGAAATATTGTAATAAGGTTGTGGGAAGGGAGGAAAGTGTTGGAAAGTGGGCCAGCATGTTACTAAGAAAACCATCTTATAATGCTGAAGGAGCAGTGTTTGATGGTGGTAGCATTTAGAGGGATGTAAATGGAGGCAGATGATTATAGACTGTGAACAGTGAGGGCAGGATAATATATGTTCTCCAAACATATGGCCATCTGAATCAAGTCCAGGAGTAGGCCAGTCAGTCCTGTAAGGCTTTGAAATTCAATAAGAAAATGGATTGGACTGAAGGGTCTGTTTCCGTGCTGAATGACTGTTGGTAATTAATAATGGTGCAGGATAATCCTCAGTTGAAGAGAAAAAGAAGAGAAATTGGAAGAGCTGCTGTGGAAGATGTGATGGAGAAATACAGTACCTTCCAAAAAGTGGAATGGAAGAAACACACTAACTTTGGAAGTCATTGGGTTTAAATAGTAGACATTGTTTGAATCTGGGCATTGAAGTAGTAAAATTAAGGGAAGGGAAGATAATGAAACTAAGGAACAGCAGAAGTTGCAAATCTGAAACACACACAAGGAATGTTGGATATCGCAGCACTTGTGGAGAGAGAAACAGTGTTCATGTTTCGAGTCCAGTAACTCTTCAACAGAACAGAAAGAGAAGGAAAGGTTAGGATTGGACCTTATGAATTTGAGAAATTAGAGGAAATTTGAAACAGGTTTGATGAAATTTACTGGATCAGGGCACAAAACCGTGTTGTATAAAGTAATAGCTCTGAAAGAGTTAATGCTGGTGACTGCATTAGCTTCTACATGCTGTGATGATATTGTATACCAACTTGGTCAGGACAACACAGAACTGCTCAGGGTTTTCTTGATGGAAGACTAATATCCACAGGTCTCCTAATTGGCTTGGTAGCAACATTTAACTTTCACCCGACACTGTTGTGAAATAAAATGTATCTTGCTTAAGGCAAGAGCCTCAGCTCATTAAAACTCACTTGGTGGGAACAAGCAATTTCAAACATAAGATAATAGTAGAACATGGAAAATAGAACAGTACAACACAGGAACAGGCCCTTCAGCCTTCAGTGTTGTGCCAAACATGACACCAAGTTAAACTAATCATTTCAGCCTGCTGATTGTCCATATCCTTCCATTCCTTGCTTATTCATGTGCTTATCCAAAAGCCCCTTAAATGTCCCTATTGTACCTGCCTCCACCACTATGCCTGGCAGCACATCCCAGGCACCTGTCACTGCGTAAAATAAACTTGTCCTTCAAGGGTCCTTTGAACTTTCCCTCTCTCACCTCAAGTGCATGCCCTGTAGTATTAAACATTTCAACTCTCGGAAAAAGATTCTGACTGTCAACCCTATCTATGCATCTCATAATTTTATAAACTTCTAACAGGTCTCCCCTCAGCCTCTGCCACTCTAGAGAAAACAACCCGAGTTTGTCTGGCATCTCCTTATAACTCATATCCTCTAATCCAGGCAACATCCCCTTCTGTACCCTCCCCAAAGCCCCCACATCCTTCCTGTAATGTGGTGACCAGAATTAAATGCAATATGCTCAGTACTGCCTAACCAAGCTTTTATAAAGCTGCAACATGACCTCCTGACTCTTGTACTCAATGCCCCAACCAATAAACACAAGCACGCTGTATTCCTTTTTTACCAATTTGTGTGACCACTTTCTGGGAATAATGGGCTAGGATCCCAAGATCCCTCTGTACCTCAATACTGTTGAGGGTCCTGCAATTAACTGAATACTTTCCCTTGACATTTGATCTGCCAAAGTGCAACACCTCACGTTTGTCCAGATTAAACTCCATTTACCATTTCTCTGCCCATATCTGCAACTGATCTATATCCTGCTGTATCCTTTGATAACATTCTGCACTATCCACAACTCCACTGATCTTTGTATCATCTGTAAAGCTACTAACCCACCATCAACATAATAGTTGATACTGTGAAACATTAGACAACATTACTAAATACCACAAAGTAACAAAGCTGAGAATTCTAATGGGTGCAATAGCACAAAATTCCAGTGAATCCAGGAGAATTAATGGAAATCTATAGCTTTAAAACCTTTATGCATTTCAGAACTACTCATATTATCAGATATCAGCTGCAGCAGTAAACAGTCTGCAGAGAAACTCATCAAATGATCGCCAAGAGAGAAACAGCATTTAATGGTAAAGCCTTTTACTTTGGCCCTTGTAAGAGAAACACAAAGATGTTTGAGCTGGAAGCTGGTCACACCTGGCAGCTACAGATCCCACCAGAAAGTGAGGTTAGAAGTTCATCCATTTTGGTTAATGGAAAACCTTCACAGGTTAATGGGAAACACTTAATTTTACTACCTCAATGCCCAGAGATCAATCAATGTCTACAATTTCAGCCCAATGACTTCCAAAGTTAGTGTGGTTCTCCCATTCCACTTTTTGGAAGGTGCTGCATTTTTCCATCACATCTTCACAGCAGTTCTTCCAATTTCTCTTCTTTTTCTCTTCAACTGAGGATTATCCTGCACCATAATGCAAAACAGTCTGACAAGGCTTGACATTAAAAAGGAGTACTTGTACCAACAGAACTCATTCAGTTTATTGAGTATTGAAAGTGTGAAGACACACCTGACAGCCAACACAAAGTGTCAGCATCCATGTTACAGAATAAGGAGGTCTCATCAGCATGCACAGTGCTCAATTATTAAAAGAAAGAATGCTACATCTGTAAAACTATAGGTCACTTCCCGATGATATGCAGAAATAGGGCCTGGTTACTGACATTCAAATGATTTGAAAAGAGATACTGGAAGTATTTCTAAAGGTGTAAAGATAGTGGAGGAGATATTTATCAGTTTTTTCACATAAAATAAAATAGGTTATGATGTAAAGGATACTGGAAATCAATTTCTTTGATTTGAAGAATCAGTGATGCATGATCTTCAAATCAATTTTTCACCAGGAGAAATTTATTTCAATGTAGCATGTTGTGGCAATGAATTATTTTGTCACAGCAAGTAGTTAAGGCAGATACGATTGCCTCCTTTAATAGAAAATTGAGCAAACATTTAATTAGAGAACTGGGAGGGAATGGGAAATAAGATATGTATATTATGTATGATACAAACAATATTTTGACGATCTTATATGGACTGTTGGCCAAATTGGCGAAAGCAGAATCATAGTGACCTCCAAACAGGAATTAGATATGTATGTGAAATGGAGAAATGTGCACGGATTTGGGACACAAGTAGGGGGAGGAACTGACTGGGTAGCACTTACAAAGAGATGACAAGAGCACTGTTGATTGAATGACCTCATTCTACACTGCTTCTAGGATGATACAGAGGATTTAAAGTGACAGGCAGCAATACCATTATCTGCCGCTCTCTTATCTGTTCCATTCAAATATGACATCTTTATGTATTATTGCATATACACTGTCCATCCACCTTTAAAAGGATACATGACACCTGCATGAGTTGTTGTCCAATACTGACTCTTGTTATAATCTTATTATATTGTACCATGCTGTTATTACCATTTAACCCTTGTACCAGCTGATAATTTCAAAATATTACAAAAGAGGATAACTGATTTGCTTTATTGTTTTGTGCTGATTGGGTTAAATTGTGATGTCACGGTACTGTCATGAGACTAGCAACCCCCAGTTCTAATTTAATTCTCTGGGGGCATACCATTCAAATCCCATAATGCAAACTATTAGAATTTCATTTCATTTCACCAAACCTGGATTTGAAAGGAAAGGCTCAATTTGACCAAATATTGGCTATGTGTCAGTTCCATGAAGGGTTTCTCTTCACAAGGTTTAGTGGGGCTTTCTCATGCTATCTTCCCAAACTCACTTCTGTGAGATAAAGGGTGAAATAGGACATTTCACCCTTTATTTCACATTATTTCTGTTTGGTGCCCCACTTGTTATGTTCTTGCACACGCTGCAGCCAGAGATATTGGTAATTGCCAAGCTTCTCAGGATTCCTGGTTCTGGCATCAGTTTTAAAGGCCTGTCATGCACCCAGTCAAGATTAGATTAGATTACTTACAGTGTGGAAACAGGCCCTTCGGCCCAACAAGTCCACACCGACCCGCCGAAGCGCAACCCACCCATACCCCTACATTTACCCCCTACCTAACACTACGGACAATTTAGCATGGCCAATTCACCTGACCCGCACATCTTTGGAATGTGGGAGGAAACCGGAGCACCCGGAGGAAACCCACGCAGACACAGGGAGAACATGCAAACTCCACACAGTCAATCGCCTGAGGCAGGAATTGAACCCAGATCTCTGGCGCTGTGAGGCAGCAGTGCTAACCACTGTGCCACCGTGCCGCCCACAAGTCCTGGCAATCTGCAGCTCCCCTGCATGGCTCCCATCAATTGCCCCAGACTTATCAGGCTGAGATGAATTGGTACCCCGCTTTGCCAACAGGGACCTGGAGGTTCTGATGAATGGAGGGTGCAGGCTGCCACAGCCCTAAGACATTAGTGACTAATGGAGGGCCAGAGGTGTAAGGGGTGAGCTGGAGTCACCAGATACCCCTATGACATTCACACTGGAAACTGATGCAATCTTGTTCTTATCCAATGGTGGGAAACTGCATATCAATGAGATGAAATGGCATCATAATGAGGATGCTAATACCTCTTCCCACTCACCAATGAGAATCCTGTTTTGCCATTTGATTGGAAAATAGGACATTTCATCCTTGCTGTCAGGAAGCTCCTCAATGGCCATCTATGTGACTCTCCAACTTTCTCACCATCGCCCATGTCTTTCAGTGCATGATAAAGTTCCACGCCTTGTCTCGATATTCTTGACCATTAAACCACCATTGATTGTCTTAAAATGCAAATGATTCTCTATTATCCTTCAGAGAAGTCAATCTGCCATTCCAATCTGGGTCTGCTCCAGACTCACAGTGTTCAGGTGAAGGGCAGTTAGGGATGGACAACAAATGTTGGCCTTGCCAGTGACACCAATGTTTAAAGTAACACAACGACATGGAATTGTACAAATTGTCAGACAAATGAGACCGAAGTCCATCTCATTTGAATACAAGAATATGGCAAGTAACAGCAGGAGTAGCCCATATGGAATTCTGAGCCTGATCTGCATCCATCAACTCCATTTTCCAAGTTACAATCCAAATCCTTTGTTTCTTTAAGAGACCATAATTCTCTTTATCCCACCCCTGAAAACATTCAATGATGGAATCTCCATAACCCACTTATGGACCTTCCGAAGACTTGGAACATTCAGAATGAAGAAATGAAGAAGCTCAGGTCTAAGTGATTGACCCCACATTGGGGATTTCCCAGCCAGGGGAACAAATCTCTCACTGTCTATACCTGGTCAACATCCCCGCATCCCCCCCCACCCCCCTACCTCCCCCACCTGCCAAGAATATTGAATGCTTCTACAGGGTCAGCTCTTCTACATTTTTGAGAGACAGACTGACTTTATGTGACTTCTCATCATGTAACATTTCAGGAATCAATCTGATAAATCATTAATGTCCCATTTCCGAGGTAAGTATATTATTTCTGTGACAAACAGATCAAAACTGCAGAAAGTATGTGATCTTGCCAAACCTTAGTAAGATTCCCTTATTCCTGTGTTCCAAGACTCTTTGCAAGGAAATATCAATATATTGTTTGTCTTTTTAATTGCTTGCTCGAACTGTATGCTAACTTTGTGTTCCTTCTATAAATACGCCCACGTATGTTTGAACTTCAACATTCAAATTGTTCCCAGCTTTTTTGGAAGAGGCATTCTGTCTTTCTATTCTTACTACCAAAGTGGATAAGCTTACATTTCTGCACATCCATCTGCCACCCTATTGCCTACTCATGTCACATCCTTTATTCAGTAAGGTCGAAATGAGCTAAATCCCAGGGAAACACGTCAAAATTTGTGTGCAGTGGAGCATTGTGACAACTGAGGAGGGTCTGCTGAGGAGGGTCCATTTTGTTTTGAATGTACTCCCAATTGGAATTACTCCAACTGACCAGACATTGCTTTTGATTCTCTGGCTCAAAATAGGACTTTTAACCCAAAGGTAAGGTAAGGATATTAAGGATAATAAGGATTTATAAGGATGATATATTCAAGTAAATGTTTCTTGAAGAGTAATACAAATTAATGCAGAGTTGTAGGCCCAATTTTTCCTCCTGGCCATGTGTGGGAAAATTACTTGGCTACATTTCTGATTAGTCTGGGAGCAAGGCAGTCTGGAATGGAAGTCAGAACTGGAAAACTGTGACAAGCTGAACAGGCTTCCCATTCCCCAAGCAGATTGAGTAGAAAACCTGCCACATGGCTCTAGCATTTAACTCCAAAGTTAAAAAATAAAGATTAAAATAGAAAATATACCTTCTGTTCTCCTCAATCTCCATCTTCTATCCATGCCACTCTATACACTTTTCCCCATATCCAATGCCCTCCCATTCACCTTGTGCCAACCAATGTAGATCTATACCTTCCTCACAGCCTCTACAACAAAAACTGAAACACCTAGTCAGCGGATCCAAACACTCCATACAATCAACACAGGAATTCTTGGACATCATCAGGAATACACACATAGACAAACAAGAAACCATGGTATCATTCGACATGACGGCACTGTTCACATCAATTGACAAAACCCTAGCCAGAGAAACAATAGCCAACCTACTGGACATACATAACAGAACACAGGAGGCCAAACCTATCAACAAGGACGGCATACTTAAACTACTAGACCTGTGCCTCACCACACACTTTACATTCAACAATCAGATATACGAACAAATCAACGGAACACCCATGGGATCACCAATCTCGGGACTCATAGCAGAGGCAGTTATGCAAAGGTTAGAACATACAGCCCTACCACAAATCCAACCCAAACTCTGGATCAGATACGTCGATGACACCTTTGTAATCATCAAAAACACAGAAATAGAAAAAACACACCGAATCATCAACGCCACACTCACAGGAATACGATTCACGAGAGAAGAGGAAAAGGATAGCCAACTCCCATTCCTAGATGTGTTAGTAGAGAGAACACCCAACGGAGAATTTACCACAAGGGTACACAGGAAACCAACACACACGGACCAAGTCCTAAACTATGAAAGTAACCACCCCAACACACACAAACAAAGCTGCATCAGGACACTATTCAAAAGAGCCACAACACACTGCAGTACACCAGAACTGCGAAAAGAGGAAGAGGAACACCTATACAAGGTATTCGCCAAAAACAGATACCCACGCAACTTTATCACCAGATGCCTAAGAGACAGACCACGGAATGAGGACATGCCACAACCAAAAGGACTAGCCACACTACCATACGTCAGGAGCGTCTCAGAACTGACAGCCAGACTACTGTGACCCTTAGGAATCATAACAGCACACAAGCCAACTTCCACACTCAGACAACAACTCACTAGAACAAAGGACCCAATAGCCAGCACGAGCCAAACTAACGTAGTTTACAAAATATCATGCAAGGACTGCACAAAACACTATATAGGACAAACAGGAAGACAGCTAACAATCCGCATCCATGAACATCAGCTAGCCACAAAACGACACGACCAGCTATCTCTAGTAGCCATACACTCAGACAACCAGGAACATGAATTTGACTGGGAAAACACTACCATCATAGGACAAGCCAGACAGAGAACAGTCAGGGGAATTCCTAGAGGCATGGCATTCATCCACAAACTCCACTAACAGACACATGGACCTGGACCCCATATACAAACCACTACAGCTGAAACTGACACCCGGAAGCGGCAAGAACATCCATTAACAGACACATCGACCTGGACCCCACATACAAACTACTACAGCTGAAACTGACACCCGGAAGCGGCAAGAACAAACCACTATAAATACCGGAAGAAACATCAAAGCAGTGCTTCACAGGAGGCTCCAATAGCACTGATGATGTTCCCTAGCCAGGGAACAAAACGTTTGCAGCAAAAACTTCCAGCTCGGCGAACAGAACCACAACAGCCTCTATGCTCTTGTATCCATCTTCAATGGCACTTCATACACTGTTTGCCACCAACCATGATCCTGTACAACCCTAATGCCAACTCATATGCACACACAATACTCCTTTCTCCTTTTCTTTCCATGCTAGCACACCTGATTTCCAGCCAATTGAAAATGTCACTATTGACAAAAAAATTCATTGAAAGGAAATAAATGCCCAATATGTTGCAAATGCTTCAACCAGTCCTTTATGAAGCCAAGCATTTTACTTTAGTGCTCAAATTCCTGTGTGAACAAATCTCCCACTTAACAGCTTAATCCCATATGTCAACAAACATGAGTAGTTTAGTTGTAAAAAAATCAGAAAGGTATAAGTTCAAACCCTCCCACATATATCTGGGGCTCTTGTGGTGCAGTGACGGTGTTCCCCAAAACATTGATTTTAAAACAAAAGACTATTTCCATTCATTGTACAATTGGAGTTACCCAGCAACAGACATACCAGTGTGAAAATGATAGTTTGGGAAATCAGTCGTGCAGCACGAATCTCATGGTGGTTTTATCCGAACAGGCACTGTGAAATACTGATCATTTGTTTTTAAATTTCACATATTTTTGGATGACTTTGCCAGGATCGTCAATATAATGCATTTTTTGTGCATAACATGCCTTCACACCATTCAAAAGGCTGCCTTACCTTGACCAAAGAGGTCCTGGGACCATTCTCAGTGCATTTCTTTTCAATGCTATCTCACCACTTCAAAAGGAGCTCATCACCTCGGTCTGCAGGACTCTCTGCCCCAGGTTGGGACTAGCCCATGTGTGCTATGAGTAATGGCTCTATTTTGGACGTTCAACAATAAATGATGGTCCTTTCCAGTCGGGTTTCCTGAGTTATTACATTTGTTTCAATTTGCTACAGACTACATTGTATTGAGAAAAACACACTTATTTATAACTGTATATTTTGACTCTTGTACACATATATTACTACAGGTTGTTACTTCTTGACATTACGTTATCGGTTCATGCTAGTTGACAAACGTTGATAGGTCTTCACAAGTTGGGCAATTCTAAAGGGCTTACACACCGTTATGTACAATTAACCATCTCAAAAAGACTTCTGTGGCCCCATCCTGCTATTCCAAAGGATTCCTAGCTCCCACCACTGTGCTGGTGCCATATTCACAGGGGCACCTCTGCTCGCCAAAGGAGTACTCTTGCTATCAAAAGAAGTGTACTCGGAATGGCCCTGCTCTTACCCAGTTTAATCTCCACACTCTGGGTTCCAGATGTAACAAGTACTATACCACAGGCAACAAGCACTGGACTTCAACTTTTACAATTTACACAAATGACATGGATGAAGGTGCTGCAGCTAACTTTTTTGATTAGATTAGATTAGATTATTTATAGTGTGGAAACAGGCCCTTCGGCCCAACAAGTCCATACCGACCCGCTGAAGCGCAACTCACCCATACCCCTACATTTACCTCTTACCTAACACTACAGGCAATTTAGCATGGCCAATTCACCTGACCTGCACATCTTTGGACAGTGGGAGGAAACCGGAGCACCCAGAGGAAACCCACGCAGACACAGGGAGAACGTGCAAACTCCACAGTCAGTCGCCTGAGGCAGGAACTGAACCCGGGTCTCTGGCACTGTGAGGCAGCAGTGCTAACCACCGTGCCGCCCACAATTTATTGATGGCATACACATAAGTAGGAAAGTGAGTTATGGAGTGGACATCATAGTGATACAAAGGGATAGAGGTAGTTTATGTTAGTCAGCAAAGATCTGTCAAATGGGGTATTTTGGGGAAAATAGAAAATAGTCCATTTGTGACTGAGAGAATAAAAAAGAAGCACACTATCTCAACAGTGCGAGATTGCAGAGCTCTGAGATGCAAAGGGATTTGAATATCCTTGCGTATGAATCACAAAAGTTAAGCATGCAGGTACAGCAAGTTATTCAGAATGCCAATAGAATGTTATCATTTATTGCAATGGGAATTGAATATCAATATGAAAGTTGGGAAGTTTTGTCTTAGTTATATAGTATGTATAGTATATAGTATTATTGTTATATAGAATATATGCTGTGACCAAGTCTGTAGTGGTGTGTGCAATATTGGTTACTTTATTCTAAGAAACTTGTAAATGCATTGGAAGCCATTTGTAAAGGATGACATGGTGGCTCAGTGATTAGCATTGCTTCCTCACAGCACCAGGGACCCATTTTCAATTTCGGCCTCGGGCGACTGTCTGTGTGGAGTTTGCATGTTCTCCCTTGTCTGCATGGGTTTCCTCTGGGTGCTTTGATTTCCTCCTGCTGTCCAAAGATATGTAGGTTAGGTGGATTGGCCATGGGGAATGTAGGGATAGGATAGGGATTGGGATGCTCTTCAGAGCATTGGTATAGAATCGATGGACTGAGTGGCCAACTTCCAGACTTTTATGATATAGGGATTTTATGAAACAGCAAATTTGGAAGGAAATTTTAAAAGCATTGATTGAAAACTTATAATATGGCTTGGCTATATTGAGCATGGTATATCTCAATCCTTACCATCTCTAGTGAGCCACAGATGGATCTTTCTAGAAGCTTTCATTTCTAATGGAACATTGCTTTCAATAATTCCTACTGCCTCCTAAGCATCATGCCTTACAGTTTAGTTATTCAATCAACCTTAATCATTGTTCCCCACGTACCCATGGCAACATTTTTATATCCATGTTACTTTTTTTCCTGGACTGTCCACAGGATTGAGCACAAACCTCAAGGCTGGCTTTCTGGTGCAGTAGCAAAGGAGTGCTTCATTGTCAGAATGCTGCCTTTCAGATGATATGGTACACCAAGGTCCTATTTGATTAGATATAAGATCCCAGACACTATTTCAAACAAGAATATGGAACTTATCTGCAGTGTCCTGACCAATATTTATCCTACAATCAACCTCACAAAGCTTGATTATCTAACCTTTATTATTTTGTCATTAAAACTTTGCTCTTTGGGAGAGATTGCCTCATGATTCTGACATGACAGTCTGATTACTTCCTTTGATGCAAAATACCTTGACATGTCAAGTGATCGTAACTGCTATATAAATGAAAGCCTTTCTTTTATCTTCTGATCATCACGCAATAAAGAATAACAGAGTTGGATCATTTACTGAGATGACAGCCCCATCTTCAATCTCACGTTTCATCCCAGCGAAGGCACCTCTTGACGGTGCAACCTTCCCTCAGTACTTGAAGAATGGTAATGGAGTCATTACCAAATCATAGCAGTTAATCTAAAACAATTAGCCTACAACTAGCCCAGTAATGACACATTTAAGCTTACAATAAATGTAGTGACAGTGACTGAAGTTATTATACTGTTGGTTTAGAATGATTAAGCTCTCCTGATAAAGATCCCCACTTACAGGGAATGAGAATTTGCTTTGTGGGTTGCTTTTGAGCATAATTCTGATATCTGTGTTTACACATTCGTCAAAGTGAGTTTACCCTCAATAATATTTTGCAGGGAATCTAGATTGTGTAGAAGTTTAATTGCACAAATGAGGGACAAGAATGTGAGAAAATACTTTGATTTATTTATTAATAACATCAAACATTTTCAGGCACATGATAACTAGTTTAATACAGAGCTCTCTCAAAACATGTCAGTTATCAACATTTTGCTTCAAGTATGGACATGCTTGGCAAGCTACCTATTTTCTGAAGTAATAATTTGATGTGTAAACTGCATTATTCCAAAAGAAGAGTACTATCTCAGGCCAGGATATAATCTGGCAATCCAAATGGTCACATAAAGCAATGTATCAATTTCTTGCAGAGATTCAAGATGAACATATGTCCTCCTTAGCTGCGATAGCCATTCTATCTCATACTATCCATGGAACACGGTGGAACAAAGATGGTTCTATCATAGATGGCTCAGTGTCTTCATTACATGTTGTCCCTTTTGCTCCAATATGTTCTGATGTTAAGAGGGAGGAACCCTTGAAACCAAGGCTATTTCTGCTCTGTTTGTCCAAGTTGAGAATGTTCAGTCGTCATGCAATGCTTTCATGTGTATTTCTGATGGCTGCTTTTGCGCATTAGTCAAAGTAACGTGAGTTTGACCTCAAAGCTATATTTGTCAATCTTTGAAATTGTGTGTATGCCTTTCCTCACACAATGTTCTATGGACTAAAAGGGACATCACAGTGCAAGTGAATATCATCGACTTTATGTAATAATTGTGTCAAACATTTTTAGGTACTTTGCAATTACAAGTCAATTGTCAATGTTTTGCTCCATGTGTAAGCATGTTTTCAGATTAAAATGGTCTGGTTTGGGACCCATTTTCTTAGTGACCATTTACAAATGAAATAGATTCCCAAAGCTGTACACTGTCAGCGGCAATTGCCATTAGAACTGTTGTCCTCCTTGACAATGTATGACGGCTGGAATTTAATTAAGCATTGTAGGTCATGGAGTCATTGAGGTTTATAGCACAGAAAGAGGCCCTTTGGCCCAACTCACCCTTGCCACCCAGTTTTCACAACTAATCTAGACCCATTTGCCTATGTTTGATCCCTATTCCTCCATACCTTTCCTATCCCTGTAACCTGTCCAACTGTTTCTTAAGCGGAAAATTGTACTCACTTTCACCACTATCTTTGGCAGCCACTGCCCACCAAATGTGTGAAAAACCAGCCTCTCTGGACTGTATTATATATCATCCCTTTCACCTCAAACCTATGCCCTCTAGTTTGAGAGATGAGATTCCCTACAGTGTGGAAACAGGCCCTTAAGGCCAACAAGTCCACACTGACCCTTCGAAGAGTAACCCACACAGACCCATTTCCCTCTGACTAATGCACCTAACACTATGGCCAATCCAACTGACCTGCACAACTTTGGACTGTGGGAGGAAACCGGAGCAAACCCATGCAGACACAGGGAGAATGCGCAAACTTCACACAGACAGTAGCCCAAGGCTGGAATTGAACCCGGGTCCTTGGTGCTGTGTGGCAGCAGTGCTAGCCACTGAGCCACCGGGCCACTCTCTAGTTTTAGACTTCCCTCCCATGGGCAAAACCTGTTGGCTATCTACCTTATCTGTACCTCTCATGGTTTTATAGACTTCTTTAAGATCACCTCTCAGTCTCCTACACTCCAGGAAATGTACTGTTTAAGGGAGATGGACAGGAACAGGGAATGGGATGATATGATATGACTGGACTAGTGAAAGAAAATGTGGAAATCAATGACAATTATAAGGAGAAGGAAAGGATAATAATAGATGGTTGTGACGATGGAAGGAGTACAGGAAAGTAAGAAAGAAGTTGTTGACCTTGAAGGAAGGAGGGAAAGGCTATCAAAAGATGAAGAAAGAGGGCAGAAACTGGGACTAGTGCATTCTGGTGCAGGGGGAAAGACGATATTAAATAGTAGGGAGAGCAGCAGTGTTAGCCAAGAGTGGGCAGAATTAGTACCAGCTTAAGTGAGAGGTTGTGGGGTGGGTTCATATTTATATTAATGGAGAAGAAATTAGGGTTAGGGAGAGTAAGCATTTAAATTGAGGAAGGCAATAGGGGTGAGAGAAGATACACTTGAGTATAATTCCTGAGAATGACAGCTTAAATTTGAAATAATGTTAACTAACCTTAGGATTGGATGAGAAATGGAGGCTAACTCGAGCTTGGGAGAGATGTGAACTATAAAATGAGCAGCACATTGAAGGAGGAAAGGTAGGGAGCCAGAGTGAATGGAGAGTTCCAGGTTGAACAGGGTTGAAGTGAGAATGTATTGACAATTTGCGTTGAAGTGGGACAAGTGGGTGGCACGGTGGCTCAGTGGTTAGCACTGCTGCCTCACAGCACCTGGGACCCAGGTTCAATCCAGCCTCGGACAACTGTCTGTGTGGTGTTTGTACATTCTCCCCGTGTCTGCGTGGGTTTCCTCCGGGCGCTCCGGTTTCCTTCCACAGTCCATACATGTGCAGGTCAGGTGAATTGGCCTTGATAAATTGGGTGCATTCGTCAGAGGGAAATGGGTCTGGGTGGGTTACTCTTTGGAGGGTCGGTGTGGACTTGTTGGGCTGAAGGGCCTGTTTCCACACTGTAGGGAATCTAATCTAATCTTAAAAAAAGAAGTGTGGATATTTGATTAAAAATATTCCAAGAGGTAAGAGGGAATAGTGGAACAATTGAAACAGAGGCTGGTTGATGTAGGAAAGAACAGCTATACAAGGGTGGATAGCTGGAGGTGAATTTGGCAGTGGAATTTATGAATGCTGGGATATAATGGTTTAGTTGACCATAAAAAATCCAAATGTTACTTTGTGTTACTTTTTCTTGTTAAATGTATTTCAACAGTGAAGTGGAAAGATGCTAAAAATAAATCAGAAGATATCACTTTTAATGTGAAAATGCAAAATGTACCAAAGCATACCCTTGGGGCATATGTGAAAAATGCAATTTTGTTCTTTCGACATTTAATGCACATGTAGTTATACTTTCCCAACCCTAACCACCCTTCCCCCTCTCCCAGCCTCAGATACAAGAGCAAGAATGTAAAGTCTGTAGTCTCTGCGACAGGTCCATGGAGTTACTTGCCTTTTACATGCTGCCTGGTTTTAATTAGGTCATTTTTCTGTCACAGATTTATGTGTGTTCTGTGTGGACTTGAAAATTCGTTTTACTCTCCTTAACAGCAATTAGAGCGGAGACATTTATGAGCCATCGATTTGAAGCTGGATTCAGAGTCTGGGAATTGCTGTGATCCCTTGTCCTTTATGGAAAATTACTGTGCTCAGCCATTGGGTAACGAGGAAAACTTCAAGTTGGCGATGGGCAAATCAGCAAATGTAATTACAGCCCTCATGGAATATGCCTGAGCAGCACAAGCTGGGAAAATACCATTATATGTGCTGGAGATTTAGGGAGGGATTTTCAGGGACAAGCAAAAATGGTGTGAGTCTGCAGCAGCCAGTCATAGAGCATAATCGAACAACAGTCACGACTAACATTAATGGAGGAAGAAAGTGCTTTAATACTTGAAAGTACTGTCAGGGAATATCGTTCTCACCTGAAGGATGTTGTTATGATCTCAGCTGAGGCTAATAGCTTGTTTTTTGAAGTGTAAGGGAGAAATCCAAGGCCCAGTCATTTACTGAAAGAATGAGGCCAGGAGATTCCACTGTTTAAACGAAAGATTTCTTCACATTGCAAGAGTCAACTGAAGCAAACACAAACATTTTATTTCTTCACGGGAGGTGGGCATCGCTGGCTGGGCCTGCATTAATTGTGCATCCCTGTTTGCCCTTGATAAGGTGGTTATGGGCTGTGTTCTTGAACTGCTGCAGTCTACTTGGTGTAGATTAATGGCATGAGGGAGGGAGTTGCAAGAATTTAATCCAGTGACACCGAAGGATCCACGATATACTTTCATGAGAGGATCGTGAGTGGCTTGGAGGGGAAATTGTATAGGATAGTGTTCCCATCTGTCTGCTGCCCTTGTCTTTCTGTTGGTAGAGGTCATGAATTTAGAAGATGTTGTCTCGGGAGCCTTGGTGAATTTCTGCATTGCTTCGTGTAGATGGTAAACCCTGCTGTTACTAAATGTCACTGGTGGAGGAATTGAAACTTATCATGTGGTGAATGTTTGAAATAATGTCTTCCCCAACCATTTGTGCCGATTCTGGGTTTTAGAGTATAATTTAAACATGAATTAACAGGCAAATTGTGATTGATTATAAGCTATAAATTACACAGTATGTGGCAGATACAACTGTGTGTAAGACGCATCTTACAAATTAGCGCAGCAGTTTTAGGCCACTTTTGGAATATTGCCTGCAGTTTTGGTCTCCCTGCCATAGGGTGGATGTTGAGAAATTTTAAAGGGTTCAAAAAAGATTTACAAGGGTGTTGCTCGGGTTGGAGGGTTTGAGCTAAAAGGAGAGGCTGAATAGGCTGGGGCTGTTTTCCCTGGAGAAGGACAGGCTGAGGGGTGACCTTATAGAAGTTTATAAAATCACGAGTGGCATGGATAGGGTAAATAGACAATGTCTTTTCCCTGGGGTGGAGGAATCCAAAACTAGATGGCGTAGGTTTAAAGTGAGAGGGGAAAGATTTTAAAAAGACCTAAGTGTCAAATTTTTCATATAGAGGGTGGTGTGTGTGTGTGTGTGTGTGTGTGTGTGTGTGTGTGTGTGTGTGTGTGTGTGTGTGTGTGTGTGTGTGTGTGTGTGTGTGTGTCTGTCTGTCTGTGTGTGTGTGTGTCTGTGTGTGTGTCTGTCTGTGTGTGTGGAATGAGCTGCCAGAGGATGTGGTGGAGCCTGGTACAATTACAACATTAAAAAGGCAACTGGACGCATGTCTGAATAGGAAAGGTTTAGAGGTATATAGGCCAAATGTTGGCAAATGGGACTAGATTAATTTAGGATATCCAGTCGGTATGGATGAATCGGACCGAAGACTCTGTTTCCATGTTGTACAGCTTTGTGGCTCGAAAACTAGAGTCCATCTTGTATATATGTTATCAATATCATGACGCAAAGTCCATCAGAACTCTGTCTTATTCTTGAAAAGGTTTAGCTTTTCTTCTCTGATTTAATCTCATTCTCAGCCAACAGCAGGGTTCAACCAACTTGTGTTGCACATGCATTATTTTTATCAAAATGGAGCACCTTCTCAATTCTGCTGGTAGTGGTCTGGATGGGCATAGATCCAGCAATGTTGTCTTCAAGTCACTGAACAGCTCTAGCAGCTGCAGCGTTGCTAATTCTCAGCTTCTGGATAGAGCCTCTGTCATCTTCAGCCACCTTGCACTACAACACTGGGAAACGATGGCTTTGTCACTTTCCATTTCAGTCTCCCCAGAAGTTTTGATTCCCTATCTCTGTTTTAGTCTACATTTCCTTAGAAGCTGAGGTTGGTCAGTTTTCCTTTTCAGTTGCAGTCTGTCTCCAGAAAATACAAGCTTGGAATCTACGTGCTCCTTCACAATAGAGTAGGTTTTAATAGAGGAGACAATGACATCATAGCACTCCGGAGGGGATTCCAGAATGTTTGTCAGTGTGAGGAAAACCTGAGTTGGAATGCAATCATGGAATTAAGTTCTCAAGAAACAATCATTGATTAACAGTGATGCAGATAGAGAACTGCTTATTTTTGTGTGGAAAACAATCATCGTAGCAGAGAGAATAGATGAAATAACTCTCTTCACTGTTAAAATATTGGCTATTTTGTTAGTTGACCCACTATACTTCACAGAAGGTCAGGACTGAACAAATTTCTCTGTGATACTGTGGGCTTAAATACAGTCCAGGAGGGAGATGACAGTATAGTGATGATATGTCATGACTCACTAAGATAGTGTACTATGGAGGCGATGGTCTAGTGGTTCTGTCACCAGATTAGTAAACCCGGGGTGATGTTCAGAAATCCATGTTCAAATCCCACTGTTTGAACTTAAATTCATATAAATGTTTTGAAATAAAAGCCTAATGATAAAACCATTGTCAGTTGTTGTAAAAACCCACCTTATTCTCTGCAGCCTTTAAGTGAAGGAAAAACTGTAATCCTTACCTGGCCTACATGTGACTCCAGAACCTGCAGAAATGTGGTGGCTCTTCACTGCCCTCTGAAATGGACTCACAAGCCATTCAGTTTGTAACAACCACTGGGAACTCTCAACAAAAGAAATGAAACTGGGAGGACCATCTGGAATTGATGAAGGCACTGGAAATAAAAATGACAAACACAGCACTGACAAGTCTGACAAAGTCCCCTTTACTAACATCTGGGGTTTGGTCCAAAATTGGGATAACTGTCTCACAGCAACAGCCTGACATTGTCTGTAAGGTATGTTTCAGTGAACGTGACCAGCTCCCAGACATAACCATCAGCATCCCTGGGTATGTCCTGTTGCCGTGTCCAGGAGAGGTATTGGCAATGGACCTCATGAAGCCTCATGGCATTAGGTCAAACGTGGGCAAGGTAACTCCCTGTTGATTACCATACATAGCTTCCCCTGACTGATAAAACAATGTTCTTTCATGGCCAAACCACTTTGAGGAAGTGGGTGGAGGGAGGGGGGTGGGAAGGGCACAGAATGTACTCTGAGTGAGAGACTTCAATGTCAATCGCCAAGATTTACTCAGCGGAACTATGACTGATTATACAGGTAGAGTCTTAAAAATTATAGCTGATAGGGTCCATGGCAGGTGGTGAGGGAACCAGCAAGAAGGCAGAACAAACACAAACTCATCCTTCCCAATCTGTCTGCTGTTGACATATCTGTCTGTTACTGACAAGGTAAGAGTTACCAATGTGCAGTCTTTGTGGAGACAAATTCCTGTATTCACATTGGAAAAACTTTTACATGGCATTATCATTGTGCTAAATGGGGTAGATGTTTGAACATAGGTCTGTCTCGAGACTGGAAATCCACGAGGTGCTATGGACCATCAGCAGCAGAAAAACATTATACTGTAACACAATCTGCAACCTTTATGACCCAGCATATTGTCCTCTCAACCATTACCATCAAGCCAGGTGATCAGCTCTGGTTCAATAAAGTGCAGGAGGGCACGCCATGCGCAGCACCAGGCATATCCAAAAATTAGGTGCCAACCTGGTGAAGCTACCAAACAGAACTACCTGTGTTCCAAACAGCATAAGCAGAAAATGATACACCGAGCTAAGTGATCCATTGTCAGTTGTTGTGAATTAAACACCTTGCTGGAGGAGGATGAGGCTCCACACATATCCCCATCCTCAGTAATGGAAGAATGAGGCATTTGCAACCTTCAGCCAGGAGTGTCAAATGAATGATCCATCTCAGCCTCCTTCAGAGGCCCCAAGCATCAGAGATATGAGTCTTCAGCCAATTTAATTTACTCCATGAAATTCCAACAATATTACTGAAGATTTGTGCTCCAGAACGTTTCTTGGCCGAGCTGTTGTCAGCACACTGATGCTATTTTCATTCACGGTTGAGAACCTGTCTTTTCATTACCTTTTGAAGTTGTTTCCTTCCACTTTACACAGGGGAATTGCAGAGGTGAGTGGAAGATAGTTACTGGAGACTTCTTATTATCTCCACTAGAGATAGAGGTTTTCTGATGATTGCTTTTGGCAGGCTAAGTGGATCTCTGCTGCGCAGACCCACCTCACACAAGCCACGGTCACCTACTCAAGAGCCAATTAAAACACTGTTACTAAGCAATTGTCACTAAGTTCAGAATCCATGAGTTCTGTGATGTCTGCTGACCTCTCACTGTTCAGGGGGAAATCAACTTTATGTAAAACCGATACAGGGTGTTCCACTGACTGTTTCTACACACAGCATCTAACCTTACATTTTATTTGCTTGGTTTGAGTAGTCTGTTTTGGAGGAATTGTTGTCTCAAGTCTTACCAGGTTCGCTCACTGTGTCTTACCAAGCTCACCCTACTAATTATCTTCAACTCCCCTCTAACATCCCTCCTGTCTGAATTCTGCCCCATCTTACAATGCGCTGTTCCCAGAACAACTCACTACTCAGCCCATTACTGCTGAAGTATAGGCACGGTTTGTGCCCGTACCATCATTGAGACCCTGTGGTACTACTACTCACTATCAATCTGGAACTGCCCTGTTCAGTTCCTGACATTTGCCCACACCTTCCAGACTCTGAAATGACCTAGATCAGTTCAAGGCCAATAAAGGATGGAGAAAAAGTGCTGGCCTCACCAACAAAACACACATCGCATGAAAGGGTAAAGTAAAAAGTGCCCATTATTTCCACGACCTATCATTACTTTGGCACTACCATTATTGGGCAAACCGCATTAATATTGCCAATGCAATGCAGATGTCCACATTGTGACTTTACAAAGCTGAAAGTGGAAAGGTTGTGGATAAGGATTCCAACAGTGTTTTTATTTAAAATCTTTCCGTTACATCAAAAGGCTTTTTAAAAATTCACTCATAGTGCATGGGCATCATGTGGGCCAGCATCTATTACCCATCCCTAGTTGTCCTTGAGAAGATGGTGGTGAGCTGCCTTCCTGAACTGTTGCAGTCCATTTGCTGTTGGCACATATGTGGCAGGCAAAATGCATTTGAAATCATATGCTCACTGTTATTAAAGAGGACAGAATAATAGTGCCCTGAATGTGCATCATGCATAGTGACTATTGATCTTATATTTTGCCTTTTATTCCAATGTTTATTGATATTGATCCCTTTCTTCCATTAAAAACATGTACCTCTCATCTTATATCAAGAACACATTCACATGCTTTCAGCAAAGAATCACCGAATAACAAGGGTAACAAACGTTATGTACAGTTTGTACAGCAGTACTGGTTTGAACTAAATTCAGAGAGCCCACTGAATGTTGAATTGGCCCTGGCTGACAATGTTGATGTTTGAAATGCTGATCGCTGTGCTGATATAAGATGGATTTATGTGGGCTCTTATCTTCAAAGAACAGAGTGTCCAAAGCCATGATATCATTAGTATCTAGTGCACAGTTTGAATCGAGAGGATTTTCATACTCCCGCAGGAGTGCTGGTAATTAAGCCATCAATGTATTGCACTTGCCCAATTGTGTGTGTGTGTGTGTGTTTGCGTGCGCGTGCGCGCGCTCGCACGTGCAATGAGTATCATTACATTTGCAAATTACCCTCCAAGCCACTCATCATCTTGGTTTGGAGATATTTTAATCATTCCTTCAGTATTATTCAGTCAAAATCTCCTCTCCGTAAAAGCATTGTTGATCTATTTTTTAAAAATTCATTGATTGGTTAAGGATATTACTGGCTAGGCCAGCATTCGTTGCCCAAGACTAAGAGTCAATTACCTTGCTGGGGGTCTGGAGTCACATGTAGACCAGATCAAACAGTTTCCTTCTGCACAGGATATTAGTTAGCTAGATGGGTTTTTTCCTGATAATTGACAACTGTTTCATGGTCATTATTAGATTTTTAATCCCAGATCTTTTAACTAAATTCAATTTCCATCATCTGCTATGACGGGATTTGAACTCCAATTCCCAGATCATGACCTAAGTTTCCAGATTCAAAGCCTAGTGACAATACCGCTAAGCATCACCTCCTGTAAAATGAAAATTTTGTTTGGAACGTTCAGCGTTTATGGCTTAATTCGATTGGAAGATGCCAATTGTCAAGCAGCAAATTGAGCCATTCAGTTAGTTAAACTCTAAACCTTTGTAGACCCTCAGGAAATGATTCCAGGGTTACACAAACTTCATATCCACAAATACTTTTGGAAGAGATTTCCCAAGTTGGTCTTCAGGGCCAGTCCCCCATATTTTCCGTGCTCCATTCATACTGCAAAGAACCTACTTGGAATCCAATATGTCCCACCCTGTGTGAAAATACAGTAGAACCCGAATGAAATAGCAAAATGGGAATTGCTGAAGTAAAGAGGCCTCCCTTTTAGCTCTGCCACTGACATAAAGTAATCTGCAAAAGAAGCAAGGATGAAGTGAAGAGAAACCATTTTACACAGCAAGTAGTCAGTGTTTGGGGTACCCTGATGGGTGGTGTGGTGTTGGCAGGTGCAATTGAGGCATTTGAAAGAGTATTGGATGGTTATTTGGATAAAAGTATTGTTCAAGGATATGGGGCAAAAGAAGGATATTGGCACTGGTAATGATAGTCATTTAACAATGGGCCAAATGGCCTCCCTCTGCATGGTAAAACTTTTATGATCCTGTGATATGCTTTGTTCAAAGTAGCACAATTTTCTTCCCTTTGTAAACATCTCAGAATGTCATAGAAATGGCAATAATCTGTTGCTGGGCTTCAGTTGTTTTGCACTGGGTTTCACTGGCAGAAGACCATGTGAATCTTCATTGGCCAGCTCCTCTCCAAACCTTTGCAGCATCAACTGAGCATGAGTGAAATCTTGATACTAGTGATTAAGATGATCAGTGCTTCCAGATCTGTTTGTTATGTGTTATCTTGAGTGGAAATGAGCAAAACCTACTTCTTAAACTGAGAGAAATTTTGACTCACCATATGTGCTTAGATCACCGATTAAACTCAAAGTGCAACTTAGTGCTAAAGTATTTATAGCAATTGTCAACTTAGACATTAACAAGCTTCATTTGTTAAAACTGACACCAATAGATCGAATAAAACACATTTTACAGCTAAATATTTTTTGATTATTGTAAAAGATGTTTTTGCACTTGGTGACACCGTTGGCAAGGCAATAGCAGCAAGTATCAATGGTGAATATGTTATTCAGTTATTGTTCAAACCAAGAATACAAAGTGATGAAATACATAGATGGTGTTAATTAATTAATCTGAAAGTTAAACATTAAGATCCCCAAGCGTATTCCTGAAAAGTAGTCGTAGAGTCATGCTGTACAGAACCAGACCCTTCGATCCATCCAGTCCATGCTTTTCATACTTCCCAACTAAACTAGTCCCAACTGCCTATTCCTGCTGCAGATCCCTCCTCCAAACAGTTCCTATTCATGTAAGTATTCAGATATCTTTTAAATGTTGCGATTGTACCCCCATCCACCACTTCCTCAGGAAATTCATTCTACACACGAACCACTCTGAGTAAAAACTTGTCCCTCATGTCTTTTTAAAATCTCTCTCCTCTCACCTTAAAAATGTGCCTCTTAGTCTTGAAATCTCCCAAACCCAGGGGATGATAACTATCATTAATCCTGTGTATACTTCTCATTATTTTATAAATTTCTATAAGGCCACCTCTCAACCTCGAGTGAAAAAATTCTTAGTCCTTATGTTCTTTTCTGTTGCAGCCTGAGTTGCTGAGATCACTTGAAATGGGTGCGTTTACTCTGATAAGTGCAGGATGAAAAACATCAGCAGTACATCTCTTTCAGCACTCTGCCACCCCAAAGAAACCTTCGGTACAACCATAGTAATTAGAGTAGCGTTATATGTGCAGATACAACAGCCTAGAGTTATGATGTTCGAAGTTGTGTGTTCAAATCTCGTTCAGGTTGATCATGAAGTCCGATTCAATAAGTCTGTGGTCATCAAAAAAAAGCACCCACAAAGCTTCTGAATTTTTGTAAAACCTCACCTACCTCACCAATGATACTTTAATTCTGTGTCATGTGGTTGACACTTAATGTACTGTAGATAACTAGGGACAGGTAATAAGTATAGCAGCCACACAGCCTCCCTGCAATTTCCTGCATCTCACTAAAAGCAAACTGAGTGAGTGAAGCAAATGTGCATTTGTGTAATTACCCTCGTAATTTAAATTACTAAGGATTATCACTGATGTGGTGACTTATCATATGGTTTTATAATCTCTTCACAATACTAGCTCACCTGTTGTCTTCTTTTATGGCCCTGTCTATAACTTGCTGCTAAAGAAAAAGATCCCTCTGTATTGAAACTGGCTGTACAGGGAGGGTAAAGAGCACAAGGTAGCTAATTAAAAATTAATGATATATCATTATTCATGTTAGTAGTTTAGCCAAAGTTCATGCACACTCACTCATTGAAACTGGATGCCTTTGTGCAGTGAATAGAATAGAATAGTCATTTACTGTTACTTGTACTTTTTACCAAAAACAGCAGTGTAAAGTGTTTAAGTCACCATACCACAGCACCTGCATTAATAAAAGAATGCATAGATAAGATAATTTTTTTAAAAAAAATTAAGACAACCTTAGTTCAATTCTCGGCTCCTGGGTTTTGGGAAAAGACAATATCACTGGAAGGCCACCATATTGATGTGCTGGAATCCCAGCTGGCATCAAAGAAGGCCACCTACGCCGTGCCACTGGAATCCTGGGCTGCAAGAAGCCCAGGAGGTGCCCAATCCATAGGAGGTTCCCCAAGGGCCAATCCCATCACCTAGCCTGAAGGAAAATGTTGCAGAAGCCGTCCAAAGGAATCCCCAATAGCAGGATATTGAGCCAAAACCACCTGAACGCCGAAGCCATCACTGGCCTCCACTGATCTAGCAGCCAACGCCAGTTTGCCGTTCTCAGCCCCCCAGAGGCGAGTTCCAGAATCTCGGCTCCGGACTCACCTGCTGTCACCAGGTTCTGAACCCTATCAAAAGAAGACACTTTTTCTGAGAAAGATACTGCCTTCTGAGGAAAAGAAACAAGAAAAGAAGTGGGTCATTTAACATTAATTGGAAATTCAAATATCAACAGATACAAAGGTTGAGTGCAATACTCCTCTTCCAAAAATTTCTGTAAATTTCTGTATTTTGTAAAGCCCTCTGAGCTTTTATAAACTGACTGATTGAGTCATATGGCACAGAAATCGACCCTTCAGTCCAACTCATCTACACTGACCAGACATTTCAATCTGACCTAATCCCATTTGCCAGCATTTAGCCCATATTCCTCTAGACCCTTCCTATTCATATACCCATCCAGATGTCTTCTAAATGTCGTAATTGTACCAGCCTCCACCATTTCCTCTGGCAGCTCATTCCACACATGCACCACCCTCTGCATGAAAAAGTTACCCCACCGGTCCATTTCAAATCTTTCCCCTCTCACCTTAAACCTATGCCCTCTCATTTAGGTCTCCAACCAACCTTAGAAAAAGACCTTGGCTATTTACCTATCCATGCCCCTGAATGTTTTACAAACCTCCATAAGGTCACCCTTCAGCCTCCTATGTTCCATGGAAAAAAAGCCCCACCCTATTCAGCCTCTCCCTGTAGCTCAAACCATCCACTCCCGGCAACATCCTTATAAATCTTTTCTGCACCCTTTCAAGTTTCACAAAATCCTTTCTATCGAAGAGTGACTTGTGCATCTGCACCCATGGATGTCTTTGTTCAGCATCACTCCCCAGGGCTCTGCCATTAACTGTGTAAGTCCTGTTCTGGTTTGCCTTACCAAAATACAACATTTCATATTTATCTAAACTAAACTCCATCTGCCACTCCTCAGCCCGTTGGCCCATCTGATCAAGATCCTGTTATATGCTGCCTTGAGAAAAGTGCTCTAGGCCAGTGTCTTTTTTTCTGAGTATGGCCTAAACATCATTCTGAATGCAGAAGAATAATGATTGAGGATTTTGATGCAGAATATCCTGGAAAATACTTGTTTAATGACAAGTATATAAACACCCTGTGAGTAATTTAATACTCATGATCTGCCAGTATGCTCCTACAATATTTGTGTCTATTTATCTGTCCCTAGGTAACCCAGGCAGCTTCAAGTGTCTATGAGGCACCAAGAACTGTTCTGCAATGAATCTAAGAGCTGAATCAGTGGTTCCGTCATATCAGCCCATTTCCTGTCTCCTACTCATTTCGGGATCAGTTTTCCAGCCAGACAGACTGGAACATACAATCTCTCCCTATGATTAAGCAGACCTACCCACCCACCAACTCGCCTGTTGGGCTCCATTAAATTTAACCACGTGATTTATACATTTAATCACAGATTTAATAATGATAGATGTACTGGGTTTTCCCAGCCGTCCACTTGGTATATATAACACCAACTTCAGCTACCTAGTTGCCCTTTAGTACTTTGAAAATCCCCAGTTAAAATGTCTGCTTCTTTCTTCGTGGATTTAGCAGTTCAATTCTCATTTGACAACTACTCCCAATTCTGGATGGAGGTTTGCTCACTGAGCTGGAAGGTTCATTTCCAGATGTTTCATCACCCTACTAGATGGGGTCCAACTTGATGAGTTTGTTGATAGAGTTCCGGTTGGAATACCATGCTTCTAGGAATTATTGTGCATGTCCTAGTTTGGCTTGTCCTAGGATGGATGTGTTGTCCTAGTCGAAGTGGTGTCCTTCCTCATCTGTATGTAAGGATATCCTAGGATGGATGTGTTGTCCTAGTCGAAGTGGTGTACCTAGTAGTATCCTTCCTCATCTGTATGTACACCACTTTGACTGGGACAACACATCCATCCTAGGACGAACCAAACAGAGCCACGCACGAGAATTCCTAGAAGCATGGCATTCCAACTGGAACTCTACCAACAAACACATCTACCACCCCCTGAGAAAAAGAACCGGAAATGACATCACCACCGGAAATGATGTTACCACACGAAATGACATCACCAACCCAAATAAATCCAAACATATAAATAGAAAGCAGGAACTATCAACAGTGCTTCACCTGGAGGCCCACTGAAGATGTTACCTAGTAGGGTGATGAAATGCCTGGAAATGAACCTTCCAGCTCAGCGAGCAAACCTACATCCAGAACCTCAACCTGAGCTACAAATCTTCTCAAAACTCACTACAACTCCCAATTAGCATGAGTTCATAGGCATGGCCTTCAGTAAAAGATGCATTGCTCCAGAATCTCCTGAGTTCTGCAAGGTAGTCTAGATTGCACAACTCCTCTAGAATCATCGAGTCATCGAGTCATACAGCACGAAAACAGACCCTTTGGTCCAACTGGTCCATGCCAAACATAGTCCCAACTGGTCCCACCTGCCTGCTCCTGGCTCATCTCCCCCCAAACCTTTCCTATTCATATACTTCTCTAAGTAATTGTACTTACATCCACTACTTCCTCAGGAAGTTCATTCCACATGTGAACCACCCTCTATGTATCTCGATAAAAGCTTCAATAATTGCCCTGTACATGATATAACATCGCTGACACCGCTGTGATAACCATACTTTCCATTTTCTTTACTCTCAGATCAAGCTTTCCTTTTCCAGCTGCAGTACTGGGTGATCTGAGCTTGATTGCATGTGTGTCATTTCATCTGTTTTCAAGTAGTTTCTGTTTCCCAAGAAAGCAAACGTTTCTGTTTCCATTTTTGTTTTAGTTTCGCTAGAGACCTAAAGGTTCAGTTTGCCTTTCAGTTTGGGTCTGACCAAAGAAATATCAAGTTTGAAGCCATGGATTCCATTTCTCCAGGACACACGTGGAAAGTAACCATTTAGCTGGGTTTCCTTGTAAATTAAAAAGAAGAGAAACATCAGCAATTCATAGCAGCTTTAGTCAGTTTTGTTTGCAGTTGCTGAGTAGATGTCTCAGTATTTAAGTTAGCAAAGTATCGATTATTTTGACTTAAACCCCATTTGAGGATTATATGTTCTTTGTTTGCAGTTTTATATCTTGCCAGACCAAGCAAAACATAAGGTTTCTTGAACATTTTAACTTTGCATTGGAGCAAGTAACAGCTGTGATGCTTGGCTGCCTGTTTCCAAATCTATTCCACAACCTTTCACCTCTTGCTAAATATTCCGCGGCTTTTAAGGTGTTGCTTTTCATTACGGATCAATGACTTCCTTTATCTGAGCAAACAAGCAATCTGACAGCTGGATAAACCAAGGAGTCTGAGGTGTATTCTCCTTCAGACAATGCCACATCCCAATATGAATACCTCAGAAATCTCTACTCATAAATTTAACTTGCAGAATTATCAAGTCAGTCAAGGAGCTTACAAATTTTTGCAAGTTTATTTCATTTAATCTGAATGAGCACATACACAAGACACTGACTTACCCGTTTATTTTCAAATCAGCAAAAAAGAATTCGTATAAGACATACGCCGCAAATAGGTGAAAGTGAGGACTGCAGATGCTGGAGATTTGAGTCAAGCGTGTGATGCTGGAAAAGCACAGCAGGTCAGGCAGCATTCAAAGAGCAGGAGAATTGATGTTTCGGTCAAAAGCCCTTCATGAAGGGCTCCTGCCCGAAACGTCGATTCTCATGCTCCTCGGATGCTGCCTGACCTGCTGTGCTTTTCCAGCAACTCGCTCTCAACATAAACCAACGAATGTTTATACTATGATTATGAGAGACTTTAATCCTCATAAGGTCTTGGACAGTTAAGTTGGCAGGGGTGGGCTCAAAGATAGCTTGTTGAATATTTTTGACACATTCTTGGAGCACGACATTGTGGAACTGATTAGGAATTGAGCTTTTTTATTTTATTATCCTTCCATGAGATGTGGGTGTCACTGCAGTGATGCGTATTCCTATTGGCCTTGATCTGCGTGGCTAACTAACTTAGTGATAAAGCATTTCAGAGGGCAGTTAATAGTCAACAACATGTCTGTGGGCCTGGTACTGTCTGGCTTATAAAAGATGGCAGAATTTCTTCCCTAAAGAACATCGGTGAAACAGATGGAGTTTTACAAAAATTGATGCAAGTTTCATATTCCTCTTTACGGAGACTAGCTTTTTAACTCCAGATTTAATTAAACTTAAGTTTAACTAACTTAGGTCTAGCATTGTTTAATGAAATAGGGTTGTTCAGTAATAATACAGTAAGAAGATCTGGGAAATTGTGATCTTAACATGATTGAATTTTTTTTTTGTTTTTGATTAGATTAGATTACTTACAGTGTGGAAACAGGCCCTTCGGCCCAACAAGTCTACACCGACCCATCAAAGCGTATACCACCCAGACCCGTACTCCTACATTTACCCTTTCACCTAACACTACGGGCAATTTAGTATGGCCAATTCACCTAACCTGCACATTTTTGGATTGTGGGAGGAAACTGGAGCACCCGGAGGAAATCCACGCAGACACGGGAGAATGTGCAAACTCCACACAGAGAGTCGCCTGAGGCGGGAACTGAACCCGGGTCTCTGGCGCTGTGAGGCAGCAGTGCTAACCTCACAGTGCCAGAGACCTGGGTTCAGTTCCCGCTAAATTGTGAAATTTAATGTTAAGTTTGAAGTTAATTACTTTATTGATTCTTAAATGTGCACGAAGCTAATTGAATAGGCATGAGATTAAAGGTTAATGGGATTAGTAGAATAAAAGTTATGATGTTAAATAAACAATTGGAAATGGTTAAAGAAGAAGCATTTCAAATAATCAGTTAAAATATATTCCATTAAAAGATGCACAACAAGAAAGGTCCATTTAAAATATACTGCATATCAAAATAATACCAACATAATGTCAAGCATATGGCCTTTATGCAGTTTTTGGACATGCACACTCACACATCCATATACACATGCACAGGGGAAATGTGTCCAATACGAAAGGATACACAGTTTAAAGTTCATGATTGTATTTCAGACATAAACTTTTAACCTGAGGCCAAATCTGTGTATCTGGTTTCTTGGATATAGCCAGTCATGCAGAATGTTGCAGTTATTAAAAAGATCTCAGTTTCCAATTGGTTTTCTCTCTGTGCTGATCAGGTTTTGCAGAACCAGACACCATTTCCATAAGAGAGGGAGAGAGTCCTTAACAAAAATAGAAATTTCTGGGAAAAACTCAGCAGGTATGGAAAAATTTGTGGGGAGAATGCAGAGTTAATATTTTGAGCCCAATGACCTTTCTTCAGAACTGATAGCAGCAAGGAAAAGGTGGTGTTTATGCTGATGGCAGGCGGTGTGGGGAAGGAGTGAGCTGATAGCTGGAGACAGAGCCCAGAGAAACAAGCAGGAAATTAGACAGGCAAAGGAGTGGTTGATAGTAATCAGGGAAGAATAAAAGCTGATAATGCAGACAATGAGTAGGTACAAATGGGTAGACAGTGATTGAAGGGCTTATGCCCGAAACGTCGAGTTTCCTATTCCTTGGATGCTGCCTGACCTGCTGTGCTTTAACCAGCAACACATTTTCAACTGTGATCTCCAGCATCTGCAGACCTCATTTTTTACCCGAAGATTTTAACCTACTGCGAATCCTCTTGCAAGGATGCCTTCCTTGAAGAAGCTCTCTTCCTCCCCATTCCTGATGAAGGGCTTATGCCCGAAACGTCGAGTTTCCTATTCCTTGGATGCTGCCTGACCTGCTGTGCTTTAACCAGCAACACATTTTAGACAGTGATTAAAGCAGCCAATGTCATGACAGGGTCTGGGATATAGGGATGGGGGTGTATACGTGTTGTGGGTAAAAGACAGAGGAAGATATTCAGGCTCTAAAATTATTGAACTCGATATTGAGAACTGAAAGCTGCAGGCTCCCCAAGGGGAAAGCAAGATGCTGCAGATTTGGTTTGCACTGAGCCTCGCTGGAACATTGCAACAAGCCCTGGACAGAGATGTTAGCCAAGGGAACATGGTGGCGTGTTCAAGTGGCAGATAACTGGATGCTTGGGGTCATTTTTGCAGACCGAATATGAGTGTTCTGCAAAGTGGTCACCCAGTTTGCATATCATCTCCTCAGTGTTGAGGAGACCACACTGTGAGCAGCCAAAACAGTAGACTAGATTGTGTGAATTGCAAGTTAATTACTGCTTCATCTGGATGGTGTATCTGGGGCCTTGAAAGGTAAGGAGGAATGAAGTAAATGGGCAAGTGATATACCTTCTGCGCTTGCACATGAAGGTGCTATGGGGATGTAGGGGAGTGAAGGATGAATGCTCCAGGGTGTCCAAATGAAATAACTCCACAGAAGGCAGATTCCCGTCACCTAGTCACCCTTTATTTACATGTGGAGAGCCTTGGCACTGATCCAGAGTGAACAGAATCTCTGAGATTCCTTATCCGTCAGGTGAGTAAACTCGGATGCTGCCTGAAATGCTGTGCTCTTTCAGCAGCACTAATCCAAAAACTCCTTATCAGTCAGCCAGGGCTCCCTGATGGGACCTGTTAATACGGTACACTCAGGGAAACTCAGATTCTAGGAGGTCCACCTGGCTGACCTTGTTACAATCTGTACACTAAATGGAGCAGTCAT
Source organism: Hemiscyllium ocellatum (assembly GCF_020745735.1). Taxonomy (NCBI): domain Eukaryota; kingdom Metazoa; phylum Chordata; class Chondrichthyes; order Orectolobiformes; family Hemiscylliidae; genus Hemiscyllium; species Hemiscyllium ocellatum. The sequence goes on along the minus strand of NC_083425.1, from coordinate 47,756,938 downwards.
AGAGATGTCCAGCATGGAAACAGACCCTTCGGTCCAACTCGTCCATGTCAACCAGATATATAATCTAATCTAGTCTCATTTGCCAGCACTTGGCCCATATTTCTCTAAACGCTTCCTATTCATATACCTATCCGGATGCTTTTTAAGTGCTGTACCAGCCTCCACCACTTCCTCTGGCAGCTCATTCCATACACACACCACCCTCTATGTGAAATGTTGCCCTTAGGTCTCTTTTATATCTTTCCCCTCTCACCTTAAACCTATGCCCTCTAGTTCTGGACTCCCTCACCCCAGGGAAATGACCTCGTCTATTAATCCTATCCGTGCCCCTCATGATTTTAAAAACCTGTATAAGGTCCCAAAGGAGGGGAGGGGATAATGTGTCTGGAGGTGGCAGAAATGGGAGCTAATGATCCTTTGGATGCAAATGCTGCTGGGATGGAAATTGAGGATTGGGAGATCCTACATCTATTGTAGGAGGGAAGAAAGCGAGCGGAAGCAGAAGTACAGGAAATAGGTTAGATGCACCTGAGAGTCCTGTCAGTCATGGTGGTGGGTTATGGAAGACGGCAGACATTTCTGAAGTTCCTCTGTGGAAGATGACATCGTCAGAACAGATATGATAGAGGCAGAGAAATTGGGAGAATAGAATGGAGTTTTTACAGGAAGCAGGGTGTGAGGATGAAGAGTCCAGGTAACTCGGACTGCTTAACTTCCGAGATCAGACAAAATTGAGCATTTTTCAGGCCAAGCGTTTTTTTTTAGATTAGATTTTTTGCAGTATGAAAACTGGCCCTTCAGCACAACAAGTCCCCACGGATCTTCCATCCAATTTGCAATAGGTCCAACCAGTTGAAAGTTTTTTTCAAAATTCTTTCTTCAAAATAGAAAGGAATATAACCTTATGACAACTTGAAAATCGGGATTAGCATTAAGCACTGAGTATGCAAATAAAGAAATATGGTTGACTAATGAGTTCAATGACACAGGTTGTAAAGATAGCTCAGAGGTCTCACAGTAATTCAGCTTTAACCGAACTATGAATATCAAATTATGGTTCAGATTTGCTTCAAACATTGATGCAAATTAGTGGGATTAATTTCGGAATAAACTTCTCAGAGACCTGAGAAGTTAACACCATTACATAATCAGTGTTTTGGGTTGAATGGAAATCAAGCAGTTGTGAGTGGCAAGTTGTGAGAATTTGGATCATCTCGCCTCAATGGATTATTGCCCGGCCATATGATCTTTTTCTGGTCCAAGTGACCTTTCTCTGGTTTTGAGTCCAAAGTTCATTTTTGGGAAACACTTAAAATAACTTCAGAGGAGAGAAAGCAGCCTTCCATGTGCAGAGTCATAGGGAATGCACACTAACGTGAGTAAACATGTCTCTTCATGGGATTTACCTTTTATATAAAGCTTTTTCTCTGTAGGGATGGATCGCTGGTAAGTTGAAAGGAACATGTGATGGCAAATTTCTGTATTTCATCCGATACACATTGGACAATATCACTGACCAAGGAGCAGCACAAATGCATAATGCACTGATTGGGAATGTGGACACACTGTCATAAAATTTCCTGTAGTACATATATGAATGCATTGACTAAAGGATAAATAAGTTAAGCATTTTACTTTAGGTGAATTATCATTTGTCCAATACCACCTGTCTCAATACTATATTGCAATTATAGAACCATCCAGAAATTATACTTTGACATCAGCCACTAACTTTCAGGAAAACTCCCATCATTTCATATCCAACAGCCTAGGGTGTGGGAATTTCAAGACTGGGGACATTTTTTTGAGGTATGAAGGGAGAGATTTAAAAAAGACATGAGGGACAAATGGTTTACACAGAGGACGGTTCACATATGGAAATAACCTTCTGAGGAAGTGGTGGATGCAGGCAAAGTTTCACCATTTAACGGATGAATATGTGAATGGAAAAAGTTTGGAGAGAAATGGGCCAGGAGCAGGCAGATGGGACTGGTTCAGTTGGGATTATGTTTGGCATGGACTGTTTGGATTGAATGGTCTGTTTCCATGCTGTATAACTCTGTGACTACTGAATTCATCCCCACTTTCAGCCTACGTGTCCATGCATTTCAAGATATTTCCCAGATTCCATCATGGCTGCCTTCCTACTAAGTCAACCACACCTTTAAATTCAATTCCCTTTACTCGTGCAAACTGGCTTCACCATTGGTAGACCACAACAGTTAGCTTTTTGCTCAGATGCCATTGATCATGAAACGTGAAAATGAAAATGACATTTTGACAGTCAATACATCTGGTGATGTGTCGGCTGCCAGCTGTAGCGCACAGCTAGTTCTCTGATCTTTCTGCCAGTAGGAAGCCCATCTGGCTGTTGGATGACTTCAGTGGCAGACAAAGCACTTGATTCTCAGTGTCCTCTGAAGTGGTTTCATGAACCACCCAGCTGAACAAACTGTTATTAGTTTCTCAAGGTGACCAGCCATGGGCAATAGGCGTGTTACAGAAGAAGGTTTTGTTTCTCGAAGTGACCCAAACTAGACTTCAAATGGAGCTGGGCAAATGGCCAAAGGTCACCCTGGCATCATGAGTAGCTGCCCATGATCATTGCCCCGAGAGGGTTTAGACATGTGATCGATACTGCAGAAGTGGCCAGCCCCCTAATGTAAATCAATAGGGATAGGCAGGGACAAGGGATATGGGCAAGAATAGGAGTTGCCCTACATCAGCTCAAAGGATGAACAAAGACAGCTGCCAGCAAAGACTGCCATAAGCGATCAAAAAACTGTAGGATGTAGGAGTGTGGTGCCGTTACTCCTTCATTCTACAGAATGGCTCCAGGATTAGTGAAGCATTCTCCTCTGTTACAGGCCATATATTCTCCTTATTTGCCTAATTATCTAAACTGCAGTTTCTTATAAACTATCAGAAAAATGCTGTAGATTGTCAACCATGTCAGGTAATTGTGCTCACAACCCTCTAAAATAAGCTTGTTCTATACACTCAGGATCAAACAAACCTGAAAGCTTTCATGCTTCCACCTATTGACTTGTATTGCCTTTTCCCAGAGCAGACCCTCCAAGGAAAACAAATGGTCCAATAAAGATCACATTCCATTCTGTGGAACATAAATGCTTGGATGACGGCCATAAACCAGACAACTTGAATCCTTTGACTCCAGTATAACTCCAACAAAAACTGTCTTCTACATTGTAAAGAGCATCAATAATTTCATCAATTGATTGAATCTATTCCAACAGCCCTTAAAAAAGAGATTAGCCATAGTCTGTAAGACATCTCCACTATTCAACAGTTTAAACATTCCCTCCCACATTGCTTGTCCAATGATATACAGTTGAAACTTTCCAAGCTCTTTCATACCAAATCTGAAACCTCTAAGATGTGGAAGAACAAAGGCAGAGGGCGAGAGCAACTCTCTTACTTTCAAAATCCCCTCCCAGTTTCAAACTGTCCTGACTCTGAACTATCTTGTTATTTCTTCAATGTTGCTGGATCAAAATCCTGGAAGTCCCTAACCAAAAGCATTGTTTGTGCACCTACAGGGGACTGCAGAGATTCAAGAAAGTGGTGGGACAGATCGTGATAGGCATGTTGACCTTGTCAGTGACACTTCCTTCTCATCACTGTAAAAAACTTGAATCCCATCTGCATGTTTTTCAACAGCTGCGATATAATCATGCATCGAATCATATACTTATTTGTTATTGTAATTCCATTAATATTGATGCTTAAGAAAAATGTGAAAAGATATTTAGTTGCTAGAATTCATTACAATGTGAGGTACTCATTATCAATGTCAACTCTTCCAAGTTTGTACTAAATATATTTTTAACATGGGTAGTTCACTAACATGCCTTAATTTTGTAATATGAGCCTTAAAATGGGTGACCTAGTCTGTCAATGCAGACAGTTATCTGAGAAGGCTGGAGATGTGCATTTCGGGAAATAAAGTACTTATAATTCTGTGTGAATCCACTCTAAAACCCCCAGCAATAACACCAACTAACTCTGGGACAATTATAACCACCACCATATCTATTTCATTATGGAACACTGTCGATTATAGCATAGGCTTTGGAGAAATTTTTAATAATGTCCTGTTACCCCTAGCCATAAAATAGCAATGGATGTCCTAACCGTAAACACCATAGGTAAAGATTCAGTGCTGTCTGCTGTGTGATGTAAACTCTGCATTCTCTGTGCCCCATTTTACAAAAAGTTGCATGCCAAGGCTGTGCTATTACAGCTATGTGTTACATTATATTCTCCTCAAGAAGGCAACAAACGCTCTTCAATCCTGTCAGAACAGTGAAACTAATGTGACTCAGTTGATGAGACCATCAAGTTGACTATTAAGAAAAACAGTGTATGCAACCAGCTCAATTCCAATTTAGGAAATGCTAATATATTTTACAAACGCTAAATTAAGATCACTGGCATAACCCTGGTTATAAGCTTAAATTATAGAGTCATAGAGGTCTACGTCATTGACAAAAGGCCCTTCATCCCATTAAGTCTGTGCTGGTCAAAAACGACTACCTAATGTTTCCAATGCTATTTTCCAGCACTTGGCCTCCAATTTTCCAGGACTTGAATGCCTTGGTATTGTAAGTGTATGTCTAGATACTTCTTACATGCTATGGAGTTCCTGCTTCTGTTATCCCTCCAGACAGTGAGTTCCAGATTCTGACCATGCTCTGGATGAAAAAGAATTCCTCACATCCCTCTAAATCTCCTGCCCCTTATCTTAAATCATTGATCCCTCCATCAAGGAGAAAAAAAACTTCTTCCTATCCACCTTGTCAGCGCCGCTCGTAATATTGTGCATCTCAATTATGTCACCTGCCTCAGTCTTCTCTGCTGTAAGGAAAGCAACCCAATCCTATCCAATCTTCACAACTAAAACTCTCTAATCTGGGCAGCATCTGAGTAAATCTCCCCTGTACCCTCTCCAGTGCAATCACATCTCTCCCACAATTCCAGAGCTGCACACAATACTGTATCTGTGACCTAACTAATATTTTATACAATTCCAGCATAGCCTTCCTGCTGTTAGGTTCTATGCCTCGGCTAGTAAAGGCAGGTATCTCATATGGTTTCCTAACCACCGTGTAGTGTACGTTTATTTTAAAATAGCTGCAATAAATTGGGGTTGGATTGTTCTATTGTTTAATATCTTTCAATTGCCTATTTTATACTCCGTTTCTACTTTTACTCGAACAATGTGTATTTAGAAACCAGGCATGCTCTTATTAGCTAATACAGGGTTTAGCCACATGTGGAAACTTCTATTGTAGTTGAGCAGAGATGGTTCCCAATATTTCAACTGCTAAAGCTTGGCAATGATTCTTGAGCTGCACTATAAATTGTTTGCAAATGTAGTTTTAGTTCCAAAAGTTGTTCACGCAAAGGGAAAAAATATCCAATTAGATCGGATTGTCTTCCATTAGATCTCTAGCAATCAGATTAGGTTCATTTTGGCAGACACAGTGAACAGTCTATTAGTTGAATCATTTGTACCAACTCACTACTACCATGGAACTCTTACCATATCTGGTAAAGGTAAATGCTTAGAGACGATAGTACATTTTGAATGTTTTTTCCCATTAGTTATTGGAGGTCAATGATGTTAATCTGTATTAAATAATGCTCCAACTTTAATTGTCGGATATTCATAACTCATGATTAACAGCAATGTATGGATTTTCCATGGATATTTATAGCACAGAAGGTGATAGACAATGAACTGGGATGAGATAAGATCCCGAGAGCTCACCCATTAAAAACAAGATCAGGAGAAATCTTTTTCTTGCAGAGGTTCTTGCGAACACTCTTCATTAAAAATCAGTGGAAACTGAGGGTGGAACTTTATCAGAGTCTGAGTGGTGTGGGCTATGGGGAGATATGTGGCAGAATAGGAAAAAGAATCTGGTGAGTTTATCTCAATGCCAGAAACATCTTCTATTGTCCTTTCTGTTTTTGCCAAGTGATGTACCAGTTTTCTCACCAGACAACACCAAGTTGCCAATTAAGGCAGGTAGCTTGTTAAACACCTTACCAAAGGTTCGTCCCTCCTCAAGTCATTCAAAAAAGCCAAACAATTAAAAATCATGAAAACCAGAACGTGTAATTGGTGATTCAGCTCATCGCCTACACCAAAGGACATCCATCATGGGCACTAGGCATCAACATCTCAGGGCATACTTCGTAGACCTGCAACCCATGCCCACAGATGTTGGCTTCCAATATATGCCACCCTCTAAGATCGCTTGTGCTACAGCTCTTATCCATTAGAGGACACTTATTTGCTTCAATGCTGCAACTCGGGCTGCACCAGCACCTGTCATTGTAACACTGCGGCAAGCACACTGTGTGCCCAGGGACACTCACCAGCTCATAGACTGGACCAGGATGTATCGCTGGGCTCTTTACTCATGATTGTAATGCTTGCTCACCCTGAGCCTACCTGGACTCCCACGGGATCCTTGCCTTTGTACACTTTGCCCCTTCAGCCAGAGCTACCTAGCTCAAATGGGTTCTATCTTGTAGTACTACTTAGTTGTGGCACAAAGGAAGGGAGCTCATTGTGGTTGACTGCAGACCTTAGCTTAAGGATCTTGATGCAGCAAATCAAGGGCAAGCTCTGATACCATCCCCAGGGCGTGGACACAGTCGGTCAGTCAGCCATTTGGTTTGGTGAGGATCAAAAGTGAGGATCCATTCCACAGAAGAGGTGAGGAGCTGAATGTCTGGCAGCTCACCCCTTGTCCTGATGCTTCCAGCCTGACTGAGGGCTGTTTATCTCCTGGAATGAGAGAGAGGCAAGAATAAAAGTAGGTGACTTGGCTGTTTCTTTTGCTCCAGGTTACAAAGTGTCTTGAGTAAACGGGTAGGTGGCACAGAGGGCATAGGCGGACGTGGGTACGGCAGATGCTGGCGATTAGAGTCAAGATTAGAGTGGTGCTGAAAAAGCACAGCAGGTCAGGCAGCATCCCAGGTGCAGGAAAATCGACGTTTTGGGCAAAATCCCTTCATCGTAAAAAGCCCTTCTTTTGTGCCCGAAACGTCGATTTTCCTGTTCCTGGGATGCTGCCTGACCTTCTGTGCTTTTCCAGCACCACTCCAATCCTGGCACAGAGGGCTCGCAGGGTTAATGGTGCCGCGGAGTGAGGGAAGATGTTGCAGGGAATGGGGTAGAGCGTGAGCTGTGGTGGGTAACATAGCAGAGATAGAGTGAGTGTGAAAAGATGGTGGTACATACTCTGGCACTGACCACCTTCTTACAATGCTGGACATTCTTCTAAACTGCTGAGATTGCTTTAATCCGAGTGGCAACCTTGGAGCAGGCTGGCATGGCCTCCACTACTTGGGGGAAGGAAGTCCTCCATTTGCACCACTCCATTCAGGACCTTGTTTGCAAAATGGCATTCTGATTGCTCCCTATGTACCAGCTTCTGGGGCAAATGTCAGGAACCATGCAGGGCAGCTCTGCACTGGCAGTGCTTATCCAGATGCATGATGGTCTTTTAAAAATAGGGTATGGCAAAAGATGGTGGTGAGCTGCAGGCAGTGACGAGTACCTTTGGGACCAGCACATGGTGAGCTGGAGTGAGAATCAGGTGTGAGGTGTGGGGAATGGCAGGAAGACCATCCCTGCCCCCCAGAACCCTAAGGGGAACACCACCCCTTCTCATGACTCCACCCCCATTCCCCCCCACCACCACACCCACTCCAGTCACAGGCTCTACCCCCCCACTCCCAGCTCCACACTCACACCGGGTCCCAGCTCCCAGCCCTGCCGAGTTTTCACCGTCCCTCCAGACCTCCCCCTCACTGAGGACAAACGATCAGTCCTCAACAAAGGACTCACCTTCATCCCCCTCCATCCACACATCAATGAATTTAATACACGCCGTGACATTGAACACTTCTTCTGCTGCCTCCACCTCCGAGCTTACTTTTACAATCAGGACTCCTGCCCACTTTCCGAGGACCCCTTCGCCCACCTCCAACACACTCCATCTACCTGGACATCCTGCACTGGCCTATTACCTGCCCTCGGCCTCTTCATTTTCAACGGCCGCCAGGACATTAACCGCCTCAACCTGTCTACTCCCCTCCCCCATTCCAACCTCTCACCCTCACAATGCGCAGCCCTCTATCCCTCTGCTCCAATCCCAACCTCACCATCAAGCCAGCGGATAAAGGGGGTGCAGTGGTAGTCTGGCACACTGACCTCTACATCGCTGAAACTAGATGCCAACGTGAAGACACCTCCTCGTACCTCCCCCTCAACTATGACCCCACCCCTCATCACCAAACCATCATCTCTGAGACCATACAGAACCTCATCACCTCAGGAGATCTCCCACCCATAGCTTCCAACCTCATAGTCCGGGACCCCCACACTGCCCGGTTCTACCTCCTTCCCAAGATTCACAAGCCTGACCACCTTGGCCGACCTATTGTCTCAGCATGCTCCTGCTCCACTGAACTCATCTCTACCTACCTCGACTGTCCAATGCCCCCCAGTCCAGGAACAGCCCATGTACGTATGAGACACCACCCATGCCCTCCACCTCCTCCAAGACTTCTGTTTCCCTAGCCCTCAACACCTCATCTTAACCATGGATATCCAATCCCTCTACACCTCCATCCGCCATGACCAGGGCCTCGAAGCCCTTCGTTTCTTCCTCTCCCAACATCCCCAACAGTACTCTTCCACTGACACTCTCATTCATTTGGCTGAACTGGTCCTCACCCTTAACAATTTCTCCTTCAAATCCTCCCATTTCCTCCAGACCAAAGGATAGCCATGGGCACCCATATGGGCCCCAGCTATGCCTGTCTCTTTGTTGGCTACGTAGAACAGTCCATCTTCCATAGTTACACCGGTACCACTCCCCACCTCTTCCTCCGCTACATTGTTGACTGCATTGGCACCATCTTGTGCTCCCGTGAGGAGGCCGAGCAATTCATCAACTTCACCAACACATTCCACCCCAACCTTAAATTTATCTGGATCATCTCTGACACATCCCTCCCCTTCCTGGACCTCTCCATCTCCATTAATGACGACCGACCTGACACCGACATTTTTTACAAACCCACCGACTCCCACAGCTACCTGGATTACACCTCTTCCCACCCTACCTCCTGCAAAAATGCCATCCCGTATTCCCAATTCCTCCGCCTCTGCCGTATCTGCTCCCAGGAAGGCCAGTTCTACCAAATGGCCTCTTTCTTTAGAGACCGCAATTTCCCTTCCCACATGGTTGAAGATGCCCTCCAACGCATCTCATCCGCATACCACACCTCCACCCTCAGACCCCACCCTTCCAACCGTAACAAGGACAGAACCCCCCTGGTGCTCACCTTCCACCCTACCAACCTTCGCATAAACCAAATTATCTGACAACATTTCTGCCACCTCCAAAAAGACCCCACCACCAGGGATATATTCCCTCCCCACCACTTTCCGTCTTCCGCAAAGACCGTTCTCTCCGTGACTACCTGGTCAGGTCCGCGCCCCCCTACAATGCACCCTCCCATCCTGGCACTTTCCCCTGCCACCACAGGAACTGTAAAACCTGTGCCCACACCTCCTCCCTCACCTCTATCCACGGCTCTAAAGGAGCCTTCCACATCCATCAAAGTTTTACCTGCACATCCATTAATATCATTTACTGTATCCGTTGGTCCCGATGCGGTCTCCTCTACATTTTGGAGACTGGGCGCCTCCTAGCAGAGCGCTTGAGGGAACATCTCCGGGTCACCCGCACTAATCAACCACACTGTCCCATGGCCCAACATTTCAACTCCCCCCTCCCACTCTGCCGAGGACATGGAGGTCCTGCGCCTCCTTCACCGCTGCTCCCTCACCACCCGAAGCCTGGAGGAAGAACGCCTCATCTTCTGCCTTGGACACTTCAACCCCAGGGCATCAATGTGGACTTCACCAGTTTCCTCATTTCCCCTTCCCCCCACCTCACCCCAGTTCCAAACTTCCAGCTCAGAACACTTCTTCTGCCGCCTCCGCCTCCACCTCCGAGCTTACTTTTACAATCAGGACTCCCGCCCACTTTCCAAGGACCCCTTCGCCCTCCTCCAACACACCTGTCCATCTACCTGGACATCCTGCACTGGCCTATTACCTGCCCTCCAGCTCAGCACCACCCTCATGACCTGTCCTACCTGTCTATGTTCCTTTCCACCTATCCACTTCACCCTCCTCTCTGACATATCACCTTCATCCCCATCCCCATTCACCCATTGTACTCTTTGCTACCCTCCCCCACCCTCCTTTCTGACCTATCACTTCCATCCCCATCCCCAATCATCTATTGTGCTCTATGCTACTTTCTCCCCACCCCTACCATCCTGTCATTTATCCCTCCACCCTTCAGGCTCTCTGCCTCTATTCCTGATGAAGGCCTTTTGCCCGAAACATCAATTTTCCTGCTCCTCGGATGCTGCCTGAACTGCTGTGCTTTTCCAGCACCACTCTAATCCAGAATCTGGTTTCCAGCATCTGCAGTCATTGTGTTTACTTTGGGAAACTGACTAGGCCTTCCAATAACATGACCCAACTCCCACTGACCCAAAACTCTGAATAATTCGGTCCCAATTTTTGAATCATTTTAAGTCAGCGTTTGGATTGTTTGTTGATAAGCAAGGAGCTGAAAGGTTGACACGGGGTAGGCAGGAATTTGAAGCAATCTCTGTTTCAATCAGCCACCAATCATGTGAAGCCATGATCCTATTGAATAATGAAACACACTCAAGAGGCCAATTGATCCATTTCTTGCTCCTGAATTGCATGTTTGTGTAAGTGTTGTTGAGAGAAAACGCATATTCGCTGTTTTCCCCTCGCGGTATTAGTGGCTTGGCTCAGTAGTAACTTCCTTGTCTCTGCATTGTAAAGGCGGCTTCTCAGCAGCTGTAATGTCGTATCCTGCACTCTGTTCTGTTATCGTGATGCACTTGTACTGTACTATTTGCCTCTACAGCCCATAAAACAACTCTTTTCACTGTACCCCAGTACAAGTGACTGTAATAAATTAAATCAAAATCAAATGTTTCTGCTTAACTTCAAGAATTGAGTGGATATTGTTAGCTGATCCTATTGCAATATTGAAGGAGTGTAACCCATGGGAACTGACGTTTTTAAGAAAAGATGTCAATCCAATTTATTTTCTGGTCTCTCAAATGGATGCATAAAATTTTGTTGCACTCTGTGTTTTTTTATTTCTCAGTGCCCTGGTGAGTATATGATGTTCAGTCACTAAAACAGTGATGCTCTCTGCTACCTGCTCCCTTCTACCCATGCAATTTGTTGACTGTTGCTGTACACAAATTAGCTGCTGTATTGCCCTACATGACATTAGTGACAAACTGAAGTGGAATTAATTGATTGTGAAGCACTTTATAAAGCCATCACCTTCTTCTGATGATAATTCTTCAGTTTTTACTGAACATATTGATTCAGTTTAGCACTTGGACTAAAGGTTTTACAACATCAATATCATGTCTACAAGCCTAATGGCTTAGAGGAGCCCAGCTATTTTGTAAAACTCTCACTTCCATATTTGAGGGTGATGCCTCAATTTAGGATTTGAGTGTAGCATAGAGAGGGGTACTGGGAGAAACTATTTAAGAGACAATGAATAGTAATTGAAGGATAGTTTTTGGAATGTAGGGTTGTGACTAGTGTTGTTTCACAGGAATCATTGCTGGGATCTCTGCTGTTCATGATCTACATAAATGATTTGGAAGAAAATGTAGCTGGTCTAATTAGTAAGTTTGAAGACGATACAAAGGTTGGTGGAGTTGTGGATACTGAAGAGGATTGTCAGATATAAATCACTTGGAGGCATGGGCAGAAAAATAGCAGATGGAATTTAGATTAGATACCCTACAGTATGGAAATGGGCCCCTCGGCCAAACAAGTCCACACCACTCCTCCAAAGAATAACTCACCCAGACCCATTCCCCTATCTGATATTTACTGCTGACTAATGCACCTAAAACAATGGGCAATTTAGCTCAGCCAATTCGCCTAACCCGCACATCTTTGGATTGTGGGAGGAAACCAGAGCACCCGGAGGAAACTCACACAGACACGGACATTCTGCAAACTCCACACAGACAGTTGCCTGAGGTGGGAATCAAACATGGGTGCCTGGTGCTGTGAGGCAGCTTGCTAACCACTGAGCCACTGTGCTGCTCCAAGTTTAATCTGGCCAAATGTGAGGTGAAGCATTTTAGAAGATCAAGTACAGGTGGAAGTTATAGAGTGAATGGCAGAGCTCTAAGCGATATGTAGGTCCACAGATCACTGAAGATGATAGCGCAGATAGAAAAGGTAGTAAAAGAGGTTATGGCATGCTTGGTTTCATTGAAAGGGGCATTGAGTATAAAGGTAGACAAGTTATGCTGTTATTTTATAGAACCTTATAGAAATAGGAAGGAAATGGAGGATATGGATCCTGCAAGTGAAGACAGTTTTAATATGGAAGGGCAAAATGTGTTGCTGTATTGTTCTTTGTTACAATGAGATCACCTAAATTCCAGTGAGTAGAGCCCCAAACTGTTTAACCTTTACTCAGGCTAATCCCTCAGTGAGTGAACCTTTTCACACCTGCCTCCAATAAAATGATTTTTTTTTAAATAAGGGGACTAAAACATAATCTTTACTCATAAAACGCAGTCATGATCTTCATAAATTATTGAGCAGACTCAGTGGGTTGAATTAAAGTTGCCAAAGTTGGAGGATTTGAGCTGTAGCGAGAGACTGAATAGGCTGGGGCTGTTTTCCCTGGAGTGTCAAACGCTGAGGGGTGATCTTACAGAGGTTTATAAAATCATGAGGGGCATGGATAGGGTGAATAGACACAGCCTTTTCTCTGGGGTGGGGGAGTTCAGAACTAGAGGGCATAGGTTTAAGATGAGTGGTGAAAAATTTAAAAGGGACCTAAGGGGCAACTTTTTCACTCAGAGGGTGGTGCATGTATGGAATGAGCTGCCAGAGGAAGTGATGGAGGCTGGTACAATTACAAAATTTAAAAGGCATCTAGATGGATATATGAATAGGAAGAGTTTAGAGGGATATGTGCCAAATGGGACTAGATTAGGTTAGGATATCTGGTCGGCATGGATGAGTTGGACCCAAAGGTTTGTTTCCGAGCTGTACATCTCTGTGATTCTATACTGTCCTTGCATATTTTCAATTTTGTATGTTTGTAGGTCTCCTTAACATTCACTGCTCCAGGAAAATAATCTTGTTACACCAAGGTTCTATTCATAACTCTATCTTTGCAATCTACAATGATTCCTGAAGAAGGGCTCTGGCCCGAAACGTCGAATTTCCTGTTCCTTGGATGCTGCCTGACCTGCTGTGCTTTAACCAGCAACACATTTTCAGATCTCAATCTACAGTGAACACCCACCATAAATTTAATATCCTAAATTTTGTCAATTGGACAGACAATGCAATAATTGGAGGAAATGTATTTCGCTGGCACACATCACTGCACAGTAAGTTTTCCCCTCCTAATTTTACAGCTGACGCCCATTTGGTTGCTAATGCTTCCAACAGTTCACCTCTCCACTCATCCCCGACAGAGTGGCTAGCCCAATCAGAGGACATGTGGGAGTGATGGCAACTGCTGTGGCAACCACGTGTTGTGGAGCCTACAGCAGGTTAAGCAAACAACACCCAGCACTGAGTATCAGTGGGATCATCAGGGATCCTGGAGGCTGCTTTCAATTCTCATGGATCTCTCTTCATTTTAATCAAGAGTTCTGTCCCTATCCTAGCCTAGCACTAGGAATCATCTTCCATTTAGCTGGGAACCTTTTGGGGAATGGGGACTGCTTTTTTTTTATTTGACCTTTTTTTTAACCCACCTGTTCAGAAACATTATTCAACCTGGGTCTTTCGGTCCAGGGGTAGGGACACTATCACAGCTTTCACTGAAATCCCTTCAGCCTAGGGAAACCAAAATGCCTTTAATTGGACTTTGGCAAATTTAAATTTGGTGCTTGCCTCCTTTCAGGGACCAGTTGTGGTCCTGCTGTCGGGCATCTTGCAACATACTTGGGACTCCAATATGCCACAGGCCTCTCAATCTCTTGGGAACAGGTACAATTCTGCTCATTTCTCTAATATAGGAGAATTCTTGAACCTGCTGAGAATATGCATTCTGTTCTTTCACCATTTTCTTCCTGAAATCTATCATGAGTCCTTTGATCTTATTTATTTTGTGTCCCCATTTCTGGAACCCAAAATGCTACTGGGACTCTTTCACAGCTGGTAAGGTGACATTTAAATGCAAATTTATTCTGTCTGTCCTGCATTTAATTTAACGTCTGAGCTACTTTACTAACTAAAATGAGGTGCATTAAGTAGAGCACATAAGACGAGAATGTTCGCAAAAATACAGCTGGAGTTGGTTTTTAGTAAATTCTTTAAAGGGATGTGAGTGCGGTCAGGGAGGATGCTGGGGAGTCAGAGGGAAGCATCCAGGAATTGTGAATATAGGTATTCAGGGGAATGGACTTTGAGGGTGGGTTTTTGAGGGGTGGAGAAGGATTGTGAGCGTGGGGAGTCAGGAGTTGTGAGGATGGATGTATTGGGGACAAGGACTGAGAGGTTGGGAAGTAGGGAGCAGGACATGTCTGAGAATAAGATGCAAATGAAACAATGAATGTAACATTCCAATGCATTTTATATATGAGCATGGATTATGAAATAAGGCTCAGCCGTCAATGTGGCTGGGAGGGATTACAGTGAGATAACTCCTCCATTGTAAAGGGACTGGTTTATATTGTAATTGCAAATGGCCCTTAAAGTCAGCCTGAGGAGGGCTAATTAAGCCCAGAGCTCTGTAAATCCGGTGATGTCAGTGGCATCAACTGTGGTTCAAACTGAATGGTGTTTTTTCCTCTAAGGCAGGAGATCATCAGCTTGAATCCCCTTCCAGAGACATGAGAGCTTGTACCGATGCAGACCTCTGGGAGAGGGCCGCACTTACTCTTGGATAAGCTGTTAACAGTCAGAATGGTTGGAAAGTACTCATGGCACTGTGTTGAGCTGTTCTCTCATTATTCTGGCCGACAGTTATTGCTCATTCACTCTTACCCAAAGTAGCTTATCTAATCCATCATTTCACTGTATGTAAATTGAGTGCCGTATAACCCACATTGTAACAGTGAATATTCTTCAAAATCACTTCATGTCAGAACACTCTTAGATGTACCAAGGCTGTGAAAATTGAAATACGCAATTGCAAATCTTCATATGATTGAGGTCATTGGTCCATTGGAAAATTAAGATGTTGTCTATTGTGTTGAATAAGCTATGGTCCAGTTTCTAACCACTTTCCTTCCAAAGATTACATAAAAGTGCCTGATAGAACCACAGCCAAAAGCAATAACAATGTTTTACTGTGAGAAACCTTAGCTAATTAAAAGGTTGTTGATCAGTTAGGGAGACTTTGCAAGTAGGAGCTTAGCATTGGAGACATCAGAAACAACAAACCTGAAACTCCGCATAAAAGCTTTCCCTAAATTAGGTGGAGAAGTAGCAAGCATCATTTCTTTTCCGTTGTAACTCCTCAGGCAAATAAAATCAAAGGCTGTGGGCTGCTGGTTGTAACCAAGATGCGCTGCAGGTAATAGCTATCAGCAAGTCCATCTATTGACGGAACTAGCCTCATAAGTACTCTGCAAGAATAGGTAGATTTCTTGCAGTAGCATTAGGCATTCCTGCCAGGCTGCTCATGAATGGTGATTATTTCCTCTTCACAACACTATGATGATGATGGCTATTCTTAGTATAATGCCTTTCTAATCCCAGTATACAGCATGACTGATCTGAACTTCCTGTTTTCGGTCATGTACATTTATATGTGCATCACTACATGATGCATCATTTCTCTTCTTCAGAATTCCCTTTACAATACACAATAGCCTCTCTGTCAAATGAATGATTGTAAAGACTTTGATCTAAGTTCTGACTATGACCCTCATTATGGTATATTCTAATTACTTCATTTGGCAAGAGATTCTGCCTACGCTTTTGCAAGGCTAATCAATTTTAGCGGACTGGAGTGCAGGCAATTTGAAGTCGAGCTTGTTTCCACTGTGATAGTTTGAGCCACATCTAAAGCTTTTGATGGCACCAGTTTATATTTGGCTTTGAGCGAACTATACTCGAGTCAATGTTAGCTCCCAAGTCAGATTGCACTGCTCTCCACACTCAGCTGTGGAAATTCACATCCGTGGGGAATAGTCCGAGTAGGCAGTCACTGGCACCTCCTGCTGCTATGTCTGCTGTCCAGCAGAGGTACATCAATCCATCTGTTTGGCTTACGACTGATGGGAGACATGGTAAACTTCCGTGAGAAGCCCCAGCCAAGATTGTTTATATCAACTTGCGAGCTATTACCCAAACATTAGGTATGCTGAGATAACTTCATTTTTTTAAAGTGAGCTTCACTTAACCATAGTTGATTGAATACAATGGTGCCTAATTATATTCATGAGGTGTTTGAGATCCTATTCATTAAGGTTTAGTTTGAGCTTTTTTTTGCATCATTTGTTTTTGAGGTGTGACAGTGACTGGCAAAGCCTGCAATTAATGCTTATCCTTAACTCCACTTGAGTCAGCCAAGATTTTAACTGCATGGATAGCAGAGTGTAGTTATGTATTAGAACATAGAACAGTACAGCACAGAACAGGCCCTTCAGACCACGATGTTGTGCTGACCACTGATTGTCACGTATGCACTCTCAAATGTCTGTGACCATATGCATGCCCAGTAGTCTCTTACATGCCCCAAATGACCTTGCTTCCACAACTGCTGCTGGCAACGCATTCCATGCTCTCACAACTCTCTGTGTAAAGAACCCGCCTCTGACATCCCCTCTATACTTTCCTCCAACCAGCTTAAAACTATGACCCCTCGTGTTAGTCATTTCTGCCCTGGGAAATAGTCTCTGGCTATCGACTATCTATGCCTCTCATTATCTTGTATACCTCAATTTGGTCCCCTCTCCTCCTCCTTTTCTCCAATGAAAAAAGTCCGAGCTCAGTCAACCTCTCTTCATAAGATAAGCCCTTCATTCCAGGCAGCATCCTGGTAAACCTCCTCTGAATGCTCTCCAAAGCATCCACATCTTTCCTATAATAGGGCGACCAGAACTGGACGCAGTATTCCAAATATGGTCTAACCAAAGTTTTATAGAACTGCAACAAGATCTCATGACTCTCAAACTCAATCCCCCTGTTAATGAAAGCCAAAACACCATATGCTTTCTTAACAACCCTGTCCACTTGGGTAGCCATTTTAAGGGATCTATGTACCTGAACACCAAGATCCCTCTGTTCCTCCACACTGCCAAGAATCCTATCCTTAATCCTGTACTCAGCTTTCAAATTCGACCTTCCAAAATGCATTACCTCGCATTTATCCAGGTTGAACTCCATTTGCCACCACTTAGCCCATCTCTGCATCTGTCAATGTCCCGCTGCAGCCTACAACAGCCCTCTATACCGACGACACCTCCAACCTTTGTGTCATCTGCAAACTTGCTGACCCATCCTTCAATCCCCTCATCCAAGTCATTAATATAAATTGCAAACAATAGAGGCCCAAGGACAGAGCCCTGTGGAACACCACTCACCACTGACTTCCAGGCAAAATATTTCCTTCTACTACCACTCGCTGTCCTCTGTTGGCCAGCCAATTCTGTATCCAGACAGCTAAGTTCCCCTGTATCCCATTCCTCCTGACCTTTTGAATGAGCCTACCATGAGGAACCTTACCAAATGCCTTGCTGAAGTCCATATACACCACATCCACAGCTCGACCCTCATCAACTTTTCTAGTCACATCCTCAAAGAACTGGATAAGGGTTGTGAGGCATGACCTGCCCCTCACAAAACCGTGTTGACTGCATTTAATCAAGCCATGCTCTTCCAGATGGTCATAACCCCTATCTCTCAGAATCCTTTCTAACATCTTGCAGACGACAGGCATGAGACTTACTGGTCTGTAATTGCTGGGGATTTCCCTATTTCCTTTCTTGAAGAGAGAAATTACATTTGCCTCTCTCGAGTCCTCAGGTACGACTCCAGTGGAGAGAGAGGATGCAAAGATCTTTGCAAGTGGCGAAGCAATTGCATTTCTTGTTTCCCAAAACAGCCGAGGACAAATCTGGTCCAGGCCTGGCGACTTGTCAATCTTAATGTTTGACAAAATTTTCAGCACATCAGCTTCCTCTATCTCTATCCATTCCAGCATGCACACCTGCTCTTCAAAGGTTTCATTCACTACAAAGTTTGTTTCTTTTATAAAGACAGAAGCAAAAAACTCATTTAGGGCTTTCCCCTACCTCCTCAGACTCCACACACACATTCCCTATGCTATCCCTGATTGGCCCTACTCTTTCTTTGACCATTCTCTTATTCCTCACATAAGTGTAAAATGCCCGTGTGTTCACCCTAATCCTTCCTGCCAAGCCTTTTTCGTGCCACCTCCTGGCTCTCCTCAGACCATTTTTGAGCTCCTTCCTCGCCTGCCTGTAATCCTCTAGAGCTGAGCTTGACCCTTGCTTCCTCCACCTTATGTAAGCTACCTTTTTCCTTTTGACGAGAAGCTCCACCGCTCTCGTCATCCAAGGTTCCTTTATCTTACCACTTCTTGCCTGTCTCAGAGGGACATATTTATTCATCACTTGCAACAACTGTTCCTTAAACAGTCTCCACATGTCTGTAGTGCCTTTACCATGGAACAATTGCTCCCAATCCATGCTTCCTAACTCATGTCTAATCGTATCATAGTTTCCTCTTCCCCAATTAAATATCCTCCCATTTTGTCTAATCCTCTCCTTCTCCATAAAGATGTAAAATGTGAGGCAGTTGTGGTCACTATCACCAAAATGCTCTCCCACCACAAGATCTGACACCTGCCCCGGCTCATTTCCGAGCAGCAAGTCTAGAATGGCCTCTCCCCTTGTCGGTCTGTCAATATGCTGAGTTAGGAAACCCTCCTGAACACACCTGACAAAAACAGCTCCATTCAAATCTTCTGCTCGAAGGAGGTTCCAATCAATATTGGGAAAGTTAAAGTCACCCATTACAACAACCCTACTACATTCACACTTTTCCAAAATCTGCCAACCTATGCTTTCTTCAAATCTCCCTGTTGCTATTGGGGGGCCTGTAGTAAATCCCTAACGAGGTGACTGCTCCCTTGCTGTTCCTAATTTCCACCCATACTGACTCAGTAGGCAGACCTTCCTCAGCAATGGAAGCTTCTGTAGCTGTGATACCCTCTGATTAGTAGTGCTACACCCCCTCCTCTTTTTCCCCCCTCCCTATTCTTTTTAAATGCTCTAAACCCTGGAACATCCAGCACCCATTCCTGCCCCTGAGAAACCCATGTCTCTGTTATGGCCACATCATCATAGCACCAGGTACTGATCCATGCTCGAAGTTCATCACTTTTATTTCTGATACTCCTTGCGTGAAAGCAAACACACTTTAATTGATCCCTTGGTTCCTTCCCACAAAAATCCTTCCCACTAGCTGTTCTACCTCTTGCTATTGCCTCAGCTGCATTAACTCTCACCTCCGGTATACAGCTCAGGTTCCCACCCCCCTGCCATACTAGTTTAAACCCTCTCGAACTACTCGAGCAAACCTTCCACCCAGGACATTGGTCCCCTTCCAGTTCAGATGCAACCTGTCCTTCTTGTACAGGTCCCACCTTCCCCAGAAGGCTTCCCAATTATCTACATATCTGAAGCCCTCCCTCCTACACCAGCTGTGCAGCCATGTGTCAAGCTGCGCCCGCTCCCTGTTCCTCACCTCGCTATCTCATGGCACCGGTAGTAAACTAGAGAACACTACTCTGTTCGTCCTGCTTTGCAGTTTCCATCCTAACTCCTTGAAATCACTTTGTATATCCTCGATCCTTTTCTTGGCTATGTCATTGGTGCCAATATGTGACACGATTTCTGGCTGTTCGCCCTCCCCTTTTAGAACCTTATACAACTGATCGGAGACGTCCCGGACCCTGGCACCAGGGAGGCAACATACCTTCCGGGAATCCCGATCCTGACTACAAAATCTCCTGTTGATTCCCCCAACTATTGAGTCCCCTTCCATGAGTACTTTTCTATTCTGCCCCCTTCCCTTCTTTGCCACAGTGTCAGGCTCAGTGCCAGAGAACTGACTGCTATGGCTTTCCTCTGGTAGGTCATTCCCCCCAGCAGTATCCAAAACGATATACTTATTGCTGAGGGGAATGTCCACAGGGGATCTCTGCACTGTCTGTCTGGGCCCTTTCCTCCCCCTAACTGTAACTCATCCATCCTTGTCCTGAGCCTTAGGAGTGACCAATTCCCGATAACTCCTCTCAATTACCCCCTCAGCCTCCCGACTGATCCATAGTTCATCCAGCTCCAGCTCCAATTCCCTAACACGGTTTTCAAGGAGCTGGAGTTGGGTGCACTTCCCACAGATGTAGCCAGCGGAAACGTGTGTCATGTCTCCCACCTGCCACATTCTGCAGGAGGAGCAAGCAACTGCCCTAGCATCCATACCCGACCTAGCTGAACACCCACTCAGTACTAAAGTAGAAAGCTTAGTTCAAGTTGCTATAAAATTAATAACAAACTTATATTCAATAGAGGAAGTTTAGAATGAACCTTACCTTATCGACCGGGTTAGAGGAGGAGGGCGGGTGGGAGACACTACAGTTATAGAGTCTCGGGTTTAGCTGCCTTGCTGATAGATATGGTCACTGCTTTCCTTCCCGGCTGCCCCTCTGGTCTTCGTCACTTCCTCCACTGCTCCCGCTCCTTCTGTGAAAGGGAAAACACCGCTGTCCGCTACCGGTAAGTAATTTTTAAAAACTGCCTTACCTTAGCTGCAGTCTTTCGGGTTCGTCTTACCTCCGCTGCTGCTCTCACTCAAAATGGCCGTTGGCGTCGATGGGTGAGAATTTATACTCACTGCTGTATTGGTGTCACATTTATCCCACACCAGCTGAGGTTGCCATAAAAGACTCCCCTTTTCCATCTCTCCCTTTGCCTGAGAAGTGGTCACCCAAAGGTTCAATGACTGCCAGTAATCTCTCTCTAATGACAGAGTAGGTCTATGGTCTGGTAAGATGATGGTGACTTTACTTATACAAAACTGTTCTTGAAAATGTGCACACATGTTAAATAAAGATGGTTTGATTCTGACTTGTTTTCATGTGGATATCCATTTATTCTGACTCCATTGAGTCAGCCATTGACGGGTAGCTATGACAGTGAGAGTAAGAGAATAACAATGGGCAAGTGAAGTCTGCTTTTGTCTCCTTCTGTTCTCTTCTTCCAAAAGTGCGGACACATGAGGAGTGCCCATTGAGAAGCTCATTGTCCAAGCATTTATGGACCAAGCAAACTAGCACAAGGCATTCTCCATATAAATGCATTAAAATGTTCAGAATCTGGAATGGACAGTTAGATGGAATGTAATTTTTGCCTCAATTCTCACACTTGAATCAAAAGCCTGTTAATTTAAGCTGATGATTTAGGTTGTGACTTCAGTGCAGTAGTGTTGAAGATGATTCTTTTCAGATAAGATACTAAAACTGAGACCCCTTCTATCCTCTCAGATTCTATGGCAATATTGACGAAGATGTATTGACGAGATATACTGACAAACAGTTAAATCCCAATAACAGCTAGAACAGGTATCCTGGTCATTTGAGTGAAAATTGGTTGTTGTTTTTCTGACCTTACTGTAATGATCATGTTTCTAAAATGCTTCAGTGACTTTGAAATGTTGTGAGATGGCCTGAGGTCATAAACAGTGTGATATAAAAGCACATTCTTATTTTGTTCAAAGTGCTAAAAATCCAGGCTTGTGCTAATTTTTTCTGGCAAATTCCACTCATTCAATAGCAGTTTTAAAAAAAGGTACAAAGGTGGAAAAAAAACAAAAAAAGAAACTACTCCTTGATTTTTATGATAAAATAGAGAGTTGACAGAAATATTTCCGTTTCTGGTTGTTAAACTCTAATTAGTGAGGAGCCACGGGCTTCAGTCCTCAAGCTCCAACTATTTACAATCTATATCAATGCTTGGATTTAGGGACAGAAGGTACTATAGCCAAGTTTGAAGATGACACTAAAATGAAAGTAAGTTGCAATAAATAAACAAATAAATTTTGAGTGGATTTCGATAGGTTAAGTGGATGAAGCAAAATTTGGCAGATGAAGTTCAATGCGGATAAGTATACAGTTATCCACTTTGCTCAGAGGAATAGAGGAATATCCAAGTGGAGAGAAACTTCAGAGTACTTCAGTGCAGAGGTATCTGGGTGTCTCAGTACAGGACTTGCAAGAAGTCAGTTTGTACTTAGAGCAGGTAGTAAGGAAGGCTAATGGAATTGTGATATTAATTGCTAAAGGAATAGAGTATAGAAGTCAGGACGCATTGCTGCAAATGTACATGACTATTAATAAGACCTCACCAGGAGTATTGCGGAAAGAGATTGAGTCCCTTTATTTGAGGAAGGATGTAATTGCATTGAGGCAGTTCAGAGGAGATTCACTCGATCAATTTCAGAGATGAGGGGTTTGTCTTAGGAAGAAAGATTGGGCAATTCAGAGTCAAGAGTTTAGAAGGATGAGGGGAGATCTAATTGACGAATATAAGGTGCTGAAGAGGATTGACAAAGTAGACGTTGAGAGGATGTTTCCTCATGTGTGGCAACGTAGAACAAAAGGCCATAGTTCTAGGATAAGTGGTAATAGATTTAAACCAGAGATGAGGAAAAAGACATGCAGTAAATTTGAAGAAGAATAGGCAGACTTTTAATTCGTAATGCATTGAAGAGTTATAAGGAGCATAAAGAGATTTGAGATCCAGATGAGGTTAGGAAAGGTGGAATTGAATGGTGAAGCAGGTTCAAGGGGCAGAATGGCCTACTCCTGTTCAAAGTTTTTGTGTTCTTATGTAACTTCTGGTAAGATGGTGGTGGAGTAATGTTTTTGAGTCTGGGACTTGTCTGTTCCATCTGCATTTCTTTTTGTTTTATTTTTGTCTCTTTTCCCATTCTTTTTCTTCTTTTCTCTTTTATTTTATTTACCTTTTGTTGATGATCTCATGGTGATGGCATCTGAGTAAGCACATAGGCCCAGCACAGGCTGGTAGTAATTAGCACATAGGCTCAGTGCAGACTCATGGTAATTGGCAAGTAGGCCCCATGCAAACTCATGTTTATTGGCAAGTGTGCCCAGCGCAGGCTCATGGTAATTGGCAAATAGGCCCAGTGCAGGCTCATGGTAATTGGCAAGGGGATCCAGTGCAGATACAATGGTATAAGAGAGAGTTTGGGTGCATCGACGAGGCAGCATCCTAGCATCATGGAGGCAGCATTGGAGATGAACTTGTGCCCAGTATGAGACCCAGCTGCATCAGCGGGTTGGGTCCAAAGCCGACTCATGGCAGCAGCAGTGTCGAGTTTGGACCAGTGCAGTGCCCAGCAATATCAGTGGCATTTGCGTTGGCAGGGTCCGGCAAGGACTCAGTGGCAAGGGAGTTGGTGGAGACAAGTTGATGCTGAAGAGTGGCGACTTTCATTCCAGCGATGGGGACTTGTGCCCGGCCATTAGTCCCCTGGTGGAGCCCTTAATAAGAAGGACTGTAAAGTTGAACACTCTTTCTTTTTTTTTTATTCTTCTGCCTTTATATTCCATGTCTTGGTTTATTTTTCTTTAAGATGACGTTAGAGACTATACAACAATTTTCATTGTATTTTGTAACAATAAATAAATTAATTTAAATCAAACCAAACTTACTGATGTTTCATAAGGCATCTATTAACATCATTGAGCATTCAGGCGTGGGACCTAATTTTGGATCTAACCTTCTCAAACCTCCAGGTCTCACTGATGCAATGTTTTAATGAGCGTGTCTTTGAGGCAGGAGTGCCTGCTTCTGCTGTCAGCTGTATTCATGGACAAAGCCACGGTGCCAGCTGTCACTTGCTTGTACCCGCAACAACCATCAGGAAAAATTAATTCCCGACAGTCTCAATAATAAGGAGAAAGTGAGCACTGCAGATGCTAGAGATCAGAGTCAAGAGTGTGGTGCTGGAAAAGCACAGCAGGTCAGGCAGCATCCGAGGAGCAGGAGAATCGACTTTTCAGGCATAAACCCTTCATCAAGAACATCAATTCTTCTGCTCCTTGGATGCTGCCTGATCAGCTGAGCTTTCCCAGCACCACAGTCTCAGTAATAAACCTTGCTACTATGCTACTCTCTCCCCACCCCTACCCTCCCCTAGCTTATCTCTCCACGCTCCAGGCTCACTGCCTTTATTCCTGATGAAGGGCTTTTGCCCAAAACGTCGATTTCGCTGCTCCTTGGATGCTGCCTGAACTGCTGTGCTCTTCCAGCACCACTGATCCAGAATCTGGTTTCCAGCATCTGCAGTCATTGTTTTAACCTCATTTAAGTCATGTCAAACTAATTATTCAGTTTGATTTATTTATTGTCACATTGTACCGAAGTACAGGGAAAAGCTTTGTTTACAAGCAGTACAGATCATAGTGGGCAAGGCTGCACAGATCAGAGTTGTTTCCTTCTTTAGTTTCCCCTTTGCCTTCCAGCAAGAATGATTTAATATGGGCTAAAGGTTTGCTGCTGGCCATCTGAACTATACAAATAGGCAACATCTGTTCCCAGTGTGGATTTGTATCAATGGAATAATACTCATCCCAAATGGAGAAGTGAAGCTGAGATGCCAATGCAGTGGAAAGGGAGAAGACCTGCCGTTCCTAATAAATGGTAGGTATGAAACAAAACTGACTCCTCTCACTTGAATCAAATCTACAATGTGGAATCAAAAGCCAACATGTACTAGAGGCAATTTGGTATCAGGGTCACTGGCTGTTGAACATGAACTAAAAATATTCAAAGATATTTTCACAAGTTTTGGGTGTCTTTCTGGTCTCTAGGTCCAACAAGTAGATGAAGGTCTGGGACCAACTTAGCATTTACAGTGACGTGTTCCAACTTTCCTCAAATCCAGTCTATAATCAAGGAAGTGATAACTCCTCCAGGCTGAACTAGCAAACCTGGAAAACTCAAGGTATACATAAACTTACAGGAACTCTCTAAAGTCTTGAAGCAATCTCACTGCACTCTGGGTGTCATGTGGAAGACCCAAACAGTTATGTATTTTCACTGCTGTGGCAGGGTTTCAATGCAGATAACAGGAGATAGCCAGTAATCTTCTTGGAGTGGAAGTAATCCGGGATAATCTCCTAGTCCATTGATGTGGACGTCTGAAGAAAGAAGCTATTGCATCCCGCAGTTAGAATCTAGGGCATCCACCAGACAGAGCTCCTACCGTGAGCCTGAAGTTGAACATGAAAGAGAAACAATTGAAAATGCCTGAAGGCAAGTACATTAAGCAAATACTGACAGCAATAGGATTTTAGTCTGATTCCGACAAGGCAAATGCTGTCGTGACCAACAGCTGTGAAAGCAGTGCAATGATCGGATTGAATTAAGGACAAACTAGCAAAGGTTTTCCCTAGTGTCTTAATCGAGTCTAAACCTCTATATAAATTCGCAGCTAAGGATTTGCATTAATATTACACATAACAAGAAGCAGCTTTCACCCATGTCAGCCAACTCGGTGATGACAACACCATTGCTGAGGTACTACAATGTCACTGATGGAGTCACCCTGCAGTGTCAGGAGTTGGAGCAAAACTCTCAAAGCCGAGGACAGCCAGTTGTGTTGATGTTCAGAACGGCATCACAAACTGAATGACATTTCTCAAGGATGAGCAGCCACCAAACGACCAGTTAGTAACCACTCGCGCTCCTAGTATTCAAAGACCTGAACACTGTAAAACTTACGGATGAAATGTAAGTGTAGGGACAGATGAAAGTGAGACACAATGGGATGTTCAGAGTGATAAGACCACAAGACATAGGAACAGAAGTAGGCCATTCTGTCCATCGAGCCTGTTCTGCAATTCAGTGAGATCAGAGTTGATCTGATAATCCTCAACTTCACTTTTCCTGGCTCTTCCCCATAAACACTGATTCACTTACTGATTAAAAATCTGCCAATCTCAGCCTTGAAAATACTTAATGACCCAACCTCAATAGCCCTCTGTGGTAACAAATTTAACAGATTCACTACCATCTGTCTGAAAAGAATTATGTCTTATTCTGAGATTAAAACTTCTTGTTCTTGACTCTCCCACCAGAGAAAACAATCTTTCAGCATCTAACTTGCCTGTTTAAGAATCTTGTATGTTTTTTTTGTAATCTATGTGTATTGAGTAACTTGCAATTGTGAGCATTTGATTATTTTGGTGATTTTGATGGAAAAGGTGATGTTTACAGAAATGAATTTGTATGTACACTGTCCTCTGAAACTTACCATATCCAGGTAACCTCCAAGGTAGGTTAGAGTGTTTAGAGGGAAAACAATTAAAGCTTACACCTGGAAGAGCAATCTTTGTTAACTATTCTCACGATGATTTGGAGGAGCTGGGGTTGGACTAGAATGGACAAAGTTAAAAATCACACAACACCAGGTTATAGTCCAACAGGTTTAATTGAAGATTCTAGATTAGAATGGTGCTGGAAAAGCACAGCAGGTCAGACAGCATTCAAGGAGCAGGTTTATTTGAAGCACTAGCTTATGGAGCGCTGCTCCTTCAGGTGGTTGTGGAGTATAATTCCCACGATGGGCTTCAACTTCTTTACAGAGTTGTCACTTAGTTGTAAAAAAAGAGTGAAACTGGTATTATTGCTCAAAGAACAATCTTGGCCACCTCTTTTTGACCTTGAAATATTCAGCCAAATTCATCCTCTTTGCTTTACATAATGGCAATAGGATTTCATGTGAACAATTTAGCTGAGACACCATCAGGAGCTTTGACAGATTCAACTCAGATATTCAAAAC
The DNA here is from genome assembly GCF_020745735.1 of Hemiscyllium ocellatum. Classification (NCBI taxonomy): domain Eukaryota; kingdom Metazoa; phylum Chordata; class Chondrichthyes; order Orectolobiformes; family Hemiscylliidae; genus Hemiscyllium; species Hemiscyllium ocellatum. The sequence goes on along the minus strand of NC_083425.1, from coordinate 47,729,921 downwards.
CGAACGAAAGGGAAAATATATTGGTTTACAGAGAAGGGATAAAGAACTGACACCAGGTGAGCAACTGCTACTGAGAGCCAGTATGGATGTGATGGGCTGAATGGTGGCCTCCTGCTTTCTAATCATTGTGTTCTTATTTGAGAATGTAAACAGAGAGGCTGAGTAGTGCATAGATGATCCTCCTCATATTTCCCAAAGTGCTACGTCCACTTTAATCCAGTTTGTCAGGTGTAACCATTTGGAAAATGTATCCTACAAGGACTGAATTCATTTCTTGTTGAATCTGAAAAGAAGGCAGTGATAAAACTTTAATCTTGTCATGGCTGGATTCCACAACTGGGTATAAAAACATGTGTACTAACCTTAACCCTTAACATTAGTTTATTTTTCTGTACCTCTTTGTCCTTTTCATATTTTGTTTTTTTGTTTCTTTTTTAAATTTGTCATCTGCCCAGAAAGAATGTTAAAACCTGGAGACTTGTGAATATAATAAATGGCGGTGAATCTGAGTGATGTAGATAGAACAGGGGAACTAGAAGCAAACCCTTCATAACTTTCAAAAATTGTTTTGTAGATGTCTTCAACTGTTTATGAATTTAATTGAAATCAAAAATTGATGTTTAATATATTTAAAATGTTTCTCAATAAGCCAAGTGTAGTTGATAATGCTGAATTTTATCAGACTTGCACATCTTACTAAAAGCTGACAAATCTTTGGAATTGTTATGAACGTTCAGATATGTATTTTTAACACTGCTAAGTTGAAATCTTGGCTCACACTGTTAAAATCATAAACCGTGACATCTCCTTTGAGCTACTTGGTAGACCCTGCCAACATGCCTGACCCACTGGTAGTTTCACTCCATATCAACATGGTCATGAAATATTTCCCATTGCACAGACCATCATCTAGCTGCTCACTCCACTTGTTAGCTGTTATAGTGAATGATTCTTTCCAGCTTCATAATTATTAAGGATGTTATTCTTTTGAGTACATCACCAATGCTACGACATATACAATGGATAAAAATGGACAAGTATTGCTATCTTAACACAGGCAGGTTCTGAGAGCAGCGTTTTATTTGCCAATGGATTTTTTTCCATTTTGTCAGCTACAGTTCAGTATTGATCATGAGTCAGAAGCTCATGGGCACTAACCAGAGTCTTTCATCCAAAATCCAAGCTGACTCTCCACTGCAGTACAGAGAGTGTGCTGAACTGTCAGACATGCTGCCTTTTGAATGGGATAGTAAGCGACGGTGTTATGGTGTGGCATGGTGGCTCAATGGTTCGCACTACTGCCTCATAGCAGCAGGGACCCGGATCCAATTCCAGCCATGGGCGACTGTCTGTGTGGAGTTTGCACATTCTCCCCGTGTCTGCATGGGTTTCCTTCAGATGCTCTGGGTTCCTCCCACAGTAAAAGGATGTGCAGGTAAGGTGGATTGGCCATGTTAAATTGCTACATAGTGCCTAGGGATGTGCAGGCTAAATGGATAAGCCATGGAACTGCAGGGTTACAAGGATAGGCTGGGGGGTGGGTCTGGGTGGTATACTATTAGAGGGTCAATGAGGATTTAATGGGCTGAAAGTCCTGCTTCCACAGTAGGGATTTTATGAAAATATAAAAATGAAAGCTTTCTCTTCTAACTTTTTATTTGAACAAAGAATAAAATTACCAGATGTATTTCACAAAACACAATAGATTTCCCCCTGACATTTGACCAGCATGTGAAGGGCGGCACGGTGGCACAGTGGTTAGCACTGCTGCCTCACAGCGCCAGGGACCCGGGTTCAATTCCTGACTCGGGCGACTGACTGTGTGGAGTTTGCATGTTCTCCCCGTGTCTGCGTGGGTTTCCTCCGGGTGCTCCGGTTTCCTTCCACAGTCCAAAGATGTGCAGGCCAGGTGAATTGGCCATGCTAAATTGTCCGTTGTGTTAGGTGTAGGGGTATGGGTGGGTGTAGGGGTATGGGTGGGTGGCGGGTCGGTGTGGACTTGTTGGGTCGAAGGGCCTGTTTCCACACTGTAAGTAATCTAATCTAATCTAATCTGTTTCTCATTGGCTTGTTCCTCTCCTTTGTGCAGTGTCCTGGCATGGTTTTGTTCTTTTGGGGCTTACCTCTCATGCTTTTTATCCCTAGACTTCAAGGATAGGTCAAGCCTCTGTCCCTTACCCACTTACCTATACTCTCAAATTCGTGGGCGTTACTGCTGTGCCAACCTTTATTGCCCATCCCCAGTTGTCCTTAAATATGTGGAGGTGAGGTTACCAGACTGACACCTCAGATGGCTGGAAGTCATATGACAAGAGATTGCATTGGTTAGGAATATTTACCGGGTCAGAAGTGTGGCACAGGAAAAGCACAGCAGGTCAGGCAGCATCCCAGGAGCAGGAGAATCAACTTTTTGGGCATAAGCGCTTCATCAGGAATGTGGAAAGGAAAGGAGGCTGAGAGATAAATAGCAGGGTGGGGTTGGAGCTGGGGAGAAGGTGGATGGGATGGTGATAGGCAAATGCGGGTGGGAGATAATTGTAATAGGTCGGAGAGGAGGGTGGAGAGGATAGGTGCAAAGGAAAATGATTCCTGATGAAGGGCTTTTGCCTGAAACATTGATTTTCCTGCTCCTCGGATGCTGCCTGACCTGCTGTGCTTTTCCAGCACCACTCTGATCTAAACTCTGGTTTCCAGCATCTGCAGTCCTCCCTTTTGCCCTGCAAAGGAAGATGGACAGGCAGGACAGTTCAAGAGGGCGGTGCCAAGTTGGAGATTTGGATCTGAGACGAAGTGGAGGGAGGGGAGATTTGAAAACTATTGAAGTCAACGTTGAAGGGTCCCAAGGCAAAATGATAAGGTGTTCTTCCTCTAATGATCGGGTGGCTAGGAGTTGGTCATGGAGGAGGCCCAGGACTTGCATGTACTTGGAGGAGTGAGAGGGGGCATTGAAATGGTCTGCCTCAGGCCGGTGGGGTTGTTCATGTGTGTCCCCCAGAGATGTTCCCTGGAATGCTCCATGAGTTGTCATTCTGCTGCCCTGATATAGAGAGGACCACAACAAGAGCAACAGACACAGTGTTTGGATGTGCAAGAAAGTCTCTGCTGGATATAGAAGGATCCTTTGGGGCCTTGGATGGAGGTGAGGAGGGAGGTGTGGGCACAGGTCTTACATCTCTTGCGGCAGCAAGGGAAGGTGCCAGGAGTGGAGGGTGGGTTGGTGGGGGACGCAAACATAAGAAGAGAGTCACAGAGAAAATGGTCTCTGTTGGATGCAGAGAAGGGTGGGGAGGAAAATATATCTCTGGTCATGGGGTCTGACTGTAGGTGGCAGAAATAGCAGAGGATAATGTGCTGTATCCTGGATTTAGTGGAGTGGAAGTTGAGGACCGGGATAGTTCTATCCTTGTTGTGCTTGGAGGACAGGCGTTCATGTGCGGAGGTGCAGGAAATGGAGGAGATGGGCTGGAAGTCATTGTTGATCATGTGGCAGGGTAAATTGTGGTTCTTGAAAGACGAGACCATCTGGGAGTCCTGGAATGGAATTGCTCCTCCTGGAAGCAGATATGGACAAGGCAGAGGAATGACAAGATCAGGGATCACATTTTTACAGGAGGGGGGGATGGGATAGGATGTAATTCAGATAGCTGTGGGAGTCAGTGGGTTTGAAATAGATGTCCATGAAATAGATCGCATGAGATGGAAACACAGAGGTCCAGGAAGGGACGAGGGGAAGGTGTCCGAGGTGGTCCAGGTGAACTTGGAAGGTGTTAGTGAAGTTGATGAACTGTTCAACCTCCTCTTGGGAGCATGAGGTGGCACTGATACAGTCATCAATGTGACAGAGGAAAGGGTATGGTACTGGTTGAGTTGGTGGGAGAGGAAGAAACAGAGGGCTTAGAGCTTAGGTGGGTAGATGTGTGTAGGGGCTGGATGTCCATGGTGAAGACAAGGCTTTGGGGGCCGTAGAACTGAATGTCATAGAGGAGATGGAAAGCGTGGGTGGTGTCCCAAACATATATAGGACTATTTACACTCAAGTTTGAAATAGGAGGGGGATCACATAGGTGGCGAAAATATATCAGAGGACTAGACAGGATAAGAATAGGAAGGATATTCCAGACAACTGGGGAGTCCAGAATCAGGGGTGAAGTCTAATAACATGGGGTGTAGGCCATTTAGGACTGAGATGAGGAGAAATCTTTCTTTCCAGAGAGTGGTGAACCTATGGAATTCTCTAGGTAAAAACAATGACTGCAGATGCTGGAAACCAGATTCTGGATCAGTGGTGCTGGAAGAGCAGAACAGTTCAGGCAACATCCAACGAGCAGCGAAATCGACGTTTCGGGCAAAAGCTCTTCATCAGGAATAAAGGCAGTGAGCTGGAAGCATGGAGAGATAAGCTAGAGGGGGGTGGGGTGGGGAGAGAGTAGCATAGAGTACAATGGGTGAGTGGGGGAGGAGAGGAAGGTGATAGGTCAGGGAGGAGAGGATGGAGTGGATAGGTGGAAAAGAAGATAGGCAGGTTGGACCAGTCTGGACAAGTCATGGTGATAGTGCTGAGCTGGAAGTTTGAAACTAGGATCTCTGCCACAGGAGGTTAGAGGGTCATAAAGATGTATAGCGTGGAAACTACACCCTTCCATCCAACTTGTCCATGCCAACCAGCATTTGGCCCATATTCCTCTGAATGCTTTCTAGTCATATACCCATCCAGATGTTTTGTAAATGTTGTAATTGTACCAGCCTCCACCACTTCCTCTGGCAGTTCATTCCATACACGCACCACCCTCTGCATGAAAAAGTTGCCCCTTTAGGTCCCTGATCTATCTTTCCCCACTCACCTTAACCTATGGTCTCTAGTTCTGGATTCCCCCACCCTGGGGAAAAGACCTTAACTATTCATCCTTTCCATGCCCCTCATGATTTTATAAACCTCTATAAGGTCACGCCTCAGCCTCCGACGCTCCAGGAAAAATAGTCCCAGCCTATTCAGCCTCACTCTGTAGCTCAAATCTTCCAACCCTAGCAACATCCTTATAAATCTTTCCTTAACCCTTTCAAGTTTCACAGCATCCTTTCTGTAAGAGGGAGACCAGAATTGCATGCAATATTCCAAAAGTGGCCTAACCAATGTCCTGGACAGCCACAACATGTGGTTGAGGCCAAATAATTTGCATGTTTTCATGAAGGTGTTAGATATAGTTCTTTGGCCCAAAGTGTATGGGGAGAAAGCGGAACAGGGTACCGAGCTGGAAGATCGGCCAGGACCATTTTGAATGATAGAATCAATTGAAAGGGCCAAATAGCCTGGTTCTAATGTCTATGTTTCCTGAATTAGTGCGATCAATGCAGCATATGCAGGCACACCATGCTGATGAGGAGGTCTTCCAGAATTTTGTCCCAGTGAAACTGGGAATAAAGGATTCTCAATCTAGGTAAATATCATTGCCTGGTTTTAAAGCTTCACTGATCTACAGTTTGCATCCTACTCAATGTTACGTCCCATGGGTCAGTGTGACAGCAGGCTATGTTGTCTCATACCCTGTTTGTGCACATTTTAGCATTATTTACAGACCAGTCACATACCTGCACGTGTTCAGAGTATCTCATCCATGAGATCTCCATCCAGCTCCCTCCCTTGCTTGACATTGCCACAGTTGTACATGCTGCACCTGCGGCTTTGGGCATGGATACAAGACACCAAAATGTTTCCTTGTGGCAATGTTGCAACCAAACACTGGAGTGTAGATTTGAATGCAGATCTTGCTGTTGTTAAATTTTTTTCTCTCTCCCTCTGTCAGTCGATACCATTCTGATTGCTAATTTACATGGTTGTGGTTCAAATCCCACAGCAGAATATCAGTCGACAAATGCAGGCTGAACCCTCAGTGCAATAATGAGGAAGCTCCTCTCTGTCTGTTTGATGACATGGAGTCATACAGTTATATAGCACGGAAACAGACCCT